>NW_027526203.1:342483191-342878545 GCF_048455015.1 Haemaphysalis longicornis | reverse complement strand
CGAATACCACCAGTGTGTTGCAGCTCATGGACCAAGGTGTCAGCAAGAACTTGAAGCTGCACTACCGATCGCGCCTGCTGAATCGTGGGCTGTTGTGTGTGGAAAGTGACAAAATCTACACTGTGGATGTGCTATTGGCTATCAGCATCCTGTCTGATGCTGGGAAGGCAGTGACACAGGACACGTTCATCAACTGCTTTTGGCATGCGGAATTTGTGGTTGGCAGTGAGGACGAAGATGGTGGACACACCCCAAAACCCCACAGCTGAGACGCTGCCTGCCGCAGCATCCGACATTTTCGACGATCTCCGGGCTAACGGTGTGGATGTTGGAGCGGCTACGTTTGATCACCAACATCGATAGTGCCGTCCTGCCGTGTGCCGAGTTAGATGATGACAAAAGCGTACCCCAGGTCCTCGAACCAGGGAACGTGGACAGCGACTCCGATGATGAAGTGCCACCAACGCCAGAGGTATCAAATACTGATCTAGCGCGATCCCTTACAGTGTTATTGTCTGCCTGCAGTGACGGACAAACGCTTGCGGAAATACAGGCGGACTTAGTCGCGGGTAGGCATGCGTGTGTACGCAAGCGCATACATAAGTTTTTCCAGCCGTTGGGCCAATGAAGGTTTTTTTTTTTTTCAGTGAATCCTTTTTCTCTGACTCCCGGGTATTCGGACTTATCGGTAGTTTCCGTCGAGTCCGAAAAAATGGTCAGCGACTGTATCGCCCACTTCCCGATTCATTGGCCCCATTGGCTAATTCGTTGTTGGTTATTCGTGGTATCCTAAGCAATTTTCTGCAGCCTAGAATGCAAAAGTGCGAAGCCAGTCAAATGTGGTGCTTCACAGAACGCAACGTTCGGGCACAGCATCCCACAAAGTATACACTGTAGCCATTCGGTGGCTGCTTTTGTTTTCAAGAAGGGAAAAGTCGCGCTTCTTAGGCAGGGCTAAGACGGTGTCTGCAGGGTGTCTCAAATGCCGGGAACTGGTCCGCTTGGAGATCTGATTCTGGACTGCAGTGTTCAATCGGACTCGAATAACTCCGCTTAGCTCTGACTGCCCCACCCCGTTCCCAAATAAAGAAAACCTCACTGCATCTTTACCTCCCCTGGACAGTGATGTGATTACTGGTGGTGACTCCATTAACGATTTTGTTATTTATACACGCGTACATTACGTTGCAAATAGTTTATTTTGTGCATCTGTGTCATTCTGAAATAAAAATGTTTAGAAATTCGGAGAGTTGTCTACAAATGCGCAGCATTCCTTTGCCGCTTACTTACATCGTGATTTTTTTCATTACCAGGTTTCGCTTGGACTTACGAAATGCGTTTTTTTCTTTGGTGTTTTAAAGTTTTTTTTTTGCCAATGATGTACATTTACACCATTATAGCGATTAACTGCCTTCACTTCGCCAATTATATATTTTTGTGCCGATTAAAGGCATACTGCATGGTTGGTATGTTTTCTCGACCTTTTATTTACGTTACCATTGTTCTTTCCCGGGCCTTATCGTTTCATCTTCGTTTGGGGGGCAGTGGATCATATGCATGTTTTTAATTTGCTTAGTTCATTTCTATAAAACTTCTACCTTAATATTTTTGGAGCTCTTAATATTTCAAAATTTCGTTCGACCAGTTATCCCCGTTTAAACTATTATAACCAATAAGTGTGCTACCTCCGCCAATTCGGTATTTTTGCGCAAATGCATACCGTTACACAGATGGTTCAGTGTCACGACTTTTAATTCGTGTTTTCGTCGTTCTTTTCCGGGCTTCTTTTATGTCTTCGTTTTTTGAGGCGGAGTTTAGGAGGCGTATCTTTTTCTTTTTGCGTAGAATTTTTTGTATTGTCTTTTGTTTTCTGCATATTTTAGTTTTTCAAAACTCCCTAAGACCAGTTACCTCTATTTACACTAATATAACGATTAAGTGCGTTACTTCCCCAATTACGCGTTTTTGTGCAAATGCAGGGTTGGGGCTGGGTGGGTACTCGACAAAGAATGCTACGCATTAAAACTAAGCTAATGAGCGCAGTTTTTTATTGAAGCGTCACGCTTAGGTTGACGAGCTTACTCCCGATCGCACTCATCCAACACTCATGAGTGAATGGCGAGTGAGCCTCAGCGTAATTTTGTTCTGCAGAGCGGGAGTGATAATGGCAGCAAGAGTGCTGAGTGGCGAGCGGGAGTGGCCACTCACGAGTCTGAGCGCGAGTAGCAATAAGCAGGCTCACCGCCAGCGCAGAGTGTTACCGGGTAGCCATCCGTCACTCGCGGCGAACACGCTCACTTTCTCAATAGCGGCTCCCGCTCGCGTTATCGACTTATGCCCACGCCACTTATTCACCGCGTAGCTGCATTTAGCTTATGGATTTACCTATTTATTTACCTACCCAAAATGAGCGTAGTTGAATGTGGTGTTATGGACCATTTTCTTCTATTCCTTCGCATCAGTAAACGACAAAATAATTGCCCACCGTTTAACTGGAATTCCATTTTTCTAAAAAAAAATTACGTGCCCTTTCAAAATTCTCTTGTTGTAACCTATCAACATTGTTACCATCACTGATGCGGCCATGGAAAAAGTCTATTGCAATTTGTACGCCCGTTGGAACAGCTGCACAACAGCAAAACCTTAAAATGTGTGAACCACCATGGTGGCTAAGGCGTAGTGCTGCTGACCCCAAGGACACGGGTTCAATTCCAGGCCGAAACGGCCGCTTTTCTGGTGGAGGGTTCCGACGATGATCCCGACTGGCCATTGAGAGCGAACCGCTTGCTCGTCTTTAAGCAGCACGAAATCGCCCTCCATGAGGTCGGGCTTCGCCATCTGCCACTTGCGACGTTGTTGAAGGTGGAAAGGTACGTGGTGCGCCAGCGTGTCCAAAATTCGTTAGCCAAACCTTGCGCCTGGTTCTACTGACGCTTATACAGGCTGGCAGTGTCCACCTCTCCGGGCGAAGAAGTTGCGTATGGGTAAGCAGTGTAGCCGGAGTTAGAATTATGAGATCTTCACGGTCAGGCGACACAGGTATCAGGGGTCTTGCGTTCATGATTGCGGACACCTCTGCCGGAAATGGGACCAGCACCCCCTGTGTCAATAGTTTGGGGCGAGACTGCAGAAACATGGATTCCAGGATGCGGCCGGCGTTGCCAATCATGCGTTCCCATGCTCCACCGGTGTGTGAAGCATGCGGTGGGTTGAAAACCCATGAACAGCCATTGACAGAAAGAAAATTTCCAATTTCCGAGTGGTCGACGTTGTGGGCAGTGATGCCCAGCTCCCGCAATACTCCGACGAAGTGGGTTTCGCAGTCAAAACGGATCTGTTTGACCGGGCTTTCGGCGATGTGTCGGTCCCGATGCTGCAGCTGCTTATTGTATTGGAGTGAAAGGAGTGTGACAACTCGGTGTCGATCCGACCTGACAACGGGATTTTTCCCATCATCAGGCAGGTCGCAAAAGTCCTTCAGGAATGAGAAATCTGATCAGTATGCGAAAGGCTCTTGTTTTCGGAACATGATTGTTTGCTTCAAAGTAGTGAACATCTCCGGAGAAGGTATCCCGCTGAACTGAACGTATAATGATGTCCTTTGCACTTGACAGCTTCTCAACTGTAGGGACTGCGCGTGGTGAGGTGCAACGTTTGAGGAGAACCACTTGAGTTAGAAAAGCCAAAACAAGAAGCGATTTCCATGTCTAAAATAGACTGAAGCGATCAGATCCACGCCGTTTTCTGCCAACTCCGCTAGCTAGCTCATTCACTTCCGGGAGCACCTCTTTGTCTTTCTCGGTACCCGCAACTGGTGTCTTGGAAATGGCTCCCTCCTTCTCAGTAAAATGGCTCTCGCAGGGCTCGTACAGAGATGGGCGTCCATTCTGCAGGACATTGGTCCTGAGAATGCTGCCAGCGTTCGTCTTCCCCGCAAGCGTCCGATGCAAACACCTCCCACGATCACCCAACCAAGGTCGAGTTTCTAAGCGTAAGGGGCGTCGCGTGGCCCATTCCGCGTCTGCCGGACCTTGTGGACCCTTACGATGTCCCTGCCAAGGAGAAGCAATATTCTAAAGACGATAGTCTTTCTTGGGCTACTTAAACCAAATTTCGGTCTGTCTGTATGTCTGTATGTCTGTCTGTCCGTCTGTCTGTCTGTGACTCGATTCAGCCACCCGGCCAAAGCAAAACAATGCCTGCGCAATAGCCTTATATAGTCAGAGCTAAAAATACCCGTCTATGTCCGGTGTAATACTCATACTTGTCAACATTGTTGAAGAAAAACAAGACATTACGCAAATATGAGACAACAAATCAATACAGAAGTGATATTTGCAGTGTTCCTTTATAAAAAATCAAACATGCTTGACTTTTGCAAAATTAAATACTTCATCAACTGCAAAAAAAGAATTCACTCCGCCGTCGCCTGCTGTCGCCCGCGCCACTACAGCTTCTGGCGCCATTTTAAGAAATCAACCGGCAACAGTTACGCAAGGTTCCACTAGATAGGTCTCACGTTCTGCTTGCAACGCACGTGGAGTAGGGATACGCGGTTCTATAAACGTTGAAGTAGGGCGCCTCGATGGACGCTCGTCTTCACCGTACGGCAGCGTTCGCATCGAGACACCCGGTTTGGAGCAGTGGAACGCGGGAAATTTAAAATGATTTAAGCAAACATTTGGCGTATTTACCTTGGGAGGAGCGCAACGCAAGAGGAACAACATCAGAGGTGAGCGGGAAAGCGAAGGGAGGCATTTACTTCGCAAAATTCGATAAAGATTATAGTCTTTTGACGGCATTTGCAACGAAAGGAGCAGATACGCGGCCAATTTTTTTTTGTCTCGGGGTCAACGGGCGGAATGCAATCGGAAATGGGTCTTAGGTGAGGATAGCTTCGGGCAGCATCAGGGGTTGGAATTTCGCCTCTGTTATCCGGAATTTCACTGCATTCAAGCAGAGCAGGGAGCGACATCATCCCTTCTTCTTTGACTCCCTGCACAGTGAATCCATGGGCTGTCCTTCCAGCCACCTCAGCACTGCCAGCGCAGGTGCGGAGCATGTAATGAGTTGAAGTTCCGTTAACTCCAAAGAAATTGAAAAGTTCCGATCTGTCCAGTGATCGGTTGCTTTGATCGTCCAGTATTGCGTAGGCCTTCAACACCTTGTGTGGTTGGGAGTCATTCCCCACTTCAACAAGACATATGTTGGCGCGAGACTTTTCGTCGTCCTTATTGGTACTTGAGTGCATGTGGAGCAGACTTGTTTCGGGGAGGTCTGAGATTTTCCGCCTCCCAAGGCTGCATCTGAGAGTTGGCTTGCTGGTGGATGACATGCTGTAGCATGGTCGGCCGCTCCACATAGTAGGCACTTCACAACTGCATGGCACTGCTTCGATGAGGGGTCTCTCAACTAACAACAATGGAGACAGATTCCTTGCTGTCTGAGGAATTCCGCTAGTTCATCCAAGCCTTTCATGTGGAAGGCGCAGCACCCCGCGAGGGGATGAGGTCTCCTATGCAGGGGACACCAAGCGTCCAGATTATGTTCGTCATGCAGCTCAGTACGTGTGCCCGGTTTTTGTTGGTGCGTTGAGGAAGCCCAATCAGCGTCTGTCTTCCGGGTAGAGATGAAAGGGGTTCCGTGAGGTGGCTTGGAGTCTTGCTTCACTCTTCGTGGGTCGGATGCAGCAAGAGCATCATTGCGGTTGGGCATGAAGCTAGGGTCGTTTCTCATGCCAGCCTCGTCCATGATGAAGCCGGCGAAGAAAGAAAAGGGCGGAAATGCGGTGTTGTTTTCGCTTTTGTATTTGGAGCCTACGGAAATCCACTTTTCCTGAATCCAAGGGGCAGCTTTGAGACGATCGAGTTAACTCCACGGGCGGAATAAAGGTATTTGAGTCCCGCAAGATATGGATCTCTCTTTGCCACTTCAAGCTCGTGGAGCAAGTCCGAGAGTTCTTGCAGCTTCACGTTGTCTCGGTGAGAAAGCTCCGGGAACTCCTCCAGCCTACTTTGCAACGCGTCTTCAACCCCCTCGGGGCGCCCGTAGTTGTCGTCCAGACGCTTCTAGACGACGTTCAAGCCCGCTGTGAACTTGTCGACGTGCACAGATCTAAGCCTCTTGGCCTGCGGTGATGAGTTCGGACCCAGCTTGATCAGGAGGTCAAGCTCTTCTTGAAGAGATAGGTCGAGATCCCGGATCACCCCTTTAAATGACGATTTCCAAGCCCGATAGCAGTCAGATTTGTCGTCAAATAGGGTGAGGTCTACCTTTTGTCGTTCTGCTCATTCGTTTTTCTCTCTGGAAGAAGTTGACATTAAGCTCTCGGGTACCTCATATCTAATGCCCTTAGCCACATTTTTTCGCTGACTTTTGAGGCGGTGTGTTTCCAGACCATTTAACGGGGAAAGTAGTTCCAGTATCCAAAAAAGGTTATCAACGCCCTATTAATTATTACAGCCCCATCTTTTTATTTCGTTTCTTCATATAATGTTTTACTGGATCTAATTGAATTAAGGCTGTCCCACTGGTTAACAAAATTTGAATTATTCAGCAATTGTCACTTCGGTTTTCGCAATGGCATGTGTAGTAGCGATGCACTGCCTTGTTAAACGCACAAAATGAATTCACCTAATGTCTGTAGTAGGCTGACGAATTCATATTCATTTATTTACTTGAAGCTTTTGGCCCAATTAACCATAACGTCCTCTTTAAGAAACTTGATCTTGATGTATTGTTGGGCTAGCAAAAAGCTTTTTTTCACGCCAGCGCCAGGCCATCTGTGGCCTCCTTGTGTCTCAAGGGTGGCCCAACTTTTATTTCTGACGTGTAGCAATGACTGGCTTCAAGACTCAACAACATCACAATGCCTTTTGTATGTGGACGACAGGATTATAATTACTCGCGATATCAATATTAATAACTTGGCCTCTGAATTACAACCTGACTTGTTAACACTGGAGTGTTGGCGCACGACGAATAAGCTGTAAGTTAAAGTTAGCAAAATCTGCTGTATTCTTTTCTGCTCCCTCAACGAAATCCTTCCTGTTTTTGGAAATGCTTATCTTCTAGCAACATTTCCCTAGGTTGTTGTGCTTTCTAAGTATTGCCATGTATTCTAATTTGAAGTTTATTGAGCATGTGATCTCTATTGTTAAGAAGACACCTTTCGGCCTCCGGGCATTGATTCGTGTCCACACATACGATAACGTCCAAACGCCTCTAAGCTCATACATTTTGCATTCGTTCACTATCATTTAGGTCAGTGTATAACACAATGGGATGTCTTGCACATCATTCACTCGTCTTTAACATCTTAATACGTTACAGAAACACGATGTTTAGCCGTCAACTCTTCTCCTGGTAGATCCCCTTCATTTCCGATATTTCAACATCTTTGGGTTTTGCCTATTCGTCACATAGAAATAGACGCTTTGAGATTATTCGTGATGGCAAAAGATCCCCCTTTTCTAACTCCGTCGGGTGCGTTGGAGAATAAGAGTTCAGGAAACAAAAAAATCGGTTACCGAAGTGTTTCTTTGGTGGATGGCCGGTTTTAATATTATGTGCTTCATATACGTTGGGCAGTTCCGGAATATATTTAGATAGTTATTGCAAGATATCATGCTTATATGGTGGGGGCAAAGAACATGCCTTGGTGAAATGCGTGTCGTTTAAACCTGTTTTATTCTTTGTCATAAATAGGTCAGCTAAGAAGATTTTTTTTATTTTTGATAGCTAGGCAAAACGGGTCGTGTAGTTAGTTGCCTGTTATTTTTACCCACATTGGGTGGCTCACACTGGGAATGCACAGAGCATGGCCTGCTTACACGACAAACGAATTGAGTTTTTTTTACATTAGTATTTCTGACCATACCGTAATCGCGCTGCTAGCACTGGCTTTACCACATAATTCAAAATAACCACCCCTATTTTTTCTTCTACTTAGCTGCTTCACACTATGAAGGCAGAGTGAAAAATACGCGAATGCATGTAATAAAGGTGAAACAAAGCAGTGTTGCTACCCTCCTGTTCACTGGAACCATATTGTTACTACACAATATTTCAGGGGACCTTCGAATGCCGCAGGTGCCACCGGGACGATAACGTAAACCCCAGCAACAATGCTATCCTAGTTCTAAACAAGGCGAAAATGCATTCCGAAACGCCGCACAAGCCCCTGCAAAAATCCAGAATGCTGAGATCACATTCGTAGAGAATAACACGACTGTTACTTTACCTGAAACGTCGCAATGTCAGCCTAAAAACCACATACATCGACAAAGGTACGAAACCCGTTCACCTACCAGCGAGAAATATCTCAGCACGAGATATATAACGGGAAAAGCAGCAAAGCTGATTTCGAAGCAATGGATCAAAGTACCCTGCCGCAACAGCGCGGAGCTATAAGCCACAGGTGCACAAACAACAGGGCCCTATGCGCAACGCACGCATCCATGCGGAATCCGTTTATAAAAGCGGCGCACGTGGCATCGCGACGGTGATCTCAGCCTAAAAATAAGGAACACGGTGGGCGAATAAAGCTAGCTATGTGCTTACGGAGAGCCGCACAAATCCACGGAATGTAATTTCAGCTGTAAAGACCACATCTATCGGCAAAGGACAGTGGTAAATGTCCAAATCGTCGCACATTGAAGTGGCACACCAATCCACGCCCCAGGAAGAAACGATGTCGGTACGCAAAGCTGACCAGAGAGCAATTACTAAGGTGGTACGTGTAGCCGCGGGGCAAACAAATTTCGCAGGCACTTGAAGGAGTACTGAGACGAAATTTCAAAGCTCTGATAACTCTGTAAAAAGCTTCCTTTGTATATGGAGATACCCCCCCCCCCCCTTTCCGGAACTTTAAACTGTAACCATTCAGTAGAACATATTTTACATCAGTTTTAATCTGCGCGCACGAGAAAGCTCATCCGCGCCATTGACGTCATCTCATGACGTCATCTGCGACTCGACCCAAACCTCCGACGTGAGGGCTCCCGTTATGTATCGAGCTGGTCGCGGTGCTATTGGCACGGGCTTTTCCGAAACAATGGAATTGTTTGGGCTCGTTGGTTCATACTTCATACAGAAACAGCGCTGAAGACGGGACGCAAAGAAAGAGGCAACACACACATACCTTTCATATCCTCGTCCACCTTGTGCCTCTCGTCAGCTTTTGTGACTGACGTCATGTGCCAGTACTGCTGGTCGAACCGGTCTGCCACGCACGCGCGCTCACCCACACCGGCAGTGGTGCTACGATAACAGTGACGTCAAGTGCGCCTTCCTGTCATGGCGGCTGCCTCGGTGTTCGCTTCACTGAAACCGAAACTGACACAAATAAACGGAGCTGTAAGTAATTATTTATGCTGCATTCGACATAGTAATGTGCTGTTGTATGATTAGCGGGCTCGTAGGCACCTATAGCAGCGAAAAACAAGTAACACAAAAATTTCGTGTCAGTACTCCTTCAAGGCGGCTCACGGGCTTCGAGGGTGAAATCCTCGTGTACTATTGTGACGGGTACCTTTCATATCCTCGTCCACCATTACGTCCTAAGCCATTGTTAATTCATCTTATTCAACCTTAGTTGTCCTAATCTACCTTATTACATTGTAATACACCTTATTTTATATTATCACACCTAATTTATCGTAATTCACCTCAGCCATCTTCATACCCTAAAGCAGCCTTACTAATCATATCTCTCCATCCCTAATTAATTGTGAACCTAATTAATTCATCTTAATCCCCCTTTATTATTTTTAAATCCTCCTCAATCCCCATTAATTCATCTACTACTACTACTACTACTACTAGGTGATTCGGGTGAAAAGGAAAGGAAGTACACTGGGGATATTATTGAGCCCAACTGGGGGCTCACCCGCATACAACCCAGTGCGGGGGGAGCGGAAGGAGGGGGATGAAAGATTAGAGAGGAGAAAGAGGGTAATAAAAGAGATAGATTCACCTTAATCTCCTCACTACTCATTTATATCAACCCATTATTCATCATTAATTAAATGTGGTATTCATTATAGTATTTTGTACATGCCTGGCATGGTTCGCTTCTGCCATGCCTTCGGTGTTTGTACCATTCGTATCTACGCCGGGGTCATTGAAGGACACCCCCAAATGAAATATATGAGGCTTTCACTTTGATAATCAATGTTGACAATGTAATACCGTTAAAGAAGCCGTGAAGACAAAATACAAGTTTGGTTTAATATGAAGACTCCTTTGTCCTGATAGCAATTATGTCAGTTTTGTTGCAAACTTGTAACAAATAACCGAGATATTAAAAAACACGGGAAGATGTCGCGACTTCCCTGGCACTTTCCGGCAATCTCTCAATGACGTCACAGATTTTGGTTTGTGCGATTGGCGACCGCCTACTTAGGCCACCGCCAGGAAGCATGACTGGGTGCTTGTAAGGGGGACCTGGTGTTCCGTTGGCCGCTTTTCTAATGAAGGCGAAAAGCAAAAACGCCCGTGTGTACGAGATTTCGGTGCACGTTAAAGATACCCAGGGGGTCAAAATTAATACGGAGCCCACCACTACGGCGCGCCTCATCGCCTGCGTTACGTCGGCGCGTTGAACCTGCAATCAATCAAATCAAATTAATTGGAAAAATAATTAGACGGAAACACATGAATGAATCCCTCTCTGAAGACCACAAGCCAATGCTTCTTAAGCCGCGAAAAAGTAGCGGCCCGTGAGGAAAAATATAAGCTCTCGCTATACCGGCGAATGGGGTATGCATATATGGCGTGCCTAAAGGAGTCCTGACAAGAAATATTTGTGTTATGCTTCGTTTTTTTTTGTTTTTTTTTTGCTGCTATGAGTGTCTTCAATGATTGATTGCGAGGTTTAACGCGCCGACGTCACGAAGGCGATGAGGCACTCCGTAGTGGAGGGCTCCGGATTAATTTTGACCACCTGGGGATCTAACGTTCGCCAAAATCTCTAGCACACGGGCGTTTTCGCTTTTCATCTCCATCAGAAAAGCGGCCGCCACGGTCGGCAATGCACCCGTGCCCTTGGGATCAGTAGCACAAAGCCTTAGCCACTGAGCCACCGCGGCGGGTCTCTTCCAGCCCACTACTCATAGAATGGCACATTAGACGGCGATGTCAGCGTAAATAATTGCTTACAGCCTAATTTACATATATGAGTTTCGGTTTACAAAAAACGAACACCGAGGCGGCCACCATGACAGGAGGGCGCACTTGGAAGTCACTGTTCTGGTCACACCATTGTCGTGGTCGCACGCGCCCGGGCCGCATGACGTCACTCCCAAAACTGTGACTTGATCCACAAGGCAAAGCAGCGCGCGCCAACTGCAGCCAGTGATTTGGCCACGACACGCGAGCCCTGACGCCAGCAGTTTGGGGCGAGGTGCTCAACGCGTCATGCTGATGTAGATGGTGAAAGGGCATCCGTTCTGAGCTTTCTCATACATGCAAAGGTTAGCATTGACTTAAAATCCGTTAAACTGAACTGTTACGGTTGAAACTTCGTGGGAGTTATCTCCATATACAAAGGAAGCTGTTTGGATAGTTGTCTCAGCGTGGAAATTTCGTGTCAATACTCCTAGAATTGCGAGATCAAAGTGTGGACATAGAACCAGCCCAGCCAGAACATGTACGAACTAATGAGTAATTTTTTTTTATAATCGGAGAAGTGCCTACAGTTACTTTGTCCATCACGCTGTATATTCCATGCTGTTCAGTAGCGGATCTGAGCTGCACCCAAAGAGTGAACATGGGTGCCTGCGCACCACTCGCTGCGAGCTCGCTCGCGCATAGCATTGCTCGCGCTGTAGTTACCATTATGGAATGAACCATTGGTGCAGGTCTGCTGCTGGCTAGCTTGAAACGTGCTCCACGATAGCCCCTCACAATGACAAATTTCACAGACTTCTCGACCATAGAAGTGTCTCATTAATTGGGCACGCACTGGCAGGTCTGATTCTGGGCCGTGCTTCGCGTCGCGCGTGAGATGGTATGTGCTCGGTGCTCGCCACGGCGTTTCTACATGCGCCGTAGCCGGTTTGTACCCATCAAAAATCGATTGTAGCATTTCATTTGCTTAAGTTCGTGCGTTTCTTTACGAGTTAGAATCCAGTCATGCGGCTTATTGAAATTTCTCG
Organism: Haemaphysalis longicornis; assembly: GCF_048455015.1. NCBI lineage: Eukaryota > Metazoa > Arthropoda > Arachnida > Ixodida > Ixodidae > Haemaphysalis > Haemaphysalis longicornis. The sequence goes on along the minus strand of NW_027526203.1, from coordinate 342,866,387 downwards.
GCAAGGAAGATAAAATTGCTTGTTACTGCGTCGCCGGTGTTCCGGCAGTTTCGCCCTGAAAGCAATCTACGCGTATTTTCAGCTCGCGGCGCACTCACAAGTGTCATTTATTTCTTTTTTTTTTGCGTAAAACTTCACTAGTTATTATACCCAAACCGTCGCGTATGCAGTTTAGGAATAATTTTCTAGTATTGCTTGCGTGGAGCCTCGGCAACCTGTTCCCGTTTTTTCTCGATTGGCTGCGTCATTGGTTCGGCAGTGTGGATTACACGTCCGCGGATTTTTCCAGCCCGCCGGAAATGCGCTTTGGTCAGGTGCTGCATAATTACAGTTTCGCGTGTTTGTGCGCTAGTTCGGAACGAAAATCGCTTGTTTGCGGAACGCACGAGTGTCATAGCTGCGCTACCTCGGTTTAATTCCGTAACGGTGCGGTGCATATGCATACGCATCATGCAGTTGGTTCAGGTAGCGGTGTTGTTTCTTCGCTGAGATTATTGTTACGCTACCACCTGTACTGGCGAATGTGAACTTTTGGCTCTAGCTTAGCGTACGGACGCCGTGAATTCGGCGGCTTGCATTGTTGACTCGCTGCTGTAGGCGCGCTGCACTGATGCTTGCGACCCTAGAAACAGCGCCCAATTAGGCACCATGGTGGTGTTGGGCATATTTTTTTCGAGGAAGGAGCGCTCACACGGTGCTACAGTGTTCTAGAAGGTAGGGGTGTGTCGTGCGGGCGACGAACCAATGGAGAGCGCGGGTCTGTTTAGCGATGAAGAAATTGTATGGGGCGCAGGCTTTCCCCGGAGACCTCCTGTTGCAGCCAGCGCCACTTAAAAGTTTTTAGATCAAACTCAACAGTTATTTGACGTGTTTTATAAAATTTAATAGCATAAAATGAATAAATATGACTATTTAAGGCAATAAATAAAGATTAATTTAACAAACAAAACTTCTGAAACCAACTGGGGAGCAGAGGCCGCCAGGGCGCGGCTTAAAATAGGAGTTGATATTTATAGGAGAAAAAATTTTGATAGCAACCCCCGCCCACCTCCGCCCCGATTAACCCCGGACTATACATGGCTCTTGTAGTACACCATAACGGTATTTCCTGTATTCTTAATATTCGATCTAGGTGAGCACCACCTCCCTACTTGAATTATCACCCCTTTTATGATGTGGGAAACCACCCACACCCCCTCTCCGTCACCTCTCCGGGGGGGTATAAAACGAAGGCACACAGAGTAACAGCGTAATCACACAAACCGCGAGAAAAGAATGGTTTACATAGGTGCCGAATATCGTAGGACGTCAGTGGTGGATATTGTAGCCAACGAATGTGCTATTAAATAAAAAAACAAAAAGGAGCCACTGAGGTGAACTTTACAATTATTTTCCCTCTCAGCCTGCCCTGTGATTCCCGAAAAATGTTGGAACGACGCGTCAGGCACTGAGGGATAACTGTTCATCAAATTGCCACTCGTTTATCAAAGCCCTAGCGTACACGGCAAGCAGATATAAGCGGAAAAAAATATCCGCCATTCCACTTGTGAAGGTGGAGGACAAGCGAAACTCTAGTTAGGACTATATGTGGCGTCCCCATTACGATGACGGAAGAGTGAAACTCAAAATGGAGAACCGCTGCCCCGAGGAGGCGAAGGAAACTGGACCCGGAAGCGCTTGAAACGCCGACAAAGAGAGGCCCGTACAGACGTAGACATGGCGGACGCGGATCACACAGCAGCAAATCTTTGAGAAAGTTTAAATATCTAGTTGAGACTCGAACAATCTTGAAAATAGTGCCTGTTACTGATAACAAATACACTCAAAAGTAATACAAAAAGGCACGAATGATCATATTGAGGTTTAAATATTTTTATCGGGAAAATGCAACAAATCTATCCAAAATGCATACTCCGGTAGTGAGATATATGGGCTTGAGGTCTAAATTAATGTTTTGGAAGACATGATACCTTGATGGTGACCGCCTGGTAATAGCACACACGCCGGGGCATTAGATTTCCGAAGCCTCGGGCTCTAGAACGCCTCACGGCATAAAGATACGTGAGTTTGTGTTCGCAGAGAAGAAAAACTCATGCACCGTTCCGTCTAACCAGGACGGAAGGGTGCATGAGTTTTTCTTCTCTGCGAACACAAACTCACGTATCTTTATGCCGTCGGCGGCTTGCATTGTTGGCTCGCTGCTGTAGGCGCGCTGCACTGATGCTTGCGACCCTAGAAACAGCGCCCAATTAGGCACCATGGTGGTGTTGGGCATATTTTTTTCGAGGAAGGAGCGCTCACACGGTGCTACAGTGTTCTACATGGTTGTCGACTGAGTTTGGACTGTTGACACCCAGACGATTCGGAATTTGACTCGTTGATATTTGACTTTGACCCGTACACAGTTTGTACTTTTGATCGCAGCGGCTTTTACTTTGACCCTTCCCCAGTTGATTTCGCTTTGACTCGCAGACGTTTCAGACATTGTCTCATTGATTGTTGATTTTTACTCGCACGCAGTTCGGACTTTTGATACGAGCTACTTTGACTTTGAACATTCGCCATTTCATTACGCACTAAGAAAGCTTCGCGGTCAACAATCGTCCTCGTTAGACGAACGGGTGCATGATTTATTGTCAGGGAAAGTTGGCTTTCCTGCTGTGGATTCTCGTCTGAGTTTGGACTTTGGCTCGCAGTACATCTGAACTTTGACTCCTTGATCTAAGACTCACTCGCACGCAGCTTGGACTTTTTATTGCTGCGGCTTTGACACTCACCCTCCGTCATTTGATTTCACGCGCAGAAAGCTTCGCGTTCAACCGCGTTGAAAACACACTGCAAGAAAGACAACTTTCTCTGACGATGGTGATGATTGTTGGGGAAGTGAAAGAAAAAAAAAACGCTTTCAGCGGTCGGAATCGCATGCGGGCCCCTCGCGCTATGTAGCCAGCGGCAAACCGACTGCGCCATTCGGACGCGAGGAAAGCAGTTTTGATTTAGAGAGGGGTTCATGGTTGTGCAAAATTACGCAGAAAAATCATGCACCATTCCCGGTAACAACGACCATGGCTGACGCGAAGCTTTCTTCGCGCGAAATGCAATGGCGAAGGGTCAAATTCAGAGACGCTGTAATCAAATGTCCAAAATACGATCGAGTCAATGTCAAAGCTTAACGAGTCAAAGTCCAAGCCACCTGCGTATCACAGTGCAAACTCAGACAATTACTCACTGCAGGAAAGGCAACTTTCCCTGACGATAAATCATGCACAGCACCGTCTAACGATGACGATTGTCGGACGCGAAGCTTTCATCGTGCGATATTAAATTTTTAAGAGTCAAAGTCAAAGCCGCTGCAATAAATAAACAAAACTGCGTGCAAGTGAAAGTCAAAGATGAACGATTCAAAGTAAAAACCGTCTGCGAGACAAAGTTTAAACTTAGACGACAATCTATTGCAGGAAAGCCAACTTTCCCTGACGATAAATAATTCACCCCTCCGTCTAACGACGACGATTGTAGAGCGCGAAGATATTTTTGTGCGTAATGAAATGGCAAAGGGTCAAAGTCAAAGCTGCTGCAATCAAAATCCCAAACTGCAAGCGAGTGAAAGTCAAAGATCAACGATTCAAAAACCAAACTCAGAACACATGCACTGCAGGAAAGTGAACTTTCGCTGATGGTAAATTTTGAGCCCTCCGTTTAACGACGAATATTGTTGAACAGAACAATTTCTTCGGGCGCAATGAAATGGCGAAGGGTCAAAGTCAAAGCCGCTGTGAAGAAAAGGAAAACGAATTACCTCAGCCCGGCTTCATTTCTCAGCTGACCTCTTTTTTGCTTTTATGCATGAGTTTTGGCAGTTATAAGCTTTGTTTTGGTCTTTTTAGAAACCAGTTTACGACTGCGCCCCAGCAGACATTGTTTGTTCGACGTTTTGTCTGTTTAAGAGCAAGTCGTGCAAACCCGAGCCCCGGTAACTGGCTCAATGACCCTTCTTGCGGGGCCATGAACCGACCACTGCTGGTGCCTCCCCGCCTGATCGTTGGCCCATCCCACCCCACCACCCCCCATGGATCTTTGTTTCTGACCAGTTTCTGCCTGTTTCTGACCAGTTCCGTCAAGGTGACGATGCCTTGAATGAAACTAGTGGCGATAGTACGCCTCCACAGAAAGTTCGAGCCGACTGTTCAGATTACGACGAGGCAATGTCAGTATACTCTGTGCCAGATGAGAGGGATGCCAATGAAGACGCTGAAGGCGGCTCATTTACAAAGGTCACATATAATAAGAGCAGGCAATCGGGCATCCCAATTCTCTTCAAGCCAGTTGCGCCTGAGGCGTCTTTTTGGAAAGTGAACCTGAATATGGTGGCTAGAGAAGTCGTTGCAGTTGCTAAGGAACCAGTTTTAAGTCATCGCGTCAAGGAAGATGGCAGTCTGTCCCTAAGTGTTCACTCTCTGGCTGCTGCTCAGCGGCTATTGAAAACTTCCAAGATAGCTTCACACCCAGTCAAAGCCGAAATTCCCGCTCTTACTGCCTCAACTGCGGCGGTATAACTGAAGTACCCGTAGGGTACACAGAAAACTGCCTACTTCAGTACCCTAAGGAAGTAGGAGTTGTCAGTATGCCGACAGTAGTGTTGTGTGCCTGGAGGAGACAGCTCAGTGGAAGAGCGTCCCCTTCGAAGCATGCTATTACAGTTTCGACCAGAGCGCCCTATGCCCACACGCGTTTTCCTGGGTTTTACGAGCCACCCTGTCGCAGAGTACTTTGGAACAGCATTACAGTGCTACAAATGGCAGCGTCATGGACACATTGCCAAGCTTTGTCCGGAACCTTGTGTTGCAAGCTGTGCTCTGGCCACCATAGTCACAAGGTTTGCCTATCAAGGAGGGAGCCAAAGTGTGCCAACTGCGGCGCAACGAACGCAGCAACTTTCGCAGGATGCCCCGCAAAAAAGCTGCTACAGCAGCAAAAACGCATACAATAATACATGGAAAATCAGCAACACTGAGGCGCAGTAAACCGAACACAGGTAATGCTGTAGGCAATGCCTCCTTTCAACAGCAGCTGTCGACTTCGCGAGGAACATATACTGAAGTCACCGCTGACTCATCACGACTGACACCCCGGCCTCCACCTCGCTCAAAACATTTGGTACCTAACTCGGCTACGGTGACGGTAGGCTCGGCCCCTATGGCGGATTCATCACATCAGCGACCCTTGGATACACATAACCGGCGGTGCCAAGGAGTATCTGCATGACCGGAGAGGCCACCAGTTCCACAGTCTGATGAAAAAATATCTGAAAGGCCCTTATACGGATCCTCATTTTAGCACTCCGTTCGATCGTCCGTTTTCGTTCACAAGCTTTCTCTCTTACAGAAATCTAAGCTCTGCTATCACTACCACAGACCCGCTTATTCATTGTCGATCCGTGTTTCGGGTATGTCTAACACACATCAACGGACAGCTATTTTATAATGAAATACTAAGAGGCTCTCCAACAAGACGAGTGCATTTCGTCAATTTGTGCATAATTATAACTTTTAAGTTTTGGCTTTTTGTGAAACCCGAGTAACTGACCAGTTCCGCCTGGCTACTATGAGCAGCATCGTGCTAAGAGACCAAATGAACTCAGCCGTGTTAAGTTTTGTGTGCACAATGACTTACCCTCGTCTCCCGGGTTCTCATCGACCTAGCAGAGGACCTGCGCTTACTCATGTACCCCACTAGCACAAACATTCCTGCTTCTGCGCTTCCATGCCGAGTCTTCCCGCCGTCCCCCCTCGACCAGCATTTTACAGTATCAGAAGTGCACCGGGTGCTCAGCACCCTTCGTCGCAATACGGCGCTAGGGGAAGATCGAATAACTTATAAACTACTCCGCAACCTTCCCGACAGCGCACTTTCAGAACTCCTGGCTCTCTTTAACCACATCTGGCTCAGTGGCGAACTGCCGGCGTCTTGGAAACATTCCAAAATTATTTTGATCCCGAAACCAGGCAAGCCATACACTCTTCCAAATCTTCACCCTATCTCGCTTACGTCTTGTGTTGGTAAATTGCTTGAGCGTATGACACTGACGCGCCTTGAATGGCACCTTTCTCACACCTCTGCCCTCCCTTTTACACAAACTGGATTCCGCCAATACACATTTACTCAGGATACCCTCCTCCGTATTTCCCACAACGTCTACGGCTTTCGTAGCTCCTCTCAGCTCCGTGGCATCCTTGCTCTCGACATTCATAAGGCCTTCGATAATGTTCATCATCATCATCACCAGCCTGTGTACACCCACTGCAGGGCAAAGGCCTCTCCCATTATTCTCCAATTATCTCGGTCCTGTGTCAACTGTGACCGATTTATCCCCGCAAACTTCTTGATCTCATCCGCCCATCTAACTTTCTGCCGCCCCCTGCAGCGCTTGCCTTCTCTAGGGATCCACTCTGTTACCCTTAATGACCAGCGGTTATCTTGCCTTCGCATTACATGCCCTGCCCACGTCCATTTCTTCTTCTTAATTTCTACTAATATGTCTTTAACACCAGTTTGCTCCCTGACCCACTCCGCTCTCTTCTTGTCCCTTAACGTTACACCTATCATTTTCCGCTCCATTGCCCGCTGAGTCATTCTCAATTTAAGTTGTACCCTCTTAGTGAGCCTCCAAGTTTCTGCCCCGTAGGTGAGTACCGGTAAGATGCAGCTGTCATACACTTTCTTCTTCAGCGACAATGGTAGGCTGCTATTCATTATCTGAGAATGTCTGCCGTATGCACCCCACCCCATTCTGATCCTTCTAATTATCTCTGCCTCATGGTTGGGATCTGGGGTCACGACTTGGCCTAAGTAGATATATTCGCTTACCACTTCCACTGCCTCGCCACCTATCTCAAACTGCTGTGCTGTCCCGAGGTTATTGATCATTACTTTAGTTTTCTGCATATTAGTTTTCAGGCCCACGGTTCTACTCTCTTCGCCCAGTGCAGAAAGCATGCTTTGCAATTCGTCCCCCGAGTTACTTAGCAAGGCAACGTCATCAGCAAATCTGAGGTCACTGAGGTATTCTCCATTAACCCTTACTCCCACCTGTTCCCAATCCAACGTTCTGAATACTTCTTGTAAGCATGCTGTGAATAACATTGGAGAGATTGTGTCTCCTTGTCTGACACCCTTCTTTATAGGTATTTTACTGCTCTCCCTATGGAGGATGATGCTAGCTGTAGACCCATTGTAGATATCTTCTAGTATTCTTACATAATGCTCATCTACCCCCTGGTTCCGTAATGCCTGAATGACTGCTAGGGTTTCGACCGAGTCAAATGCTTTCTCATAATCTATGAAGGCTTTATATAGGGGTTCCGTATACTCAGCGCGCTTCTCTATCACCTGATTGATCGTGTGAATATGGTCCATTGTTGAATAACCTTTACGGAACCCTGCTTCTTCTTTAGGTTGACTGAAATCGAAGGTTGCAGAGATTCGGTTAGCGATTACATTGGTAAATACTTTGTAGACGACTGACAGTAAGCTGATCGGCCTGTAATTTTTCAAGTCCTTCATGTCGCCTTTCTTATGGATTAGGATGATGTTCGCGTTCTTCCAAGATTCCGGTACCATTGCGGTCATTAGGCATTGCGTATACAGGTTTGCCAGTTTTTCAAGTACAATTTCTCCGCCATCCTTCAAAAGGTCTGCTGTTATCTGATCCTCACCAGGTGCTTTGCCCCCTTTCATTTCTTTCAAAGCCTTCCTTACTTCTTCCGTCATTACTGGTGGGATGTCTATCTCCTCTGAGCTACTGTCTTGTTCGGCATTATCCTGTATGTCCCGGCTACTGTACAGATCCCTATAGAACTCCTCGGCCACTGTGACTATTTTATCCCTATTTGTGATGACATTGCCTTGCTTATCCTTAAGTGCATACATCTGATTTTTCCCCACGCCAAGACGTCTCTTCACTGCTTTCAGGCTACCTCCGTTCTTTACAGCGTATTCGATCCTCTCCATGTTATACTTCCGTACGTCAGCTGTCTTACGCTTATTGATTAACTTTGAGAGCTCGGCTAGTTCTATTCTGTAAGCTGCGGTGGAGATTCTCATGGTTTGCCGTTTCCTGATTAGATTTTTCGTCTCCTGTGAAAGTTTACCAGTATCCTGTCTAGCCGTAGTGCCCCCGACTTCTACTGCAGACTCCGTGATAATGCGTGTAAGGTTGTCGCTGGCTTCCTGTGTCGTAAGCTCGGCTTCCTCGTTAAGGGCGGAATATCGGTTCTGCAGCGCGATCCTGAATTCTTCTACTTTACGTCTTACTGTTAGCTCATTTATCGACTTCTTTCGTACTAGCTTGTTGCGGTCCCTTCTCAAATCTAGCCTAATTCGAGATCTTACCATACGGTGGTCACTACACCTTATCCTTCCGAGCACTTCCACATCCTGCACGACGCCAGGGTTATCGCATAATATGAAGTCTATTTCATTTTTGTGCTCCCCATTCGGGCTCCTCCAGGTCCACTTCCGACTCTCCCTTTAATAGAAGAAGGTATTCATTATGCGTAGGTTATTCCGCTCTGCAAACTCAACTAGTAGGTCCCCCCTGGTATTTCTACAGCCCAGACCATAGTTCCCAACTGCCTTGTCTCCAGCCTGATTCTTGCCTACTTTAGCATTGAAGTCCCCCATAACTACGGTATACTGTTTTTTTACTTTTGCCATTGCCGATTCCATATCTTCATAGAAGCGTTCCACTACTTGGTCGTCGTGGCTGGATGTGGGCGCGTAACCCTGCACTACCTTGAGCTTGTACCTCTTATTGAGCCTAATTACAAGACCTGCTGTCCTTTCATTAATGCTATAGTATTCTTCTATGTTGCCAGCTATGCTTTTATTGACTAGAAATCCCACTCCCAGTTCTCTTCTGTCCTCTAGACCACGGTAACATAGGACGTGTCCATTTTTCAGCACCGCAAATGCCTCGCTTGCCCTCCTAACCTCGCTAAGCCCTATGTTCAGCACAGCGCTAAGATAATGTTCAGCACACTGCTATTCTCGCTAACTTAGCCAAAACTAACTGCGGATCTCGCATGTATACCTACATCCGCTCCTTCCTCTCTAACCGTACCGCTTCTTTCTCTATTCCGGGCTCTACCTCCCCCCATTCTATCTATCAGCTGGTACCCCTCAAGGTTTCATCTTGTCACCCACCCTTTTTAACATCGCTTTAGCTTCGCTTCCTCCACTATTAGATGCCATCCCCCTTCTCTCCTACTCTATATACCCGGATGACATCACGCTCTGGTCAACCAAGGGCAGTACCGGCCATGGAGGACACTCTTCAGAGGGTGTGACATCATCCATGGCTATGTCACGTCTGTCGGCCTCTCTATTTCGCCTTCAAAATCCACTCTACTCGTAGTCAGTAATAAGCGTGGGGTCCTCAGGTACACAGGTACACCGCTTTCGTCCTCAGGTACACATCTTTTGGCAGCCGTATACCGCATGTTGACACCCTTCGGATCCTCGGTCTCTACTTTCATTATGCGGGCAGCTCTGTACCCACTCTGCGGACACTTCACAATCAGATCACGCAGCTTTCCCTTCTCCTCCGCCGGGTCGCGAACCAAAGATCCTGACTGCACGAACATCACCTGCTCCGCATCATCGATGCTTTTGTTATGTCCCGTATACTATACAGAATTCCGCATTCGCAACCCTCGGCATCTCAACTCTCGTCCCTCGAGGCGTCCCTGCGAACAATTTACCGGATCGCTGTGGGAGTACCCTCCTACGCCTCCCGCGCCACCCTTATCCCTGGTACTGGAGTATCGTATATCCCTGGAACTAGGGATATACGATACTCTTGAAGAACGCATCGCGTGCCATCGCCAGGCCCAACTCGAACGCCTGCAGATTTCTGCCCAAGGTCGTGCTATTCTCAATACACTTAACTATCCCACTTCACAACTACCCCCCATTCCACCGAAACTCCCTCCTTGGGCCACTTTCGCTAATTTACGGGTTGAGTCTTTGCCCCGCAACATGAACCCTGATCGACAGCGTGCTCGTCGTTCACTGCGCGTTCAGGCCATCTCCAAACGAATTAATTTGCTACTCTCCCATGGTTCCATCGTTTACTTCACTGACGCCAGCGACATCCCCTCAAACTGAACCGGCACGGCTTCATTTCTACAAATCCCTTCTTTAGACACTGTCATGCTTTCCTTTCTTTCTCCACCGGATTCGACCTCCCTCGAAGAATACACCATTGCCCTTGCAATAGTGCATGCTATTCTTACTATTAAGGACTGTCAGTCAGCCCTTCGTAATTTCGCTAGCCATGAGACCCACCCCCACACCCCTGACTTCGTCACTCCGATACTTGCATCAAATCCTCGGCCACGCTTCACACTGGTTTGGGTTCCTGGCCACGCTGGCATGGGCGGAAACGCGTTAGCAAACGCGCTCACCCGAGTACCTTTCCCGGGTCCGCCCCTGTCCTGGCCAACCTTGTACCACCTTCCGACGGTTCGTACTCAACACCGCGCTTCCCGCCGTTACCAATTACACATCCAACGCCTATCACGCACCCCGTACCCACCCGTCTAACTCGTGAGGCTGCGGGCCTCATTCGGCAGGCTCAAACCTCTTCACTCCCCTCCCATCACATTCTTCACCGCATCTCTCGGCGCCCTGGCCATCCTTCCTGTCCCACCTGCACTTCCTACTCATCCAGCCCTCATTCTTATTGGGACTGCACCCCGCCATCTCTTGCCCCATCGCTAGCCTCCATCACCTCCTGGGCTGTCTCCCCCGCCAACAGTAAACATCCAGGCTGCCCACGAAACTCCCTATAAACGCATGCACCGGATCCGCACGGGCATTATGGAGTACTACGTGGACCCGGTGAATTGAACTTTCAAATTAGGACCTGGACGTATGTCCTGCGGAAAATAAAAGTTTGTTCCCTCTCTCTTTATCACCGGAATACGTTGCAGTGAAAGAGTGGTGCGTATCCTTCATTTTCACTGTCGTTAGTTCTACTTACAGCCACAAACCGCTGTGAATTCATCTGTACTTACAAATTTATTGAGAAACCTTTCAGCTCCATTTATTGCATGCCGTGATTTGAACGCCCATAGTCCATAATGGGGATGCAAGCGGGTATGCAGTCGGGGCCGATTACTGGAAGAAATTATTGAGCGTAATAACTTATGTGTTTCGAATGACGGCACACCCACGTATCTTAGGGGCGAAGGTTACAGTAGTGTGCTTGATTTGACGTTATGCTCTTCAGACATTGCGTCGGAGGCGTCATGGTGTGTCGATGCTGATACTCGCGGCAGCGATCATCTCCCTCTTCTATTCAACATCACCGAATTTGCCTGACGCAGCAGCCCAGGACGGCATGCATTACAGACTGGGGTGCCTTCAGCTTTCATAACCGTCATCCAGAAGATACCGCTGGCAGTATAGACACCTTCGTAGATATGGTGGAATCCACTATGACAAAGATTGCCATGTGGATTCTTGCTCCATGGACCAGTGCTGGTGTAAACGGGAAGTATGCACGGCTGTGCGAAATTCGACGTCGTGGTGAACGGCTTTATTTCCGCTCAGGAAATCTAGAAGATAAGCGCACCACACAGAGAACGTTAATGCAAATAAGTAAGGAACTGCCGCATTTAGGCCAACGTAGATGGAGGTCATTCTGTGCGACCTTATGTCACATGACTTCAAAGAGCAAAGTGTTAGATACGATCCGCGCTCTTCGATTACGTGTGGCAGCAAGATTGCCTTTTCAAGAATTACCGCTATACAAAGGATTGGCCGAAACAGCTGCTGAGGAGTTCTGTGCATCGATTACAAAGCCTTCAGAGGCAATGGCCTGCGATGAATTGATCGCATCTCCCAATACCGGTAGGTCATCCTTCCGAAAATACAGGGCATCGTGCCACGCAGATCTTGGCGTAGGGTTCTCGCTCACTGAGCTCAAAGAAGCACTGCGAAGGAGTAGCCGCAGTGCGGCCGTTGGACCAGACGTCACCTATGCACTCCTTTGCAATCCTTTTTTTTTATTTATTACACGGGAGAATACGCTCAGACGTGACAGTACAAGGACCACATAGTCAAGGAAACAAAAGAATACACTGAAGATAGTAGAAGCACATATACATCAAAATTGAGGCGTTTAAAAGGTGGAACCAGTCAGGTGGTTGGTCAACCGAATTATACCCACTATGCACGGATGCCACAGTTTCTCAGAAATAGGACTTAGTTTATCTTGGTGGCTCCGAATGCCTATCATATAGGCAATATCGCCACAGACTGCAGAAACCAATCAACACAAACTGTCATAAGGTGGCTCACCAGGATATTCGAATGGCAAAAATCAGATTGAAAATGCGTAATATCCACGTCTTTTCTGAGCGTTCGCTATAAATGTCCCAGGAAAAGACAGCATCGCTGCAATCTACAAAACACTGATCAATTATCTCTGGTCGAGAACAGAGCCGACAGACTGTCGACCAAGCTAAAAACAGACCCCGGTCTTTCATCCAAGTTTGAACAGTCTTTTTGCAATCTTGGTGCGCGTATGACCACCCATTTGCTACATTTATTCAATTAGTCATGAAATACTGAGGAGATCCGCGAGTCCTGGAAACTATCCAATATTGACCCTCTTCTCAAGCCAGGAAAATGACCACGTGCGATCGACTCGTTTCGGCCTGTGGGCTTGTCAGCATAGCCAAGCAATATGAAAGGATAATCTTTTATAGATTAAATTGGTTCTTAGAAACATCTGGTGCTTTTCCATCATATACGTCAGGATTCAGGACACGTCGGTGCACTATGGACAGAGTCCTAGACCTGGTGACATCCATTGGCAAGAGCTCTCAAGGAAATATAATAATAGCTGTTATTTAGATTATTAGTCGAGCATTCGACACCACAGGTCACTTCACATTCTTCCAGGCCTTACCGAAATGGAAATTTGTGGCAAAATACTTCGATGGATCGAGAACTCCTTGAAGAACAGACGACTATATATATACAGCAGCCAAGGAGACAGCAGCCAACATCATGCAGTGGAAGAAGGGGTTCCTCAGGAAAGCGTGCTAAGTCCACTGTTGTTTAATGTTGTAATGGCAACGTTGTCAGCCTTGCGTTGCCCGCAGCTCCACGTAACCACCTACGTTGATGACATTTGCATTGGTGCAGTGGCGCTTGTTACTGGTCGATTCTAGCTGACCTTCAAGCCGGCATTGGCAGCATTGAGAAGTTTCTACGTGCGCGAGAGATGGATGTCTGTGCGCCGAAATCATCCGTTCTTGCTTTCACGCCAAAGGAAGCCGCAGGGATTCCGGCTCACCATGGGCGATCAGGAGATCCCTCGAGAACATTGTCACAGTTCCTTGCTATATACATTGACAAATCACTCCCATCGTGCCGGGAATCACGTGTAGTCCGCATTTTTCATCACCTAGCAGTCCCCGATTTGGTTGTTCATTCGATTCTATGCTTTGACTGCATGCTGCACTTGTTAGTCAGGCCGTAGCGTGTACCTGTCATAACTGTTCTTCATGGTCTGTCGAATCGTCAAGAGCAGTGACTGCAAGCATTGGAAAGCAAGTAGAAACTACGTGCGAGTCAGAGTCAAGGCTCGGCGAGTCAAAGTATAAACACGCTGCGAGTTGAATTCCAAACTGAGACGACAATCCACTGCAGGAAAGCCAACTTTCTCTCACCATGAATTATGCACCCCTTCATATAATGAGGACGATGGTTGACGCGCAGCTTTCTTCGTGCGAGATCAAAAGACGAATGGCCATAGTCAGAGCTGCTGCAATCAAAAGTCCACAAAAGTCCGAAACCCGAGCTCGTTTTGGGATTTTTTTAGAAAGGGAAAAGCTTTTTTTTTCTGCAAACAAACTTCAGATATCGTATACCTTCATTCAGCACCAGGGGCCATATATAAAATTTTCGTCCAAATCCAAATGTCCAGTGGCCGCACCTTTCCAATCTCCCGTGAAAACATCCCGCACTAGTCCCTAAAGGCTTGGCGAGGAAGTGGATGGTGAATCGTCACACCCCATTCCTGCCCCAATTGTTTAAAGTTGCCTTCGAAACTGAGCCACTGTTATTGGGAAAAGTCAGGGTTTCGGTTTCTTACTTGTATTTTGTTTTTAGAGTCGCAACAAACTACAAAATATTTTTTCTCACTTCGCTGATACATTATTTGAACTCATCCAGCCGGTACCCGAACCGTTTTAAAACTTTCGAGTTGGTTCACAAACCGCTTCGGTACGTGCATGGTTAAGTCGAATCGGAACTGAACGGGAACGAAATGGACCCGCTTAAATCTGGACTGTAACGGAACCGGTATTTTTTGGTTCCACAGACGGATATATGTGTCGAACCAGAAAAAATACCGGTTAGGTTACGGTTGGGGTTCTGGCAAATTTGTTTCGCATTAGTTCATTTCCGGTACTACTAAACGATGCCCTGAACAGGTTCGTGAACTGGTTCAGAGCTGAATTATAAGCGAAGTCGGAAATAACTTTGGGGCTTACATGTACCATAAAACTGAAATTTAATTTTTCCTAATTCAAAATCCTGCTTTTTTTCAATAAGCGTGCTGCAATATTAAAGTCTACTTTAAAAAAATTGGTTGCAATCCAAGCTGTAAAGGTGGTTGGAAAGCAAAGTTGTAAACGACACATACAACTACTTCCCATTGGACGACACTTCAATTCACACACACGGGGCTCTACAAAGAGTGAAACCTGACTGTTTGCCAGCCGTTACCTATGATTCGCGGGAGCGGCGTCCCGAACGCAGCGGCGTCGGCCGCGGCCGGGCTAGAGCTGCGGACGCCGCCGCTCTAGCCCGGCCGTGCGTGGACAAAAAGAAAACGGAGAGGAGCGTCTTTGCAAGGGGGAGGAGGAAAGCGGCGGCACGCGTGGCTACGGCGTCATCTCTTTCACTGCCTCCCCTTCACTCGTGTTTCATGTATCGCCTCCAAATAGCGCCCTCCCCCTCCTCAGGCACTTAATCAAAACCAGCGTATGTGAACTGGTGAAGAGGGCCTGGACCGCCAGCCGAGCTCATGGTATCCCGGAATAGGGAAGCCCCCCACCGGGCGGGTGCCCTAACATCTGCACAAGCTTGACAAATAAAGATTTATTCATCATCATCATCTCCCAGTCTCCACGTTCCCCCCGAAGCCAGTGTGGGGGCATTTCGTCCACAAGATGGAGTGTATGGTGGGTGCGCTCGGGGCACCCGACTGGAACACTGAACTGGCCAAGGCCCTAATACGCTGCTGCCGTGCGACGGTAGCCTTTAAAACAAAGGAGATAGAACGCTTTAAGTGGCTATGAAGCCAGGGACCGGCCAGATTGCAACAGAACACAACCCCTTTTTTCCCGTAAATGTGGTCTCCATACTGTATGAGTGTGAATTCCCTTAAGCATGGAAACACGACAGTTTGGAATGTGCCGCCAACAACGTAACAAAATGTAGCAGAATGTATACAGTACTGGGTCTTTTCCTGTACACTGCCCATTTATTATGTAAATAAGTCCGTTTTTCTCGCGAAAGAAAGTGGGCGTAGCTTAGTCGCTAAGATGACGGGCTCTCGCTCCGCTTCTCTTCGGCAGAGGTTCAATCCCTGGCGACGACATAAAACTACTTACAAGAGACATGACTGTGGCATTTATTGGTACCTGTTGTTCTGTTTTGTTGTACCACTTGGATGCTAACAAGGACTTAATACGCTGCCAATTCTGTTTAAATTACCTTCTTGTTACGTCCCTGCTGATGTTCTGTTGCAGAAATGAAATCGGAAAATTTTCTTTGGCATAAGAAATTGGAAAATGGAAACGAAACATTTTCCGGTTTTGTGTTTTAGAAAATGATTTTTCGGGCCAAAATGGGCAAGCAAAACCAGTGCTTGAAACCTCCTGCAGGTGGCCGCGAGGGTGACATTTATTTTGCCCAGACTTGCATCCTGCTAGCTCGACCAACAGCAACATCCCATTGCAATAGTGGTGCGCGGTCATTTCACCATGCTGTAACCACGGAGAGAGCGCTTATAGCGTTTTGTTTCATCTGAAGGGGAAAGTGCGACAGATTTTGAAAAGTTAATGGTGCGTGAAGGAGAAACGCTCTAGATAACACTGACCACCAGTTATCCCCAACGCGGTGGTCGAACAGTGGTTCGGGTTCTGGTCGTTCTCGGTTCATGTGCGACACCCTAATATTATATATATATATATATATATATATATATATATATATATATATATATATATATATATATATATATATATATATATATATATATATATATATATAAAGAAAAGTCGGCAATCTGCAACGCCAAAGGAGGCATAGGAGAATGGTTAGGCTTTTTCTTTTTTTACTACGGTTAGGAAAATTGTGCTCTTTAAATTTGCGTACGAAAGAAAGAACGAAAGGAAGAGAAACACGCGTCCAGAGTGGGGACCAAACCGACGCCTTCCGGTTTGATCGCGGACAAAGCATCCCAGATCAAATCGGAAGGCGTGGGTATAATTTAAAAATTATAACACCATTAACAGTAGCAAAAAAAGAAAGAAAAGCCTAACCATTCCCCCATGCCTGCTTTGGCGCTGTAGACTGCCGGCCTTTCTTTCCGTATTTCCTTAACGCGTCCCTTCTTGCATTTCTTGCGCGGCACATTAGGGCAATAATGAGAATCAAGAGCACGAGCACGACGCTGGGGTCGACAGAAAGAAAGAGAAGGAGGAAGAGGAGGATCGGAAACGATGGGTGTTCAAAACGATGTAATGTAAATAGAGTTATTGTTTCTTTTACGGCGGCTTCGGACTATTTTCTTTCACACCCCTTATATATATATATATATACATATACACATATACATATATATATATATATATATATATATATATATATATATATATATATATATATATATATATATATATATATATATATATATATATATATATATATATATATATATATATATATATATATATATATATATATATATATATATATATATACAGAATTAAGGTTGGCAGTCAAGAAAACCTCGGAAAGCAAAGGGGAGGATGTGGTAGGTCATTGAAACAGATAAAGAATTTGGAAAAAAAGAAAGTGGAGGAAAAATGCCCGCCGGGTGGGATCCGAACCCACGACTTCCAGAATACCGGTCTGGTATTCCAGAACCTCCAGATTACCTCCACAATAACGCTCTCCACTTTCTTTCCAAATTATTTATCTGTTTCAATGACCTTCCACATTCTTCACTTTGATTTCCAAGGTTTTCTTGACTGCCAACCCTTATTTCTGCCTTATTTCAACATGCCCCTCATTTCCTATTCTGATTCGCTACATGCATAGCGTGGGCCTCTGTTGTGGCTGTCTTGGTGCCATAGGGAACTTAAGAGGGTTCAACGCTGGTCGACCACTCTCTACATGTCGTAGACACTCGAGTCACGGCCCGGGGGTTAAAAAGAAGGTCCCCTTCACTCCCAGTAGTCCGAGTGGCGCTGGGTACCACCCCCAAGCACAAGAAACAAAAATACCTGAACCTAAATACCCCAGAAAGTGGAGGGGGAAATAGCCCCGCCGGTAGCGTAGTGGTCATCGCACCAGACCGGTATTCTGGAGGTCTTCCGTTCGTATCCCACCCGACGGGCATTTCTTCTACACTTTCTTTCTTTACAAAATCTTTGTCTGTTTCAATGACCTACCACATCCTCCCCTTTGCTTTCCGAGGTTTTCTTGGCTGCCAACCCTAATTTCTGTCTTATTTTAGCGAGCCCCTCATTTCCTATTCTATATATTGTGAGCGATGTTTTCATACCGATCGCTACAGTGGTCATTCTCCCCATTCATAGCATCTAGACACACTCCCATCATCAGCATCATCTTCATTCACGCGCCACCGGCTGCCACCCTGATATCCCGTGCCTTGTGCGACCGTCATCTTCGTCGGAGTCTCTGCGGGTTGTTCCTTTCGCGAAGCCGGAATAAACGGTCTGTGCTTCCCCGTGACTTTGCCTTTCAAGTCGTGGAGTTGCCTTTGACCCCGTCCTCCGCCGCTCCCAGTTACACCCCTGGAGCTCCGTTCCGGTTGACGCATCCTGCTACCAGCTCCGCCGATGCAGCGAGAAGCCAGGTCTCAAACGGCGTCGACGTGGTTGCTAACAAGCCCCCAGCGTGACCCTTCCTTCTTCGCTGGTCTTCGCGGGGACGATGTCGACGACTGGCTGGACGAGTTCAACCGCGTCAGCCAGTTTAACAGGTGGGATGACGTTTGCAAGCTGCACATTGTCCCCTTCTCTCTAAACGAGGTGGCGAAGACGTGGTTCTACAACAACAAAGGACGCTTCGCTGATTGGACCACCTTTAAGGATGAGATACGCCAGGCCTTCGGCACCCCGTCTCTTCGCTCAGATTGTGCCAGAAAGAAGCTGAACTCTCGCGTGCAACATCCCGAAGAAACATACATTTCTTACATCGAGGACGTTCTAGCCCTATGCCGCAGGGCTGACCAAAGCATGCCCGAGGCTGAAAAGGTGCGCCACATCTTGAAGGGAATTGCTCCTTTCGCATTTAGCGCCCTTGCTCTTCAGAACCCCACAAGCGTAAATGATGTGCGAACAACCTGCCTACGTCTCGACCAGTTGCAGTCTCTTCGCTTGCAACCTCAGCCTTCGTCAACTTGCACGGATGGGGACATGGACTTACGTACCCTGATACGTAGTATCATTCGTGAGGAGCTAGCAAACCGTACCTCACCGTGCCCCCCACGTGACAACTGTCGCCCGAACGCGTCTTACCTGCGAGACCTCATCAAGGAGGAGCATGCGTCCATACCGGCGCTACCATCTATTAACCCCGCCCCTTCTACCATCCACGCCATGTCATACTGCGATGCCGCTTCGAAACCACCCATGCGAGTGGAAGCTCCCCCGCTACTACCTTCTCACGGACATCTGACAGCAATTTCAACCGGTCCGTATCCTCAGCCATACTACTCGCACGTCCGTCCCGACCGTCAGCTCTACCCGCGGGACCGCCCCGGCTGCTGCTACTGTGGTATTCGGGGCCACATTTATCGCTTTTGCCGGCGACGCCAACAGGACGAGCGACGAGGTTACGCGCATGATGAACGGGATGACACCCGCTTTGTCTACGGGGCTCGTCGTAATGGGTACGTTTCGCCTCCTCGCCGTCCTTCGCCTCCTCGAGACTCGACCGATATTTCTTATAATGGCGCGGCACGACGTCGATCACCCTCGCCGTGTCGCCGCTCACTGTCGCCTCTTCGACCTGCTTCCCGTCCCACTGACCAGGCTTCGGAAAACTAGCGCCTACAGGTTTTGGAGGGGAAACTGCATTGCTCCGAGAAATCAGAAATCCTCCGGACCGTCCGTCGAACATTTTATCCGTAGAAGTGGAAAGGGTGTGTATTGATGCGCTTGTGGATACGGGAGCCAGTGTTTCGGTTATTAGCGCACAGTTGAGTTCCCGCCTGAGAAAAGTTAGAACTCCCTATACCGGTCCGTCTTTACGAGGAGCAAATGGTGATAAGATTCGCCCCTCTGGATACTGTACAGTGCGTGTTATGATTGACGGGCTTCTACATCACATTCAGTGTGCGGTGCTGACTCTATGTGCTTATGAAATTATTCTGGGTTGGGTCTTTTTATCAGCATCGTCCGCGGTAATTTCCTGCCGACAACCGGCTATTCACCTCACCGAGACAGCCATTGCCAGTGTGTCAGATGCGCCAATACAGCGTTTGGTAGCTGCCGAAGATTGTGTTCTGCCTCCCGGTGAAGACACTATTTTTTGTGGCCTGCGACAATATCACCGACGGAGATGTCTTTGTCACACCAGCTGGCAACTTCGCTTGTAAAGGAGCCATAATACCCCCATGTCTCGTTCGCTTTTCGCGGGGATCAGCTCTAATCGCCGCATTGAATGTTGCCTCTGAGCCGATTCTCCTTCCACAAGGCATTACCGTTGCCACTATTTCCCAGGACGACGTTACCTCTCCAGCACTTTGCCCTCTTGCGTCAGTGCAGTGTGCCTGTAATCCAGAGCTTACGGTCTCGTGCCTTACTTCTACCATCAACCCTGAGCTCAGCTTGGGAAAGAGGGAAGCGCTCCTCGCTCTGCTTACGGAACACAAGGCCTTATTCGACTGCCACTCTTCCACTCTTGGGCGGACATCAGCGGCAACTCATCGTATAGAAACAGATGGTCCGTGTATAATTCGCCGTCGTCCCTACCGCGTTTCGGCCTCAGAACGCAAAATTATTCAGGACAATGTTGACGATATGCTTCAACGGGACATTATTCGCCCTTCTGGAAGCTCCTGGTCATCACCGGTGGTTTTGGTCCGCAAGAAAGACGGCTCCGTGCGCTTTTGTGTGGAATATCGGGCGCTTAACAAAATTACTAGAAAAGACGTTTACCCCATGCCCCGGATTGATGACGCTCTGGGCACTTTGCACGGCGCCGAATACTTATCGAGCCTTGATCTTCGATCGGGTTATTGGCAAATCCCTATGAATGAATCAGACAAAAAAAACAGCTTTCGCCACATCCGATGGCCTTTACGAGTTTAACGTCATGCCATTCGGACTGTGCAATGCTCCAGCCACCTTTGAGCGCATGATTGACACCATCCTGTGTGGATTAAAATGGAAGATCTGTCTTTGCTACCTTGACGACATCGTTATCTTCTCGTCCACGTTCGATGAGCACCTTCAACGCAACGCTGGTCTTCAGCTCAACACCAAAAAGTGTCGATTTGCCAGTACCTTCATCAAAGTCCTGGGCCACGTTGTAAGCAAGGATGGAATACGCCCGGATCCGGACAAGATCAACGCGGTTCTTAATTTCTCTCGGCCGCTCCGTCAAAAGGAACTTCGCAGTTTTCTTGAATTGGCTTCTTAATTCCGTCGCTTCATTCGCAATTTCGCAACAATAGCCTCGCCCCTGAACAATGATGCTGACGCCCTGTCCCGTTGCCCACAGCCGTCCCCCGAGGATACCACGTCCCCTGCCATCTCTTCACCCACGCTGACAATGGCGCCTTTGCGCACAGCAGAACAAGATATTCCATCAAACCTTGTATCTCTTCAACGAACCGACTCGTACTGCCGACACCTCATGGAACAACTCGATGGTTCTGCTTCACCACCTAATGGCCGCTTCCGCCGCCAACTAAACAAATTTCGCCTCTTGAATGGTGGAGCGCTTTACCGTCACAGTTATCACCCTACCGGCGACAGGTGGGTTCCAGTCATCCCTCGCTGTCTTCGGAACCAAATCCTGGAAGTCTTTCACGATGACGCCATGGCTGGCCATCTTGCGTTCAACAAAACTTACGACCGCATTAGGAGCCGGTTCTTTTGGCCAGGCCTTTCCACCAGCGTCGCAAAATATGTTGCATCATGTCCTGCCTGTCAGCGTCGTAAACGCTCAACCTCAGCCCCTGCAGGGATGCTACAGCCCCTGCCTTGCCCTCCTGCTCCATTCGAAGTCATTGGCATCGACCTATATGGACCTTTGCCTTCAACTTCGACTGGCCATCGCTGGATTGTGACTGCTGCAGATCATTTGACTCGATTCGCCGAAACTGCTCCTCTGCGTACCGGCTCCGCTTCCGAAGTCGCAGATTTTTTTCTGCAAGCCATCTTTTTACGTCACGGACCACCTCGCACTCTTTTAAGTGACCGAGGACGCACATTCCTCTCAGCAGTCCTTGCGGAAGTTCTTCGGGCTGCCGGTACCATTCACAAGACCACGTCAAGCTATCATCTTCAGACAAATGGCCTGACAGAACGCTTTCATCGTACTCTGTCTGATATGATTTCTGTCTATATCAACCCCGACCACAGAAACTGGGCCGCCATTCTTCCCTTTCTAACATACGCCTATAACACTGCTGTTCAAAGTACCACTGGATTTTTACCGTTTTTCCTCGTGTATGGCTGGCATCCACCATCTGTTCTGGACGCATCTTTCTTTTCCTGCCCGGTTTCTCCAACAGTTACCATGACAGATCAATTTGTTTCTCGTGTCGCGCATTGCCGGAACCTCGCCCGATTGAACACCGAGTCCTGCCAGAATGACCGGAAGTCTCGATACGATACAGATCGCCGGGACGTCACCTTCGAACCAGGAGACGAAGTGTTGCTTTCCACACCTCTACGTGCTCCAGGACTATGTGAAAAGTTTATGGACGATTCATTGGCCCGTACACAGTCCTTCAGCGTACCTCTCCAGTGAACTACTTAGTTACTCCTACGTGGGGTGTCACTGACCGTCGGTGCCGTGGCGTTGAGACTGTGCATGTTTCGCGTCTAAAACGCTTTCATCGCCGATCGCCATCCCTGACTTGCGGCCAGGTTGCCCGCTTCGACCGCCGGGGAAGTTAGTGTGAGCGATGTTTTCATACCGATCGCTACAGTGGTCATTCTCCCCATTCATAGCATCTAGAAACACTCCCATCATCAGCATCATCTTCATTCACGCACCACCGGCTGCCACCCTGATATCCCGTGCCTCGTGCGACCGTCATCTTCGTCGGAGTCTCGGCGGGTTGTTCCTTTCGGGAAACCGGAATAAACGGTCTGTGCTTCCCCGTGACTTTGCCTTTCAAGATATATATATAAAGTCTTATTGACACTTATGGAGCCGGGTCGTCTCAATAAGACTCAAAGCGACCAGTCAGCTGTCCTCCGTGGTCAAGTGTTTTGGGTTTCTGTCGGTGTGTTACAATGTCAGTAAGATGCCTGCGACACGATTGAAGGAAACGGACATGTTTGACCGATAGAATAAGGCTCGAGTGCTTCGAGGATTTAACTCGATATGGGACGGACGCGTGTCATTCGCTCGGAGGAGGAAGAACGGGAATTGAAGGAGCGTCGGACCGCACAGAAGCGGGAATGGGCGCGACAACAACGAAGAGCGGCTGCCGCCGCCATTTGCCGCCGCAAGTTCCCACTCGCCGAGTAGCTGCAAATCCCCCCACGGTGAACCAACCACAACCTGCCCGCTTGGACCGCCCACTTGAGCCAATATATTTCTTCATTAGCTTAAATAGCTTTCAAAGCGACACTTCAGCCAGTGTCTTTCACCTTAGGCATGCGTACATTACCGGTTGCTGGTTGATGCGAGTGCGGGTGGGGAGTGGAAAGGAAGTGGGCCTCAACGCCCAGCTATAGGCTTTAGATCTTCACTAATTGCATGACCGTTGGGCTGGCGGGAGGTTTAAACTTGGACGTGAAACGGCCCATCTGGCGTCCTGCTTTGTCGAGTGCAGTGGCTTGGTGTGTTACGCAGACCGTAAGATGCCTAAGACGCGGGATGGTAACAGACAGCCCTATGTTTGTGCGCTAGAGTAACGCTCGAGTCCTTCCAAGTTTCATTCAGCCATTTTTTTTGCTATGAAGTATGCTCAATCGCAAATTCCAAAAAACGTTTTCATTTCGTTCACTCCGTCAACAGCGGCCAGCTTCGCAGATTTCCTTCTTCAGAGTGGAAGGGCACTTCATTTTTTTTTTCATAAGTGTGCTTGCGCGTGAAAACAAGAAGGTCCATCCCTTGGTTTTAAGTTATTCCACGGAGAGTTCAAACACGAGTAATTTCTGCTATTTTGCGCTGCCTTCAGCCATCGAATACGCGCAAAAAGAAGAGCTAGATTTTCTCCAGACGTCCCGTTTTTTGTCCGATCTTAACAACTGAACTTGCCATCACTACGCATAATGTCTGGTATAATTGCTAGCTTCTCACGGGCCGTAGAGCGGGCAAGTTTGTAACGGCCATTTGTCCTCTTATGTCGACCTGAGAAGAACTTCTTGCTGGGCTAGTTGGCGACTAGATGCCATGATTTGAAGCGCAACAAAAACACACGGACGAAGAACAGTGTAGACGATGATAGCGCCTGCCTCGTCTACACTGTTCTTCGTGCGCGTGTTTTTGTTGCGCTTCAAATCATGGCATCGACGTGAGAAGTTTGTTACAAACTACTGGCAGTATGTCACACATGTTTGAGCTTATTAAAATGTTTTCTCTCGCTCTCTCACCGCCATACAGTAACAAAGTCATATGTCGTGCTTTGTAGCCACAAAAACTACGCAGATAATGCAGCATGTTTTTTATGCTTGTGATAAAGGACAACTTGGGCGATTTGTGAAGGTCGAAAAAATTGAAGATGACCGTTTTAAAATTTGTTTCAAATTAGAGCAAAATTCCCGACTTACACGCAATAACATAAAGCAAGATAAGGTAATATTTGTTTAACTCATAAATATACAGCGATATAGTCGCGGGCAAGCCTAAGCGTTCAGTAGGCTTGTGTGGCGGCCCCCTGCAGCAGCGATAGTTTCACAGACTGATTGCCTACAGCGCGCAGTTATAACATGTCAGAGGGAATACAAAACAAGAAGACCCGAGGGAGGCTTAAATTATATACAAATACAAAAGACAGGAGAAATAGCTTACAAAAACAAAGGTGGCACAAAATGGAACATTTCTGAGCACTTCAACGCAGCCGTCCTTGCAGAGGTAGAAGTTTCGATTTTTCAGCGATTCTTCTAACACGCCTGTGACTCAAAACCATCATTGGCATTTCTTGAGATATACTTAACTTCAGATATACCATGTGCACAAGGAGCTATATATAAATTTTTCGCGCGAATTAAAAATGTCGAGCGGACACACCTCTCCAATCTATCCAAAAAACACTCCAAGATAGTCCCGTTATAGCGCGACGTGAGGGTTGGTCGAGAAGGGGGCTAGTGAATCGTCCCTACATTTGTTTTCCCTAATATCTGGCCCAATTGTCTAAACCTTGTCGTTGAAATTGCATCACTTTTATTGGAAAAATGCAATATTTTCAATCTGTGTTTGGATTTTGTATTTATGGTCTCTTTTTCTCATTGCGCTGATAATTCAACGCATTGATCTGGTTGACGAACCGGTTGTGCCCGTGATGTAGTCTAACCGCAACTGAACCGTAACGAAATGAATTCACCCGAACCGGAACCGCAGGTCAATAAAATAAAAAGAATTTTATTAGAAAGAACGCTGTGACGCTCGGTAATGTACTCGCGTGTTGCCATTATTTATATGTATTAGAAAAAAGTAATGACATCAAAGTTGTGTATTTCGTTTTTTGGGGTCCGATGTGTCCTACCCTATAAAACATAATTATCGAGTTGAAAGTGGCTAAAGCGCTGCATGGTTATGAATTACATCGTCATTCATGTCAACAGTTTGGGCTTCGGCCGCTGAAAGCCCGGGAGCAAGCGCGGGGCTCTACGGCAGCCATGACGTCATATTTTCTGTTTAAGGCAGAATGCAACCTTTCACAACGCCGCTTCCCCCTATCACAATTAAAGATTAGTCCCGCCGCATGCAGCTGGTCTGAAACTCCGCAGAGTTGAAGCCGGCGAGGCGAAACACGAAAAAAGATGCTACAACCCCACCAAAATGTTTGCTTTGTGTGGTTGTCGGTTTCGTTCCGTCTAATACGCGTGTCCCTCGCTGAGAGGGAAGGGACAGAGCACTCCGATTTAGACCGGCAGGACGCTTTAAGGTCACACCCGTCCGCCGGCGGTACTTAGGTCACAGAGCGGCGGAGCCGGGCATTTCGAAGACTCTCAAAACTGCGGCAATAGTATCCATTTAAAATTGTTTCCAAACGACGTTTGACGCCCATAATTCTAGGAAGGCAACTTGGCAGCTTTATGAAGCAAACCTTATCAGCTATCAGAAATCAAACTTTGGTGTCAGTACTCATTTAATACCCACTGGTAAAAGAGTTTTCGCTGTGGTGAGCGCAACACAGTACTTTGTATTATCGTCTATTTACCCATTCTTCTAATTTTTTTGGGGTGCACCTGTACGAAAACTATTGCATCACAAGCATAAAAACCATGCACCTCTCCGTCTAACGACGACGATGGTTGAAGGCGAAGCTTTGTTGTGATTGATTCTTTGGTTGGCCAATCCCACACTGCGAGTATTTGCTTCTCTGGAGGTACGCACCCCTTTTGTAGAATACCCACTGCAACTCTCGGGTGGCCACTGCGCAGGCCTAACGTTCGGGTTTGGGTGTACGGCGCGAATCGGTACCTGCTGCTTGGCGTTCAGTGAGCAATTTTTGAAGAGGGTGCCGGTTTCAGATGTTAAGCCCCAAGATGTGACGTTAGGCCTATCGTCCTAAACCTCAAAATGGGAAGTTAGGCCTAACGTGGTGTGGCCAACAGCCTCACGGAACTCAGAGCGACGCCATTCTCATGCTACGTCGGCCTGTGGTATACAACGGTTGTCGATGTTCACCTCCCAACATGACGTTAGACCTATTAACGTCGCGCTGTCGCACACCTGCGTCACATCCTAGCTCTGCTGCACATCAACCTTTAGCGGAGGGGGCGTAACGGAGCTATCGCCAAGCTTCGCAGGGAAGTGTTTATATTGTACTACACCTCACCCACAATAATCATCATCGTCTGAGAAAGTTGGCTTTCCTGCAGGTCGCATACGCGCTACAGACGCAATCAGTGAGAACAGTCGAGCTTTGCTTTAATAAAGAGACTTAGAACCATTACAGTTACCTCAGAGATACGTCGTTTACCCTAAAAGAAAATAGTTTGCCAGTAAAAAGGCTGCACCCAAATTTAGTGCTGGACAAGGCAGAACTTTAAATGGTAAAATACCGATCAAGTGATCTGACGTTTCATGTTCCCTCATAATGTGTACATCTGGGTGATTTTGCAACTACAAGCCTGCAAGCTAAAGATGGCGTCGCTGCCGAAAACACTTGGTTTCCGCTTACTTTGACAGGGTACTGTTACAATGACGAAAAATGGAGATAAATTTTAGGCCGCAGCTCTTTGGCGGCCGTCTCTGGGCTGAGCCGCGTTGTCGGCGTAACGGAGTGAACGATGGCAAGTGAAAGCAAAAGCGAACGATGAAAGGAAGCAAAGTAGGAGAGTGTTGCGAAATTGGGAGGGGAGAGCGGTTCGCCGTGGCGGGGCGACCCAGCGCTCTCTGAAAGTGTGCAGGGGGGGGGGGGGGGGGGGGAGGGGAGTATGCTGCGCCCGCAAGAGGCGCCCGACGATGGGTCCCTTGTCGAAAACGGGAGGGGGGCGTGCGCGTGAGTATGATGAGCGTTCGCTTAAGACGCAGTTCGCGGTACCTTGCTGAGGCTCACTTCGCGCCGCCGACGCAGAGGCTTATCATCGCTGCCGTCGAAAGAACCCACGAGTGAGTGTTGCCTCAGCGCACTGCTGCTGCGCCCAAATATCGCATTAGAATATTATAATCGCCAGCCAAATTGTTTGCTTAAACTAATCAATAAACTAAGGATTTAGCCAGCATTCTTAATTGAAATACCGAAGCTCCTTGCATTTATGACATTTACAATGGAAATGACAACGAACCGCTACTACCAGGATAAACTCTGAAGCCAAAAAGGAACTCATCATGAATGTAGAAGTGTCGCTACTCTCGCCTTTCGGGTATTTAACAAGGGGCATATCTTATTTATTTGTACTAAAAGCACCTTTACCATGAATAAATATCGCTTCTGCACTTACCCCTCAATATATTCAAAAGCTGGCTTATAATAACAGCTAAGAGTGTGTAACGACGTCTGAACTAATGCGCACCGCATGGAGGGCACAAATAAAACGGACGCGAAAAGAGCGAGGTTGTTTCAATTCGAGCGACAAGCGTCATTAGCTACGCTCCAAACTTCCCCTCTGTGGCAGCGTGCGCGCACAGAGAGTTTTCGTTCACGTACGCAAAGTGCGCTTGACACGTTTGGCTCAGGAAAAACTCGCCGCGGGCCCAGTCTACAACACAAAGGCCGTCTGTTGAAAGCTTCCGCACTGGTGCACGAAGTGGAGAACGGCGCAGCCGCGATACTGTCTTTTTTCCCTATGGAGACAAATGCCTCCATTCCGCGACCTAAGAACAATCAAACTGCGGGTAAATTTCCGCCCGAACTTCTACAGCTATTTGTCTAGCCAGTAGGACGTGCTTCGAAGACAAAACGACCTTTCTGAAGAAGCTAATGAAGCATCGACGCCGAACACGTAATGGAGTGCCAACAAAGAGAGCCTTGATTCCATTAAGGCCTATTGCAAACGGCGCAAAAAAAGCTCGTTGCTTCGGAAATAGGGGCGACGCATTTGGGTCCGTTTCGGCGCTAACGCTAGAGAACACAAACTCGACGTCGCAGAGTTAGTTTTACGTAATTCGACCTACCTCGTGCTTTGAAAGCGCTCAGATGAAGATGGATATTTCTTCTCCCTATTTATGCGCGATTGCCAAGAACTGAATGAAGGCCCTAAAAGCCGTATTCATGAAGTTTGCCTCGGCGAATATTGAGAGCTTGTTCTTCGAAGCACATATGACACAGTGTAATTTCGAAACGTTCCTAAAACTGGGGTCCCTCATAAAATCTGTGTGCCTCACTTTCCTTCCAAGAAACCACAAAAAGTAAGTAAGAAGGAGTGAAATAAAGGAAGAAAAAGATAAAGAAAGAACAAAAGAAATAAAGAAAGAAAGAAGATAAGAGAGGAGGAAATGTGAGAAAAAAAGAAAAGAATTTTGGGCTGAAACTCTCTATTCTGGAATAGTCTTAGACTGCGTAGCATTCATTCATAGGTGAATCGTCATCGCCGTGCTTTCTTTTCAGGCGACCGGCGAATCCGACCCTGTGCGTACAGTTTAGGCTTGCGGAAAGTAGCTGTCAGCACCTGCAGAGCTGAGTTTTTTGTTGTTGCTGTTTTATTGGTGTTGTGTCTCGCGCCAGTCGCGACAGCGCCAGGAAGTATCTTTTCTTTATCATAGCTTTAATTCGAAAGCATTCGGTAAATCTGTAGGCCGACAATCCTGTATCGCCGTGTGCAAGAGGTGGCCCACAAAATGGCTGACAGATGGCACAGAAAATAGCTCATAGACTAAAGAACAAAACAACAGGTGGAAGAACGCTGCGGTTCACGAGAAATTTCTCCAGAAAGTTTCTGCAAACAAAGCCAAGTACAGTCGCCGACCGTTTATTAGGAAGCCGAAAATTCGGGCACCTTTGTTTATTCGGACAGCTTCGCGGCACGCCCACTTGTCCCTTTGAAATACATGTATATCCACGACCGATAGGTCGGACGCCGCACAGCACGCCGTTCGATTTTTCGGACTCCAGCTTTGGCGCTCTCACGGTACTTTCACGGCAGCTGTGCCGCCACCTGGCGGAGGCCCGGCACAACAGAAGGGAGTTGTCCGACTTCCCGAACTGTAAAAATCGAAGATGCCCGTACGTGTTTCCGCATTTTGGCCGTTGTCACTGTCAGTTGTTTTCTGTGCTTTGTGTACCGTTGTGCCTGTTGCTTGGCGGGATAAAGACTGATCTTCTGAAATGCCTCCGACACTAACCGTGGCAACACGGCCACCTGCGCCGTCAACACAGCGCCGTCAGGAGCTACCCGGAGTTACAAAGAAACCAGACCACTACCAGACACGGTGGAGAAAAAAAGCTGTCATTATCCTTCAAGTTTAAAGCGGCCGAAGACAATGCGAAGTTGCTCGCGAATTTTCGGTTTCGAAGCAAACCGTTTCCGATTACTTGCAGAACAACAAGATCCTGAAGGCAGCGGAAGAAAGAGTCTGCGGTAAAAATCTCCTAGGCGACAGCCATCCAAAGCTGGAAGCGGCACTAAACATCTGGCTGCGCGCAATTTTGGCTAGAAAGGTGTCAGTTTCTCGAGATATGCTTAGGCAAAAGACAGAGGCGCTCGCCCTGCGTATGGATATTATGGGCTGCAAGTTAAGCGATGACTGGTTCCAGACCTTAAAAAAAAGATACGACCTGGCCTTTAAACGCATGTGTGGCGAGAGCGGCGCTGTCGACATAACCCCTGTGGCAAATTACCGCGCCGACATGCTGTGCTCCCTACTGTGCCAGTAGAACCCAGACATATTCAACTGGGATGAGACTGGCTTGTTTCACAAGATGTCGCCTGAGAAGACGATTTCTTTCTCTGGCGAGCTCTGCCACAGCGGTAAGCACAGTAAGCAGCGATTGACGGTTGTCGTGGGAGCCAACATGTCGGGTTGAAGAGACTTCCAGATTCTCATTATACGCACATCAAGCTACCCGAGATGTTTTAAAGGACTTAATTAAGTCGCTCCCACTTTTGTACGATGCGAACTCGAAGGCCTGGATTGCGCAGCACCTCTTTGAGCAGAACATGCGGAAGCTCGATCCTAAGTACGACCAATAGAAGCGCAAGGTGCTTATATTCGTTGATAACTGTGGTGCCAACGGACACATCAACAACCTGAAAGCGATCGCCTCGGAATTTTCGCCGCCGAATACGATGGGTGTGTTGCAGCCCATGGACGAAAATGTCATAAAGAACTTGAAGCTGCACTATGATCCCTCCATGTGAATCGTGCGCTGTTGTGTGTGGACAGTGACAAAAGCTACGTTGTGGACAGGCTGTTGGCTATCAGCATTCTGTCTGATGTTTGGAGAGCAGCGAAGCAAGACACGATCCTCAACAGCGTGCGGGGCTTGTGGTTGGCAATGAGGACGAGTATAGCGACACAGTCCAAAACCCCAAAGCCGAGTTGGAGGACAACGAAATCGTACGCCAGGTGTTGTACCGGCACAGGTGGATAGTGACTCCCATGATGACGCGCCACTAGCGCTTGAAACATCAAATATTGACCTAGCGCGAGCCTTCACCGTGCGATTGTCTCCCTACACTAACGGACGAATGCTGGCGGAAATACAGGCGGACTTAGTCACGCATAGGCGTGCGTTTCTAAACGTGTGCATCCGCACGTTTTTCCAGCCGTTTGGCAAATGAGGGTTTTTTTTTTCAGTGAATCCTTTTTTTTCGGACTCCCAATTGTTCGGTCTTATCGGGGGTTCCCGTCTAGTTCGAAAAAATTAGCAATGGTTTAGCTCGGCTATGCCAGGATATACGTAGCGTGAGCTAAGGTTCAGCAATCCAGTGCAGTCCATTCCAGTCCAGTCACTGCTCCTCGCGCATGCACAGCACTGCTTTCCAGGAGCCACGCGAAACGGCTATCAAGCGGCTCCGGCGCAGCCTCAGACTTGGCTACTGCGCAACGTACGGAGGCGCACAGCTGGGCATGCGCCGACGCCAGTGCGTTTGCCGCGGCTATGACGTCACTCCTCTGGAATCCGCACACCGGCGAATGTGCAGACCCAGTTCTCCTCACACCCGTACTCCAATTGGATTGGATTGCAATGCAATCCAATTTAATCCAATCCAAATTCAATTTACTCCAATCCTCGCGCTTGTGCAGCACGGCCCTTCAAGGTTCACGCGAAAATGCTCAACCTCGGCCATTGTAGCTTACGCTACATAAACGGTCGGCGACTCTAATTGAGGTGACAACAAGTCGGGTAAATTCTGGTCTGAGTGGAAATAGAATCTGGTGGCTCCGGAATTCGAGGTGGGCGCGCATTCCGAACACCACCGCAGCTTTTTTTTTTTTTTTTTTCTGGCATGGTATTATTACGCGAATTGACAAATGTCGAAAGTTAAGAAAAACGGCTACCCGCCGCGATGGCTCAGTGGCTAAGGCATTGCGCTGCTGAGCACGCGGTCGCGGGTTTGATTCCCGGCCGCGGCGGCCGCTTTTCTGATGGAGGCGAAAAGCAAAAACGCCCGTGTGTACGAGATTTCGGCGCACGTTAAATATCCCCAGGTGGACAAAATTAATCCGGAGCCCTTCACTACGGCTCGCCTCATCGCCTGCGTTGCGTCGGCGCGTTAAACCCTACAATCAATTAAGAAAAACGGGTAATCTGTTACTTCCCGAAGAAAAAAGAGTTACATTATAACAGCTTGTAAAGCGTAATAAGTCACCTCGAAACAGAACAGGTTTCCAGTGCGGTGCCAAATCATTTGGTCACGGTAACTCTCAAGATGCTATATCATTTGACAAAAAGGCGACTTAGGAATACCACCGGTTCAACATACGCGTTTTGGATATATTAACCTATGGCCAAGAGAAAAGAAAAAACAGGTCATAAGAGACCATAAAAGCGTCTAATCGAAGTATTTTTTTTTTGTCTATTGAAACACATTTCACAACAGTAAAGGTAATTTGCAGTGAGTGGGAGTGTGCTGAATTTTGTGGGACCTCACAAAGCCTACAATGTAGAGAATAACATAAACTATTCGTACTAGGCAGCCGTGTCTTAACGGGCCTGAATAAAGGCCCAGTACGTAGCCTGAAACAGAGTTTCCGTACACGGAAAAAGAGCCATTTTAAAAACACGCGTAAGAACATTGTGGCCGGGTAAGCCATCGCATAGACCCATATATAGCGATGCAAGAAAAAAGCCTTTATGGTAAGTTCCTGTTAACTATTTTAACAGACAAGCTATTTAGCAAATCGTTAGTTTCGTGCCCGCAATTATAAATACCACGAAATCGCCCCGGCCACGTTAGTGCGTGGCTTGCGGCGATCGCCCGCCAGTTTACAAAAAAAATTACCCGCATTTCCCCGAAGGGGAGCATGGGGAAGTGCGAATGCACGGGTGGTGCTATGAGGGGGAGTTATGTTGAACTGTGTTGGCATTCGCCCGTTAGTTGCATTTAACACCCCCACGTGATCAAGTGGGGATTCACACACCCCGTTAGTCGTTCTCTGGAAATCTTGGTGAATTAAAGTGTATGTTCGAGGAGATCACACACACACTCAAGTAAAGTGAAACGACAGTATTCTTTATTCAGCACTTTTTGGTGTTGTCGTTGTAGTTGACGGTCATTATGACCGCCTTGTGGTCACTGAAATGTACGGTCAAGAGTTGTTGCAAGACCGCGCGTATCAGACACTTCCTCGCAAAGGCCAGGTCGATGTAGCTGCCGTTGATGGTGGTGGGAGCCTCTAGCGGTAGGCACGTCATGGAGTGGTTGGCGAGCATGTATTCCATCAACCACTCGCCGCCCTTTCGCACGTCCACGTTAAAGTCCCCAACAACCACGACCGGGTCCGAGGGCTTTACGCGCCTGGCCACACTCTCCATCGCCGCGTCCACGTATTCGACGATGTCGTCGCGCGAGATGTTTGGCGCGAGGTAGAGGGTGACGACCACGATTCCGTCGCCCGAGTACGCGTCGGTGTAGACGGCACTGTACGGCGACTCGTCCCTGACCGGCGAGGTGGACACGGCGTGCGACACGAGGTTCGCGTAGATGTGACCGACGAGGTAGACGCCGCAGTACTCGCCCCGACTTCCGCTCCTGGCGAAGCAGCAGTCGTCGATGGGGAAGTGGGAATGCACGGGTGATGCGAAAGAATTCTTCTTGGCCAATCGCCCTAAGTGGGTATGTGCTAAAGAAATTAGTAACTCTTCTTGGCCAATCGCCCTAAGTGGGTATGTGGTGCGGACGGACGGACGGCGGTGGACGCGTGATTCAGGGTCGCTTAAGAAGTGCATTCGCACTTAAAAAAACAAGAAAATGCTGAGCGCTGTTTGTGCGTGACTCGCAGCAACCGCCCAGCCTCCCCGGCGCACGTTTGTCAAGCCAACCATACTTAGATAGATTGGCCAACGTTGGCCAAAAAAAAAAAAAAACTCCATGGTTCACCGTTATCGTGGCAACACTTGCCCGGTACGAGAAAGACTGCAGCGTTCGCCGTAATCGTGGCAACACTTGCTCTGAGCGAGAAAGACACGTCATAGCGTACGCCCTTCCAAGGTGATATCCAATGATTATCACTTCCAAAAAAAAAATGAAGCAAGCTCACACTTATAGCAACAATGATGGAGTAAAGGTTCTTAAGGAGAAGAAGAAGCAAATCGGCTGCAGTCGTGGACTTAAACTGTCGTCATGGTCGAGAAGGTCGTGTATAGCTTCGCTACCTTGAAGCCTTACGCGTTTGTGTGAGCTTCTTCTATCCTTTTTTATGCGAACTTTGAATAAAGAGTGGGTGATAATGAGAGTCAATAAAACCTGTTGCAAGCGGATGCCTATGAAATGAGTCTTCTAAACCACCGCCGTGAAGAAAACTTAGAAGAAACAATATTGCTAGGAAGAACGTCTGCAAGGTTTACTTGATAAGGGCTCTAACAATGGGGTGATATGAGTACCGAAAAACTAAAAACGCGACATTAGGTGCCGCAAATAGATACGCGGGGCCCGAATCTCCCAGCAAAGACATGCCTAAGGAGATTATCTCGTCTTACAGGGGGAAGAGGGCGGTACATATTTTGCGAATTTCTTGTAGAATCGCTGATGGAGACCGTGTGCAGTACAAAAGTTCAAAACTTATAACAATTTCTTAGTAAAAAACACAGTTGGACACTATAGATCTGACGCCATGCGCCGGTCCTTGTCTTTTACGTACTTCGACTTTTCGCTGCGCTTAGCGGTGTTGTAAATAAAGTAACAACTAGCTCGCACCCATACGTCGTTAAGCCATATCTCTACCGGAAATTAAAAAAAAAACTGTGCGGCAATCCACCCTGTAAAGGGGGCTGGAAAGCGAAGCTGTAAAGGACACCCACAACGATTACCAATGCGACGTCACTTGAGTTCCCACAAGTGGCTCTACAAAGAGTGAAACCAGAGACAAGTAAAATGCCCTTAACCACAACCTTTATTACTTAAAAGAGATAATCTTTGCTAAGGTTAAATAAATGCATGATTCATGAACCGTTGTATCTGAGTTGTATTGGTGAAGAACATCAATAGAAACTCTTTTTTTTATAAAATTAAAGGAAGCGCAAACCCGGTGTTAGGCTATCTCAATTCTCCTGCCTCTCTCCCGCCGACGACGGAGGCGACGACATGGGTGGCAGAGACAGAAGGGAAGGGAGATGCCATGCGTTGGTGTGAGCTTCCTTTAATTTTTACGAACTCATGGCGCATACGCAAGGTGCCCACACTGCCGTTACACGTGCCGTGGGGGGAGCGCACAGCGGTGCGAGAGGTCGCGTGACGCTAACACGTGGCAATCCGCGAGAACGCAGGGGTAAACCGGAAGCTGTGCTCCGTGAGTGCATCGTCTGTCTCCGCCGTCTCCGCGTAGGCTCGCAGCTCAATCGGTAAGACAACGGGCTCTCGCTTTGTGTCTCTATTCGTTCCAGGTTCGATTCCTGGCGGTGCCAGTAACTTCTTTTTGTTCGCGGTAGCTTATTGTTGACACCAACGGTCGCGACAGAACCGTTGGGGGTAGAGGTAAAAAGATTCTGAGGCACAAAATTCTCAACGTAACAACGGAAAGCCTCTGCGAGCTCCCGGCAGCGGTGTGTGGTGTTATAGCAATTCGGGGGCACGCCAAAGGTATTTTCGCCCCCGACATCACAAGCAGGCGTCAGCACACGGGGGAGGGGTGAGCACCCACGAACCAACCAGAGGCCAGGGCTCGAAGAGGAGTTAACTTAGAAACATGCGTTAGAGATATATGCTGAACCTTCGTGAGTAATTTGGTCATGCTAAAACAAAAGTAGCTATTAGGCAAGTAGCAAATTACGTTCCCGCTAAATGTCATAGTTGCTCGGCGATGCGGGCACGGGTATGTCCCAAGTCGTAGTAAGCATTGTTCACTAAAAGTTGTGCGGGCGTTACCATCCCGAAAGAACTCCAAAAATCACATCCTGAATCTTGTTCTTAGGAGGATTACGTCAGCACAGCATATGGCTAAAACGTTGAGGTGACTGTTTTTAGTTCTCAGACCACTCAGGGATCACGGGAAACGAGATGGCAGATGAAATGGCCGCCGCTGCTGCTCTCACCAATAAGTGGACATAAAAACAGTACCCTACACCGACCTCAAACCCCACATAAAAGACAACTACGTTGAACATGGCAAAAACATCGGAGTGAACAGGCAGAAAACAAACTACACATTATAAAATAACACTTGGGATGACACAAAACCAATTCACATACCAGACACACAGAAGTTGGCTTAGCAACGTTATGGATAGGCCACACACATGTAACATACTTCAACCTGCTCACTGGATCACCAAGAGCCGTGTGCAGCGGGTGTGGAGAGGGCTAATCCGTAAACCACATACTTATTCAATGGAAGGCACGTGACAAGACACGACACAAATACTTCCCGCAACTATACACACAACATATTCCCGAGCACCCATCGCACTTTTTAGTAGACGAGCCAATGTTTTCTGTGATACGTGTTTTTGAGTTCCTCTGCAACGTCAAATTTTCACATCTCATTTCTTATCATGCATCTTGACAACCTGGCCCTTTATACCCGTCATCTTTATTTCCTTGTATTTTACTTCACGTCTGTTTTTACTGAAGTGCTTTTCTTTTAATTTCACCCTAATCAAATGACTTCTTTTGGCGCTCTTTGCCCTGACTCAGCCTTGCGCCATTAGAATGCACACACATCATCATCATCATCATCATCATCATCATCATCATCATCATCATTATTATTATTATTATTATTATAATAATTATTATTATTATCACCACCATCTTCATCATTATTATCATCATCATCCAAGTCATAGCAAGGCAGCGGAGAAGAAAAAAAAACGCAAAGAAATATAATGGTGATGATTAGAGACCGGAACGTAAGCCAGAAAAACACAGGTGTAAGGTGCCTGGAACAGCCACTGAAAAATGTCATTTAGACGTATCTATGCGTCACGTTCTCTCGTTTAGGCATATATAGGTTCAATTCGTATTTGCTTCAGCAGCGTACTTTAGTACAACTGTTTGACTTTCAAGAAAAACGTACGAAGAAGCTTCTGCTGTGGTAAAGTAATTGTTATACTTATAGTTAATTAAAGACCGGATTCGACATTAAAAGAAAGGCTTAAAAACTGTGACTAACCAACCCCATCTCCACATTTTATGGCTTGAAGTTTTTCCTCGTTCCAGTCGATAAATGCGTGCGAAAAAAGAACGCTCAACGCCCACTGAATTAGGCGCAGAGTACTTGTACTTCGGAACGCTTCATGATCTCAATCCATTTGAAATGTAAGACTGTTCACCTTTCTGAACTTTTAGCACTCTT
This sequence comes from Haemaphysalis longicornis, assembly GCF_048455015.1. Classification (NCBI taxonomy): domain Eukaryota; kingdom Metazoa; phylum Arthropoda; class Arachnida; order Ixodida; family Ixodidae; genus Haemaphysalis; species Haemaphysalis longicornis. Next base: position 342,829,295 of record NW_027526203.1, on the reverse strand, counting down.
TTTAGCACAGAGCATACAGATATATCGTGTCCGAGAGGGATTTAAGCATCGGAATTGCTCTGTCAGCAACCAGTTTGTCGGAGATGGTAGCGGCGCTGTCCCGGACCTTCGACATGAGCTCAGCATTCTAAGTGAGAGTGGCGTCCAACTTCTCAGTTGCTAATTTTTTTCTGCTAAGTATATGAAATCAGCGCACCAATGCCCGAAGCGACATTCAAGTACAACGTCGTGTAGAGTGGTTTGGCCTGCGACTCTTTTGTTGACTGCGGAGCTGTAAACACCACGAAATGATGGATATCGTAGTTTTCCTCCTGTATCCGAGTTCACCTGAAGGGTAACAACTGGCTCTGGTTTTAGATGCACAGTCGGTAACTGCTCCTTCAAAACACGAAAGCGCCCAGAAGAACGATATTGAGACTGCAGCTATTTATTCGTTGACAGAGCAGAACAACCTTCCCAGCTCTTCGCAACACCGATTAATTCCAAGGACAGTACAGAGCGTGAAAATTACGGACAAATTGCTGTGTCATCCTGTTCTGCAGACGTTTACGAGTAGCGAAGCTGCTGGGAATAGCACCATTCAGTAACTGTGCACCATTTGGCGATTAACAATATAGAAAGAACGCAAGACTCTTTGCAACAAACCATTAGAGGTAGCTGGCAAATGCCCTGGAAGGTAACCCAGCACGGCAGATGACGGATGTCGGGATTAGAATACTCGAAAAGTGCCGAGATGGTCCTTCTATAACCTTTGACTCTCATTCCTTGTTCCTGCTACACGTGCCTCATCTTGCGCACCGGCGGTGAATCTTTGATCGGTGGCTGACTGTGTACGAGTTCGTGGCGCCACCTTGAAACTTTCACGTTTCAGATGTGCACGTGGTTTCCTCCCGGGAGGCGTTTTTTTACCGCGAGAGGAACGTGCGCGGCTGTGTCGCCTTCTATTTTTTGCTTGTTTTTTGTTGCGTTACCAATGGATAGGGCATGTCGGTAGAAGTGTTCGCCGTTGATCCGCGGGCACAGCGTGGCAGAAAAACACAGAACAAAAGAGCTCGTGCGTACAGGGGCGACGTCAAGCCCATCCGGCGGCGAGATTGCTGGGCTGTCTCTTTGTACGGGTGTCTGGTGGCCTAGTTGCTCGGGGTTACGTCAGGTCGAGCTGGGGAGCACGCAGTCTGCTGGCAAACTGCGTGCGACAAACAGCCGTAAGTGAACATAAACTTGAAAGCAAAAAAACGCATATATACCACAAAAAAAAAAGGCATTTGTATGCACTAAAAAGCCCTATAGGCACGAACCTCCAAATAGGCACTTATAGCACGATAAAGATTGCTTAAATGTTTTCATTCTGGTAATTCATGCTATATTTTAAATAGGCTTGATACAAACTCAAGACAAAAGATTCCGTGCGCTTCCACTCTGTGTAGAAGGATGACTAGCAAAGCTGTGTTGCCGAGCCTCAACGTGGGCGACAATATGCTTTGACCGGGTCGTAGTCCAAGGGTTGCACGAAGCAAAACACGTCACTGTGGAATTTACGCTTCGGAATACTTCCTGGTTAATTACTTCAACGAAACTCTGACGAACTAGCGTTTTATTTCAGTTGACCAGCCGTCCTTATCCCTGCCGTAGGAGCCCATGTATTGACAGCAGACGAGAATTCCACAATATTTATAACTTCACTGTGAACTATGTAATTTTGCAACGTAAATAAATCTTGGCTAAATGTCGGAGTCGTCTTAGCGGTTAATTTTGAAATAATTTGTTTCTGTATAGTTTCAATAAAGCAAGAGGTAAAGCCACTTTCTGTAATGATACTCCCTCCGAAGATGGACGTGCTTCACTGTGCAACACTCACTGTGGGAAAGCCATCTTACGAAGACCAATCTTACAATGATCTCCTTGAAGGGATTGATTGATTGGGGGGTTTAACGCGCCGACGCAACGCAGGTGATGAGGCGCGCCGTAGTGAAGGGCTCCGGATTAATTTGGACCACCTGGGGATCTTTATCGTGCGCCGAAATCTCGTACACACGGGCGCTTTTGCTTTTCGCCTCCATCAGAAAAGCGGCCGCCGCGGCCGGGAATCGAACCCGCGACCTCGTGCTCAGCAGCGCAACGCTTTAGCCACTGAGCCACCGCGGCGGGTCTCTCCTCCTTGAAGGGGCCATGCAGACAAAATACAAGTTTGTTTTATTCAAAAGATTGTGTTTCGTTGTTTCGTCGTTTTATTCAAAAGATAACGCCGCAGTGCTTGTCTGGCGGGAAGTGATGCCGTATTTATTGAGAAATTAATCAATTTAGGTTATAGTTTTGATTCTCCCGCCAAATCAGGTGTTTTCGGGACGTCAGCAATGAAGTCATAAGTGCGCGTTTTCAAAACAACTTCGACTGCGTCATTAGGCTCAGCAGCCTTGCTCGCCGTCAGTCCTCCCAGATGACGCTACCATACTCAGCCATGGACCGTTGTCCGCCGTTGCTCTGTTTTTGACCGTATTGGCAGCTGGCTTGTTTTTGTTACTGTCGAAAGTAATTGTTTCGTGAAACATGGGGTACCCTCGACAAACTGGTTCACGCAAGACAACGTCACTTACGCCAATTGGCCAATGTCGTGTAAGACAACTCCGAAGCGGCGGACTGCTGTGCAGCTAAAACAAGGATAGTGCGCCCAGTTCCAACCGCAGTGTCCAACCGAACTTCAATGCGTACGTGTATTTTCATAACTTTCATTGTTTTCCGCACCATTCTTACTGCAGTAAAATGAACATGCATTACATTTAAGCGCCAATAGCTCGCTCTACAAGATTGTAAGCCCTGCCTAATTTGCGTTTGCTTTTGCCGACCTCAGCCAACCGCACAGCTGGGCATCATTGCGCATCATGACATCATTGGTTCTGTTGCGGGAAATGAGCTATACTCGGTTACAACTCAAGAACGCACCACCTCATGTAGTGTATCACTCCGCCAAAGCGCCGGACCCGTGACGTAAGTGCGCGCGCGTTTTGAAAGAGGTTTGCCATGAATGCGTGATATCGTCTGTCTTGTCTCACGCAGTTTGTTTGTCGTCACTGGAGTCGTTTATAAGCATATTAAGTCAAAAAAATCACGGGAACAGCTCACGCCATGTTCAAAATATTCCCAGTGACGCCCTACTTGCGCCGCGCGGAGAAACATCCGGCTACGGTGATAAGGCACAACGACAACTTCCGGTGCCGTTCTTCAGTTGTCACCAAGTATAGTGGGTCGCATGACCATTTCCTTTTTTCCTAATTATATAGCTTATATAAGTTTACCGTTGTAAACTTGCCACCGTTTACCGTTGTAACCGACCACCACGCCTTATGCTGGCTTTCTTCTCTGAAAGATCCCACAGGTCGGCTTGCTCGCTGGGCTCTAGACCTCCAACACTTTGATTATTCAGTTGTGTACAAGTCCGGTAAACTGCACAGAGATGCCGACTGTTTATCTCGTTATCCCGTCGGCAAGCCTCCCACTGATGAGCTCGACAAGGATATTTGTGTCTATTCTTTGTCGGACTTCAAAAACATCGGGGACCACCAGCGCCGTGATCCGACGTTTCGGCCTATTATCGACCGCCAACGCACCCTCCTCTGAACGCGTTCGTGCTGCGGGATGGTATCCTATACCGCCGCAACTACCGGGTTGATGGACCTGACCTGCTTCTGGCGGTACCTGAGCAACTTCGCTCGGATGTCCTCCGCCAGCTCCTCGACGTCCTGATGGCTGGCCCGATGGCTGGCCTATGACCGCGTCCGCCGACGATTTTACTGGCCAGGGCTCTACCGGACTGTGCGTCGCTATGTCGCGGCGTGCGATCCTTGCCAACGTCGAAAAACGCCTCCATTACGTCCCGTCGGCCAGTTGCAACCTTTGGACATTCCCACCGAACCATTTTATCGTGTTTGTTTAGACCTTTTAGGCCCCTTTCCGTTGTCCTCCTCCGGGAATCGTTGGATTGCGGTAGCCACAGACTATACTACCCGCTACGCTATCACCCGTGCGCTCCCAACGAGTTGTGTTACAGATGTCGCCGATTTCCTCCTGGAGGACGTCATACTTCGTCATGGTGCCCCGCGACAGTTGCTCACGGACCGTGGCCGGTACTTTTTGTCACAGGTTGTCGAGGACCTTCTCCGCTCTTGTGAAACAAAGCACAAACTGACGACTGCATACCATCCTCAAACAAATGGCCTTACTGAGCGGCTAACAAAACGCTCACTGACATGCTTGCAATGTACGTTTCCACAGACCATCGAGATTGGGACGTCACACTAGCTTATGTCACATTTGCTTATAATTCCTCCCGGCACGACACGGCTGGATATTCTCCTCTCTTTCTTCTTTTTGGTCGTGAGCCTACTTTACCGTTCGACACCACCCTACCGACTTCAAGTGAGCCGACAACTGCATATGCTCGTGACATCATCGCCCACGCTGAACTGGCCCGCCAGGTTGCCCGAGAACGACTATTGGCCTCACAAGCATCCCGGAAGTCTCGATACGATGAGTGTCACCGCCCTGCACACTTTGCTCCTGGCTCCTTGGTTCTTTTGTGGACCCCTTCTCGCCGAGTTGGACTGTCTGAGAAGCTCATGTCCCCCTTCACTGGCCCCTACCGCGTCGAGCGTGCCGTCACCCCCGTCACCTACGAAATCGTGCCTGTGTTGCCTCTGACCTCGTCTGGGCACTCAGTACCTCAGCTCGTTCACGTGAGCCGCCTCAAGCCGTACCACCGACATAGTCTACCTGCTAGTGCTCCTCCTTCATAACAGGCACGGGGACGGTGCTTCTGCGGCGGGGGAGTTGTGTCACAGACTTCGGACAGATTCCCGAGAAACGTACACGGGGCATAACCGCATATCCATGTGGCCAATCTCTCCCTATCGGGGTATGTGCTCCAGTGGAAAGACGCTGGGCGATGTCCAACGGAATGAAGAGGAGGTAGACGAAGTCCGAGCTCCCGCTGGCTTTGCGCCATCAACCCGTCTTTCGCCCGGTGGCTACGGTGTCCTTTGTAAATACACCTCCGTCCCGACTACCCGTCTCCGCGTTGTCACGTGACAATATATGTCCTCCGCCAATATGTCAATATATGTCTATATATATATTGTGAGAACGTTCTGAGCATCGCGTCCTATTTACAGTGACCGGGTCGTACATTGTGGGCAACCTCCTGTGCTTCATCTTCTTTCCCTCATAATCATTCTCATCTTCATTCGACCAATTCCCCTCTTGGGAAGATCATCGTCATCAGAGGCTGGTTCTGGGTCCGCGACGGTTGCAACGCTTCCTAATAAACGTCCTCCTGCACCTGTCCCTCAAGGTCCTCTCAATATATATATATATATATATATATATATATATATATATATATATATATATATATATATATATATATATATATATATATATATATATATATATATATATATATATATATAGTCAGGTAAAAGATAAGAACAATTTTGCGGTTAACTTGTTTATTATAAATTAGTCCGACAGTTTCGGAAGTGGAACTTCCTTCCTCAGGGACAATCCCACAATGAACACCGAATCCTTATGCACACTGCATGCGAGGGAGAGTCTCTCCTCCTCTCCCTCATAAGGAGGGGAATACGCCAGAGAACGTAAAAAATCGGGTAACAACAGGGCACTTGCTGAGTGGAGAGGATTTAAATTAAAAAAAAGGAAGAAAAAGAGGAAAGGCGGTGGTTTTAGTGAGAAAACGGCTCTGGTGGGGGAAGGGAGCGGGACCAAAGGTTTCTGTCGGCCCGCTGCGGCTGGGATGAAAGAGAACTGACAAACAAAATACAGACAACGCATGAGCACAGATGGGAAGAGCGGGGCGGTGGTGTAGTAACTAAGGACGCGGTCTTGGCCCGGCATTTGTTTCGTCGGTTCACCCAGAACAGACCGTTAAACGGAGAATCATTGCTTTTACCAAGAAACCGGTGATAAGTCTACTTTGTTTGCCCTTTGAAGGGCCGCGACATGGCGACAGAGAAAGGCACTAGCGGCAGCCAGCGGCGAGCCGCATAGCGGTCGGACCGCGCGGAAGACAGGGATCAAGTTACACAGGGGCGCGGCGGGTTCGGAGAAGGCGACGAGTACCCCGTCCGTCCTTGGCCGCAGCGTAGAGTAATGTAAAGGCACACATACGACGCGACAAGCGTGAAGTTCAATGGAGGGCCGACACAGAAAACCACTGAATTACGACACCGCTATGTCTCAACAGAACACGACAATCTCAAGGTACGGCCAGATTGGCACTGCCGTTCAACGTCACCTCCCTCTCTCTTCTTACTCTTCTTAGTTGTCCCAATGTGGACAGCATTTATCGCTCAGCACGTGCAGTGCGGGGCTTAGGCGGCTTTTTTGGGCGGCGCTCCCTCTCGGTATGCGCCCGTTGTCTGCTGAGCTAATGGCGGGTGGTCCTGAATGAATTAAAAAAAGAAAAAAAAAACTTTTATGCTAGGAGAAAGGGGGTGGAACAATGTGCATCCACTTCCTGTTGTCAATCAACGTCCGTGGTCCTCCGGAGGCACGACATGCTGCCAGCGCTCTCGTTGATACCATGAGTCAGCGTTTTGAACTTATAAATAAGGTACGATTCCTTCTGTTCGCGCTCCCGTTTAGTGTGAAAACCGGTCACTAGCAGAGTGACTTTAATTTGGTCGAATGAATGTCCTGGGAGGCTGACATGTCTTGAAATGGGCAAGTTCGGTTGTGTTTTAGCGTGAGAACGGTGGTTGTTAAAGCGTTTACGGAAGGCGGTTTCTGTTTGTCCGATGTACTGCATGCCACAGATGTCACAGTGAAGCATGTAGACGACATTTTGGCTGTCACAGTTTAGATGCGCATTTATTTTGAATACGTAATCTGAGGAGCTGGCTTTAGCAGTAGTGGTGGTAGTCATGTGTGAACAAACCTTACAACGTGTTTTCTTGCATGGCTGGCATCCCCGTTGAGTGCCCTCAATGGCAGTCGTCTTGGCTCTGACTAACATATCTTTCAGGTTTTTTCCGCGGCGATAAACAACTCGGGGGGGCTTTTGGAAAATTGAAGACAGCCGGCTACTTTGTTGCAGTATATTAAAATGTCTCGAAAGAATGTTATTAAGTTTGGGCACCGCAGATGAGTGGGTGAGGACAAGATTTGTCTGGCTTCCTTCATTCCTGGGATTCCCTCCATGTAGAATTTCCTCGCGGTTTAGGTTACGAGCTCTGTTGATGGAGTCATCGACCACTGCTGCTGGGTACTTTTGACGAATGAGGGCATTTTTTAGTTGTTCGGAGTTGTGGTCAAAGTCGGCGTTGTCAGAGCAAATTCTGCGGTATCGGTGGGCCTGGGAATAGGGAATGCTCATCTTGCAATGCCGTGGATGGTCACTTTCAAAGTGCAGATACTGCTGGCAATCTGTGGGTTTTCTATATAGGGCTGTGATCGTGGTCGTGCCCTCTACCTGAATGGGGACGTCGAGAAAGTTCACCGATGTCCTCGAGATATTATGCGTAAAAGATATAGAAGGGTGGACCAAGTTGAAATCCGAAATGAACTTATGCAAGCTTGCCTCGTCATGCGGCCAGACAAAAAAGATGTCATCCAGGAATCGCTTGTATATGAGCGGGCCTTTCGTCTTTTTCTTCCTTTTTTTTAATTTAAATCCTCTCCACTCAGCAAGTGCCCTGTTGTTACCCGATTTTTTACGTTCTCTGGCGTATTCCCCTCCTTATGAGGGAGAGGAGGAGAGACTCTCCCTCGCATGCAGTGTGCATAAGGATTCGGTGTTCATTGTGGGATTGTCCCTGAGGAAGGAAGTTCCACTTCCGAAACTGTCGGACTAATTTATAATAAACAAGTTAACCGCAAAGTTGTTCTTATCTTTTACCTGACCGTTTCTTCTGGCCCGTTGCAAAACTCATCGAAATCTTGACCATCAATGGCTGCCAGACACCATACAACGGAGCGGTTGACGTGCCTTTTTCCAAGGCACACCACCCGGAGCGCTGTTGTGGGGGACTCTCTCATCCGCAATGTCCACGGCAATTTCCACCCGAGTGAGAGAGGTGCTCCCGGATTTATCTCATACGGCGGCATGAAGTTTGAGGACGTCACCGCCGCCCTGGAATATCTACCCCCAACCGTCGAGATACTGGTGCTTCACGTCGGAACTGCTGATATAGCAGAAAGCGGATCGTCCTCATCCCTGGAGAAGTTGAGACGAATGCTTGCGAGGGTTCGCCTCCACCGTCCGGCCTTGAAAAGGATATGCTTGAGCCTGCCCCTTCCCCGCACCCTGAACCGGCGCCGACGAGGGGGAGACTGGCGGTTTGTCAGATCATTCAACTGCGAAGCCTCCCATTTTGTGCGCGAGGTCCGCCGCCTGTGCCAGCGGAAGGAGTTAGGAGCAGACGTGCGCTACATCGATCACGCCTTCCACGAACTACCGGCACGGAGGGTCTTTGCTGCTGACGGGCTCCAGGCGAGTTTTGAGGGCGTTGCGCTGCTGGCGGAGCACTTCCGCAACGCTCTCTCGTTCAGGGCGCTCGGCTGGCAGCGGAGACCCTTTAAACCCCGGGCACCGAACAACCCAACACCAGGTGCAACGCCGGCACAGCGGGAACGTCAGCGGGCTCCCCCTTCTCCGGAGGTCTCTCCCACCACAGCTGTGACCCCGAAGACTTCGCCACGCCGGCCCAACGGGACACGCCAGACCCCCCCTGAGAGGACTGACGCGGGGGTTCGCAACGACTGACTCCGCCCAAGTAAAGGTACGGCCCGAACGACACGACCCTGGTCGCGCGCCTTCCTCTCTCTTCGCAAAAGCATAGATAAGCGAGTGCGCTACAACTTGCACAGTGCTACTTTAAAATCATATGCAACAGCACGTAAAATACCTAAAGGACTGCGGCTAAGGCTGACACCGGCAATGACCGATCTTAATGGAGATGAAATGGCGCGGTGGAACAATATTCTTGAGGACGCATCCTTGCAGCTAATGCAGGTAATAATAGGACACGGAGAAAGAAAGACATTAGAATTAGAGAAGTTGGAAACTTCCCTTCGGAGCAGCCCGGAGATATCCGAAATGGAAAGAATGGAACTCAAGAGATACGAATCTCAAAAAGAAGGAGGTGTGATGAACCAAAAATTTAAAAAGATGCGGAGAGACAATATCCCCATTCCAGATCACTCCTTTAGGGAGCAGGGAGTTGGATGCTCAGGAAGCCAAACCAGAACTGAGAATTCTTCCATTCCGGATAATCCGGCTGCTGTACCCTTGGGTGAGGAGAAAAGCGTATGTCCTGTGAGTCAAACCCCATCTGAAAGTTCGGCGCATCCAGAATCCAACGTTGTCAACCTATCGGACTTAAACTGCTGTCAAAAGGTCTCACATTCTGTCCCTCTACGGGTAAATTTAATGAATTTCAGCTGTACCAGGACTTAGACAATTTTGCGAGGAACTTACGCCTTCATGAATACTTCTACGACCGGGAAACGAACCCAGACAAAAAAATTCCGGGAGCATCAGACAAATGTTGGACACCGAGCGATGGTCGGGACAAACATCTCGATATGTACATTTCGGCCGTTCAAAAAGACGTGTTGAATGCATTAAAGAAAACAAACCCTGTCCGCAACAACCTATCAACTGATGAGCGCAAGGCCCTTTTCTCCCTCCGCCAGCGGGATGACATTGTTATAAAGCCGGCGGACAAGGGCGGAGCAATAGTCGTAATTAACAAAACCGACTACATTAGGGAAGGACTCCGACAACTGAGTGATGAGAATTTTTATGAGGAACTTCCTGCGGACCCAACACAGCAGTTCGTATCGAAAATCACCCTTGAACTCACAAGGCTTCTTGAAAATGGCGATATAACTAAAGACGTGTTTAAAGCAATGACGCCCACCCAATCAGCACCGGGACGCTTTTACCTACACCCTAAAATTCACAAACCTGGCAATCCAGGCCGCCCTATTGTATCTTGCAATGGCACTCCAACAGAATCAATTTCCAGCTTTCTTGATTTTATTTTGAAAAACGCAGTTCCCAAAATTCCGGCCTATATCAAGGACACAAACCATTTTTTGAGAGAAATGTCTGGACTGGTAATCCCCCCTGGCAGCTTCCTGGTTACAATGGATGTCTCATCGCTTTACACCAATATCCCCCATTCAGACGGCATCAGGCATACCGTGGAGGCATGTCAAAACGCTGATATGGCACTAGAGATTAATGAGCACGCCCTCACTACCCTACTTGACCTGGTGCTTCGTTACAATTATTTCCAATTCGAAAACAAACATTACCTTCAAATTAGCGGCACAGCTATGGGCACAAAAATGGCACCTAATTACGCGAACTTGTTCATGGCGGCACTCGAGGGACCCTTCTTGGAAGCTCAACCCGTTCGCCCGCTCATATACAAGCGATTCCTGGATGACATCTTTTTCGTCTGGCCGCATGACGAGGCAAGCTTGCATAAGTTCATTTCGGATTTCAACTTGGTCCACCCTTCTATATCTTTTACGCATAATATCTCAAGGACATCGGTGAACTTTCTCGACGTCACCATTCAGGTAGAGGGCACGACCACGATCACAGCCCTATATAGAAAACCCACAGATCGCCAGCAGTATCTGCACTTTGAAAGTGACCATCCACGGCATTGCAAGATGAGCATTCCCTATTCCCAGGCCCACAGATACCGCAGAATTTGCTCTGACAACGCCGACTTTGACCACAACTCCCAACAACTAAAAAATGCCCTCATTCGTCAAAAGTACCCAGCAGCAGTGGTCGATGACTCCATCAACAGAGCTCGTAACCTAAACCGCGAGGAAATTCTACATGGAGGGAATCCCAGGAATGAAGGAAACCAGACAAATCTTGTCCTCACCCACTCATCTGCGTTGCCCAAACTTAATAACATTCTTTCGAGACATTTTAATATACTGCAACAAAGTAGCCGGCTATCTTCAATTTTCCAAAAGCCCCCCCGAGTTGTTTATCGCCGCGGAAAAAACCTGAAAGATATGTTAGTCAGAGCCAAGACGACTGCCATTGAGGGCACTCAACGGTGATGCCAGCCATGCAAGAAAACACGTTGTAAGGTTTGTTCACACATGACTACCACCACTACTGCTAAAGCCAGCTCCTCAGATTACGTATTCAAAATAAATGCGCATCTAAACTGTGACAGCCAAAATGTCGTCTACATGCTTCACTGTGACATCTGTGGCATGCAGTACATCGGACAAACAGAAACCGCCTTCCGTAAACGCTTTAACAACCACCGTTCTCACGCTAAAACACAACCGAACTTGCCCATTTCAAGACATGTCAGCCTCCCAGGACATTCATTCGACCAAATTAAAGTCACTCTGCTAGTGACCGGTTTTCACACTAAACGGGAGCGCGAACAGAAGGAATCGTACCTTATTTATAAGTTCAAAACGCTGACTCATGGTATCAACGAGAGCGCTGGCAGCATGTCGTGCTTCCGGAGGACCACGGATGTTGATTGACAACAGGAAGTGGATGCACATTGTTCCACCCCCTTTCTCCTAGCATAAAAGTTTTTTTTTCTTTTTTTAATTCATTCAGGACCACCCGCCATTAGCTCAGCAGACAACGGGCGCATACCGAGAGGGAGCACCGCCCAAAAAAGCCGCCTAAGCCCCGCACTGCACGTGCTACGCGATAAATGCTGTCCACATTGGGACAACTAAGAAGAGTAAGAAGAGAGAGGGAGGTGACGTTGAACGGCAGTGCCAATCTGGCCGTACCTTGAGATTGTCGTGTTCTGTTGAGACATAGCGGTGTCGTAATTCAGTGGTTTTCTGTGTCGGCCCTCCATTGAACTTCACGCTTGTCGCGTCGTATGTGTGCCTTTACATTACTCTACGCTGCGGCCAAGGACGGACGGGGTACTCGTCGCCTTCTCCGAACCCGCCGCGCCCCTGTGTAACTTGATCCCTGTCTTCCGCGCGGTCCGACCGCTATGCGGCTCGCCGCTGGCTGCCGCTAGTGCCTTTCTCTGTCGCCATGTCGCGGCCCTTCAAAGGGCAAACAAAGTAGACTTATCACCGGTTTCTTGGTAAAAGCAATGATTCTCCGTTTAACGGTCTGTTCTGGGTGAACCGACGAAACAAATGCCGGGCCAAGACCGCGTCCTTAGTTACTACACCACCGCCCCGCTCTTCCCATCTGTGCTCATGCGTTGTCTGTATTTTGTTTGTCAGTTCTCTTTCATCCCAGCCGCAGCGGGCCGACAGAAACCTTTGGTCCCGCTCCCTTCCCCCACCAGAGCCGTTTTCTCACTAAAACCACCGCCTTTCCTCTTTTTCTTCCTTTTTTTTAATTTAAATCCTCTCCACTCAGCAAGTGCCCTGTTGTTACCCGATTTTTTACGTTCTCTGGCGTATTCCCCTCCTTATGAGGGAGAGGAGGAGAGACTCTCCCTCGCATGCAGTGTGCATAAGGATTCGGTGTTCATTGTGGGATTGTCCCTGAGGAAGGAAGTTCCATTTCCGAAACTGTCGGACTAATTTATAATAAACAAGTTAACCGCAAAGTTGTTCTTATCTTTTACCTGACCGTTTCTTCTGGCCCGTTGCAAAATCGAAATCTATATATATATATATATATATATATATATATATATATATATATATATATATATATATATATATATATATATATATATATATATATATACATAAAGCATTTGTACTTTCAGAGGACGAAATATTGATGTGTTCATTTTGCTAAACTAGTGTGTCTTTATATAGAGTTAACAAAGTACCTCCCATCTACATAAACAAGGCACAAGGTAGGCTGTAGGGTGGGCGGGGATAGAGGGCCGCGGCAGGCAAACAAACGTTGCACATATCGCAAATGGCTGCAGTTAGTGCTCAAAACAATGAACGAACAGCCTTTATAGAGAGAACCGAAGCTCCATGCCATCAGGGGAAAAACTGAGGGTGGAATAATTATTCTGTGCAACTATATGCACAGTCGAACAAAGAGGCAGGCGCGTGCGGCCGCCCAGCTCACACTACTTTTCCCATACCTCTCGCTATATCGTTTACGGTTTACTTGTCTAGTGGCTGATAAATACAGGGTCGTGTAGAAGTTTCCCGGAAAGTAAGTGGGAGGGGCAAACGGAATGCACGACGTACTAAAAAAGGACCCTGTGCCGTGCCATGCAACTGTGATGGTCGGGATTATTAACGTGACCCTGGTTCCACACTGGACATGAGGAGATGGAGGCACAGCCACATGGAAGATTTTACATATTTAATAGGCTAAACTGGCTCGATCTTGCTTACGGCTCGGCGTCGCTGTGCTGCTTCGGCGTGATGCGGCAAGCGCTTGTAGGAAGGGCCTGAAGTTCGCCGCAACCAGGCTTCTTCGGGCTTGAGCGTGGAGTCCGCCGCGGTCACACCGCTGTGGCTCGGTTTCCAACGAAGGGTTCGCCGTGATGAGGCTGCTGCTGTTTCGCCGGCTCGTACGAAGAGGTGGCGAACGCTGCGATGAGGTCCTCCGGCTCGAACAAAGCGCAGAAATCTGCCGCAATGAGGCTGCTGCAGTGCGAGCTCGAATGATAGCTGGACGTCGGTTAGCTAAGTGTGGAGGCGGGGGGTCAGACGATGCCCCTTAGCAGAGGATAGACTCCAGAGCCCTAAGCCCCCCTGTCTTCTGCCTAGCGCTTCTTACGACCAGTCTCGTCCGCTTCCTGGATCCGTGTCCTCCCCTCCGGTCGGCCTCCTCTTTTAATACCGTTTGTCGTTCTTCCACTCCTCCTCCTACGCTGTCAGTGACCGCTGTCTCTTCGTGCCCGGCGGGGGCATAATGAGCCTTTTAGGTTGTCACAAAAGCTCTTATCGGGGGGTTCGAGTGGCGTCTCTAAAACAGTAGCAAGGTGCCCTTTGCAAGGTGAATCACTGGCGCTTCCCAATGTACCCACCTCTCCACCGCTTCTAGAAATTCCCATTGCTGGCCCGGTCATGCCATCCCCGTGTGGCGCGCTCGACCGTTTTTTGGAAGGGTGCCGTCACCGATGTCCCGCCCCAGTGTCCCGTCACCGATCTTTACAAGTTCGATGCACACACGCGCACACACATACACGGCCCTGTACAACATTAGAACCAGCGATAGTTTCTCTTAAAGCCGGTTCACGGGATTGGTGGTTCTGCCGGACGACACCGTACCAGTATGCCGCTAAACACAGTTTATTGAGGCTAACCACCTGCCGCAGTCTTTTCGGCGAACATGAGCCGCCACATCCGCTTCTTCTTAAAAGGAATGTTCACCGAACATTCTGAATTCGCTGTGTTCACCAGCGCACACATGCGCACAGCTTGCTCAGAAACGCATCTTACAAATGTCACGCTTTCCCCACGCGAGCATCGAGCCAGGGTGGAACTTAAAAAGGATTCATCAGTGTTAACACCACCCGAGTGCACATGTTAGGGTTGTTCAGAACACGTACAGTTTTCAAATGAACACTCAAACAAAGAATAAAAAATAAGTTACATATTTACAAGAGCAAATGTAAGGTGCGAAGCGAAAGAAATCGACTTTTCTGCTCACTTGACTAGCTCGGCACCTTAACACTCACTACTCAGCTGTGAAGGTGGTACGTGGCTGCCGGAAGGAGAGAGGGAGCGGGAACTAGGTCAGCCGACATTGTTTGTTGCGTTCTTCTCTGAGAAGCATATTCAACAGATCTCAATGCCTCCTCCTCGAGGAGTGCGCCACCAAGCTGCGACTGCATAAAGCTTTCCAGTTCGTCACAGGGACTAAAACTTTTCTGCCTGCCGTCCTTTACACCTAGCTCCTCTGCATGGCTGCTGATATTGGCAGGGCTCGTGCGAAGGTGTTCCCCACGGTCTGTTTCCTCTGAGGCAACCGTTTCAGCAAGAGGCGAGTCGTCTGGAGCTTGCTTTAGTCGGTTAGCATGGACTACAACTGCCGAGTGCCATGCAATCTCTCGAACCCGAAAATTGACGGCTGAGAGCTGCGCTACAACGCGGTATGATAATCTCCATTTGGAGGTCAGTTTACGGGCAGCCCTATCTTCGTCTACACGCACTCTAGGGGAACGCGGTCCCCTACTCTAAATTGAACCGCCCTAGCTCTGGTGTCGTGCAGGCGTTTCCTCTTGTTGGCCGCTTCCCGCAATGCTTCCGCTGTTATGTCATGTGCCACTTGCAATCGAGATGTCAGTTTGGCCTGGTAATCCTCCAGCGACCCGTATAGAACCCGTCTCTCTCCATCAACCACCGCATTCGGCGTGGCGGGGTTGCGACCATGTAAAAGGCAGAAAGGCGAGTCACCCGAGCACCTGTGCACCACCGTGTTGTAGGCGAAGACTGCAACCGGTATCCACAAATCCCCATCCCGTTGATCTCGCGAGACGTAGTGGGACATAAGCTTGCTTGCTGTTTGGTTGAGCGTCTCTACAGCGTCGTTACAAGCCGGGTGGTAAAAGTTTGTCTGCCATTTATCAATGCCAAGGAGCCGATAGACATCTTTCATTAACCTCGAAACAAAGTTTGATCCCTGGTCCGTTAACAGCTGCCGCGGGATGCCGTGACGCAGAACGACCGTCTCTACAAAGGCACGCGCCACGGTTTCTATCTTTTGGTCAGGCAGTGCCGTCACCTCAGCGTATTTTGTCAGGTGGTCAACACACACTAGTATGTATTTGTTTCCTCTTGTCGTGGTTGAACGTGGGCCAAAGATGTCCATGCCAACCCTCTCGAAAGGCGTCGAGGCATCTTGGAATTCCTGAAGGGGCGCCGGTCTGCGGTTTTTTGGAGTTTTTCTTTCTAAGCATGAACCGCAGTTAGCGCAGTACTTACGCACGTGCGATCGCATGACTTGCCAGTAGTAGTAGCGCTCTAACCGCCTTTGTGTCTTCGTACACCAAAAGGCCCGCGTACGGGGCATCATGGAACACCCTCATGACGTGTGGCCCCATCGATTTTGGCACTACCACTCTCTCCCATGCCTGGCTAACCTTCGTCCGGACCGCGTAGGCCGCATGGGCTTTCGCAGCGTCACCTCCTTATCTACCATGGGTTGACATGTACGACGTGCCGACACGAACTGTCGATCTTTCCTTATATACCCAATACACAACAACCAGTTAGTGTAAATGAACCATTCTGAGCCACTAATTAAGTGGCCCTCTCATAAGAACTGGTTAGACGGGCACTGCGGAAAAAAAAAAGCGTACCCGGGAACTGAACCCTGCTCATAAAGTAAAAACTTCGTACAATGCATTCCCCAATGAGGAAATCAATTATATTAAAACCAAGTATGCATGCACGTTTTTTGTAGTTGGCGAAATCATTTGTGTTCTGGAACGAGGACGGTCGGATGGGCAGAGAAAAAACAAGAGCAAGAACAAATAAAAGAGGGGCAGGGGGTAAAAAAAACAACACTAAGGCGCCCATGGCGGTCATGGCATCTTTTCGTTTTCGATGAGCAGCTTAACGTAATTGCACAGTACAGGCTTCAAGATGGAACGGACGCGTAGGGCCTCGTCAATTGGGAACCAGTTCCGCTTACGACCTATGTTTTTGGAGTATTCCCATTCTTCAAGCTCCTCTGTGACTTCCAAAATAAATACCATCGTGAGGTGTTTCCTCTCCAGGTTCTCGAAGGTGCCGAGGCATCGGCCAAGCCTCCCGCGCACGCCGCCCTCCTCCATGTCCTCACGCAAGGCGGCAGCACTCGGTTCCTCATTGGGCTCCAGGCCGCCGCCCGGCCCGATCCACCGGTGCGGTGCACTGCTGCTCGACACCTGCAGCACGGCTCGGCGTCGCTGTGCTGCTTCCGCGTGGTGCGGCACGGGCTTGTAGGAAGGGCCCGACGTTCGCCGCAACCAGTCCGCCGCGGTCACGCCGCTGTGGCTCGGGCTCGAAAGAAGGGCCGGCGCAATGAGGCTGCTCCGGCTCGTCCTCAAACGAAGGGCAGAAGTCTACCGCAATGTGAGACTGCTGCGTTGCGGGCTCGAACGGTAGCTGGACGTCGGTTGGCTAAGTGTGGAGGCGAATGGTCACACGTCGCACCCTAGCTGGACGTCGGTTGGCTAAGTGTGGAGTCGGGTGGTCAGACGTCGCACCCTAGCGGTGGCTAGACTCCGGAGCCCTAAGCCCATCTGTCTTCTGCTTAGCACGACTTGCGACCAGTCTAGCCCACTCTCCAGATCCCTGTTCTCCCCTCCGATCGGTCTCCTATTTTAGTACGTTTCGTCGTTCTTCCACTCCTCCCCCCACGCTGTCCCCTCGTGTCTGACGGGCATAATGAGCCACTTAGGTTGTCAATAAAGGAGTTCTTCTTACCGGGGGGTTCCAATGGCGTCTCCAAGATGGTACCAAGGTGCCCTTTGCAAGGTGAACCATTGGCGTTTCCCAACGCACCTACCCCTCCGTCGCTACTCGAAATTCCCATTCCCGGTGACGCCGCCCCTTGTGGCACGCTCGACCGTTTTTCGGAAGGGTCCCGTCAGCCGATGTCCCACCACCGTGTCCCGTCGCCGATCCTTAGAAGTTCAAGGCACACACGCGCACACACATACACGGCCCTGTACAAGGTTAGAGTCAGCAATAGTTTCTTTTAGCCCCGGTTCCGGGGATTGGTGGTGCTGCCGGATGACACCATACCAGTATGGCGCCATGTACAGTTTATTGAGGCCAACCACCTGCGGAAGTCTTTTCGGCAGGTTATCGCGCAGTATGAAGTCAATTTCATTTTTGTGCATCCCATTCGGGCTCCTCCACGTCCACTTCCGGGTCTCCCGTTTGCAGATGAAGGTATTCATGATTCGTAGATTATTCCGTTCGGCGAACTCGACTATTAAGTCCACTCTGTTATTTCTACATCACAGACCATGGTTCCCAACTGTTTTGTCTGCAGCCTGCTTGTTGTCTACTTAGCATTGAAGTGTCCCATAACAACGGTATGCTGTATTTTTACTTTAGCCATTGCTGATTCCATATTTTTATAGAACCGTTCAACTATCTGGTCCTCGTGGCTGGATGTAGGCGCGTAGCCCTGTACCAACTTGAGTTTGTACCTAGTTTGTACAGGGCTACCCGTCTACATCCCTACAATGACTGAAATTACTCTTTGGTGTGAATTGCTGAGGTGAGACCTGCTAGTGGCAAGGCTTGAAATACCAAATGGGGGGTGACTACAATGACCAGTGGTGAATATTAGTCATTAGGGGTACAGCAGGACGAAGACAAACAAGATACATTTAAAATGAGAAACAAAGGAATGCTGCCAGCAGAGTCCGGACATAAATAATACATTTGAAAAGAGACTCTTTAGTGTTAACTCTGAATAAAAATGCTAATAAACGCTGAAAAAGTTTAGAACACCAACCCAAGAAAAACAAACAGCTGAACACCACAGTGCGAAGGCGTGCATATCGTGAGACACTTGCGCTGTTTATGATCTTGAGATTTATCCAGTTCTGGGTCCTGTAGGAACCGGAGCAGAACTTTTGTACCGAAATTACTGCCAGCACTATTGGCCCAGCACCCAAGAAAATGACAGAGCCTGCCTTCATGACCTACACGAGGCAGGGAGCTCGCTGCAGTTATTCGCGCAGCAGCGAATCCAGGGCAGACGCACACTAAGTGATTGACAGTCTCTTGCTCGGTGCAAGTCCTGCAGATGGGGCAATCATACCAACCTATCTTAAACTTAAAACTCCAAGTAAACGCTACATTCAGGTGCCGGCGGTGTAACACTCCTTCACACCGCTTGCTGAGGCCGCGTGGAAAGCGGGTTAGAGTGCGGATCAATAGGCTTCAGTGGTGGACACCTGCGGTGAGGGCCCTCCACTCCGAAATTTGTGCAGTTCATCCACTTTGCGATGAGAAGGGCGTTGGTGCCTCGGGAGAAAACAGGGTGGGTCGTGTTGCTTAGCATGTGGCCTGCGGTGGCGGCTGCGTCGGGTTTAATAGTGACCACGCAGCCACTGAAGAATGGTGTCATGACCTTCGCGCACCGCAATTGTGTGAATTTCGCCAGTTTAACATATAGCTGACTGCTGTTGTTGTGAAGCTTTCTGAGGGTTTGTAAGGCACTACGTGAGTCGAGGAATATCACCCATTGCTGGACATGATGACCGCTGATCTAATGAAGTGCAGCCCGTACAGCTGCCAGTTGGGTAACAGTCGAGGATGTTTCGTGGCTTAGTTTTCTTTCGATTGAGCACCCGGCTGTTGGGATCCACACGCCGAGGGCGGATGAGCCCGAGAGAACCGAGCCATCCGCATAAACATGTCCGTAGCGTTTGCAAGAACTAAAGATATACTTGAGTGTCAAGAACTTGAGTGCGGCCGCGGGCATGACAGACTTTTTTGCTGATTCCTGGTATTGGGATGCATATTTTCCATGGTGTCAGTGTCCACGCTGCTAATGTTGACTTTTGAGGTCTTTGAAAATTGGCAGGAAGCAGGTGTCTTACATGCTGTGTGAAGATGTCTGCAAAGAATGCGTATGACACCGAAGCAGATGGCGCACATACGTTCGAAGCACCTCTTTGCGTTGTACACTGGCGTATGCAGGGAGGAGAAAGCGGCTGCCCCCACCTCCTCCGCGAAATTTTCGGCAGTGGGGTGATTTTTAAGGCTAGATCCCCGTTATATAAATGTTCATTAATATACTTGCTGTTCTCCATTTTGAATTGGGATTTCCGTCTCACGTCGTTGCTAATGCCTTTTATATTTATTCTGTGACACGACATTTGAGGCCTTTGTGTGTGTCCTGTGCTAAAAAGCTTCACTGGTCATCCACCTTCAGAGTCGAATATCTCGGGATTTTTATGCATTAGATCGTCCCCTTGATCTTCTCTTTTGTTTCTGCTCTTCCGGTGAGGAAACAGCCGCGCATCATGCGGCGTTCACGGAACCACTACAAGCTAAATATTACTCATTTGGTTCACCTCGACTGCTCGAGCGAGGTGTCCCCCAGGGTGCAATCTTAAGCCCGATATTGTTCAGCATCTTGATGGCTGACCTCCCCAGGGTGCTTCGCAAGGTTTTGCGGCTAAGAAGTACTATTTATGCCGTTGACGTGATCGTCTGGACGACAAAAGGTGATATTAATAATAGCACAACAAAGAGCCATCCAGCAAGTCAGCGACGTCACAGTGGAATTGTTTCGCAATCGTGGTCTTGAACTCTCACCAGGAAAAACAACTTACATGGTATATTCACTTATGCGGAGACCCCCGGACATCCTAGTCCACCTTTATGGCCAAGCTGCGCACAGAGTTTTTAAAGCCCGCATACTGGGCTTGATAGTCGATGCCAACCTACGCAACCAAAGTCAAGCTCCGGAACTAACAGATATCTGCCTACGACTTCACGACATACTCAAACGGTGCGCAGGTTATGAGTGGGGTTGTTCTACCAAAACGCTCCTTCGCCTACACCGAGGTCTCATTCAATATAGGATACTATACGTCCTACCGTACCTCTGCCGTACCAAGACCCAAGCTAATAAGCTCGAGGTTTTGAACAGGCGGGGCGTAAAAATAGCCCTTAGCCTTCCAGCCCAGAATCCCAGCTTGGATCTCTACATAGAGGCTGGCATGGACACCCTTGCGGGCCTTACCTTCGACAGGCATCTAGCGCAGCAGCATCGCCTAGCTATGACACCAGCCGGACGTTGCATCATAAAGCAACATATCAAACAGCAGGCGCAAGGACCCAGAAGTTAGTTCCCACAAGCACCGTGGACAGCAGATGTGCCCGCATGTGCTCCAGTCCCTGGACATCGCACCGCCTTCATGGCTGGAATGTCGAACAACGAAAGCTGGACCGAACATCCTTGGCCCTTAAGCGACTAGATGAGGATTACGAGAGGGCTCTCAGGGTTTTCACCGACGGCTCAGTTGACCCAGTCACGGGGCGGGCGGGTGCTACCTTCGTGTGTCCAGCATGAGATGAAAAGGCAAAGATAACCTTTTCGACAACACGGGACCTGAGGTAGCCGACCTGATAGCCATTCAGCGAGCTGTTCAACGGCTAGAAACACAAGAACGTTTAAAAGAATCAGTGATTCTTAGAGACCCGCTGAACGTTTTACGCAGTCTAAAACGCCCAGATGAAACCTCCGAGGTAATCTTAAATAACCGGCAACGAGTTACCCCGCTGTGGACCCGCGGACGTCATGTGACCTTTTTCTAGATACCGGCTCAAGCGGGAATCTCTGGCAATGGCAAGGCCCACGCACTTGCGCAACAAGCCGCAAAGGACTCGTTAACTGGGAAAAGCTGCATCACCCGGGCTCGCCCCTTCCCTTCTGAGCATGGACATTCTCCTGAACTTCCTTCGGCTATAGCGCCATCATCTGTATCTCAGCACGAGCAGACGGATAAGGAACTGTGAGAACACAGCGGAGGAACCTTCCTTTACTTCAACCTCCGAATTCTACACCCGCCGCAAGGTGGAAAGAAGTCGCAACTGCGAGCGGCTCTAGGTGTGAAGCGTCCAGACATTCCTCAGCATTGGCCAAGGAAATGGCACACTAGAATTCACAGGATTAGAACTGGGTCGGCAAGAACACCACACTTTCGCGCTACAAGATGCGGCAGTCTAAATGATCCCCAATGTTCACGGGGCTCAGGTGATAACAACACTGCACACATTTTATTTATTTATTTATTTATTTATTTATTTATTTATTTATTTATTATTTATTTATTTATTTATTTATTTATTTATTTATTTATTTATTTATTTATTTATTTATTTATTCATTCATTCATTCATTCATTCATTCATTCATTCATTCATTCGTTTATTTATTTATTTATTTATTTATTTATTTATTTATTTATTTATTTATTTATTTATTTATTTTACTGCCAGCCTCAGAGCCAGGCCTTGGGGAGGGTGGGATTACTACATGTTTACATTCACAAGGACGCAATAGTTAACTGGGTACATAATAAACATCCTGTGGGTCTGCCCTCGCTTTGCCGACTGTCGACAAGAAGCCGCAGAAAACGTAGGATTTGCAAGCCCACCCAACCTTAAGGATTCGCTTCATCCAAGTCGTCTCAATCAGAACGAAGAATGACGCCAGCTCACCACTCTACGAAACTTCCTCGAGACATGTGGCCTCCACAATTTCCTTTAGTTTCGCACCCCATTCGATGTATCATATTTTTTCCCCAACTCCCGTTACCTAATCCCTTTTCCCTAGACACCACAATTCGCAAAAGCGTAACATTGAGTCTTTGTATTCCTTGTACATGAAGCAAATGCGTGTTACCACCAACTGCGACGCCTGATGTCACTGCTGTTCCCATCGACGGAAATCAGTTTAGCCGCACGTGTTGAGAAGGATTTCGCTGACTGATATATGTTGTTACTTTGCCAACAATGCAACCTGAGGGCGTCATCGTTCCTAGTTTCGGCGAAAGGAATGGAGCTGTGTGGTCATGAACGCAGCAGCCGGAGGGCAACATATCTTGCCTGCTTTACTTCGGCCCTCTTCGCTGACAGCTCGCTTTCCAGAATGGAGAGCCCCGTGCTTCAGTGTGGTTTGGTTCGGTGCAGGCGCATCCTGATGGGTGCCGAGCACACGCCTGTACGCTGCAGCTGAGCCATTAATTTTGTTTGACGGCGACTCCAAGCCATCGCACTGACACCGTGGTGGTGCCGGCAACCGTTGCATACAAATCGATGTCGCGGAGCCACTGGCTGTGCGTGTGCTCACGGAAAATCTATGAGACCAACCCCGGCGACGGCTTCTGTTAACAGCCTCCGACCTCCAAGCTGTGTTTGTGTCGGTTTGCGAATGACTATTTGTTCCCGCGTTTTTCTGCTCTGTCGTGCCTACTTTAACCAGCCCTACTTTAACCTACTTTAACCTACTCATTCCTACTTTATTTATTTATTTATTTATTGATACTGTAACCCTCACTTGAGGGTCATTACAGGGAGGAATACAAAAAAAAACAATACACAATGACAAAACAGACATTAGGTTTCGTGCTGCCGGTAGTACAATTCTAGCGAACACTCAAACCCTTTGACATTTGAACTAGTAACAGCGTACTCTGGAAGTCTATTCCACACTTCTATGCTATAAGGAAAAAAAGAATTCTTAAAGCCATCTAGACGCGCCCAAAAAGGCCTTAATGGGTGACTATGGTTCAACCGAGCTCCTCGTTTGGGTGCAGGTTGTATTTATTTTCATTTCGCCTCTTTATTTATTTTCATTTCGCCTCTTATAATTTGAAACAGGAGTTTGAACCTTTGGTTTTCGCGGCGCACTTGCAGGGGTTCTAGCGTACATGATTTTAACAGATTTGGGACGGATTCTGTCCTCCGGTACCGCGAGCAAATGAAGCGCACTGCTACCCTTTGATTTTTTTCTAGTTTACCTCTCAGTGACTGCTGATGAGGACTCCATGCAGAAGACGCATACTCCAAAATAGCGCGAACAAATGTCTTATATGAAAGTAACAACATAACAACATAAGAGCGCATTGCTTGTGGAGAGGTCGAATTTCCACCTCTCCACTCGCAATAGGCGGCTGTACTTCATTTTATTTTTGAGTGCCCACATTCTTCTGGAGGCCACGGCGCTTGACTATCCCAGTGTTAAAGATTGACGTGCGGTGTTGCGAAATCCGGCCTCAATATTCTCGGGTCTGAGCACCCAATCCTTCCATCTTTGGGGTGCCCCCTCCCATCGACGGGTTGCGACCTAGCTTTATACACAATGACGCGGCGGCAACCCATGCTGCTGTGGAAATAAGTCGCTTTCGGCGACTTCGCGGGCCTCCACGCGCCCGCCAAAGAAGACCGCCCCATGACTAATAACACTTAGCGGAGGGGGTGACAAAGCGTCGGGTGGTGCGCCCCTATCAGTGGCAGGATAGGATAGGGGTTCCTGTCTTCTTGGCGGGGTGCCCGGTCATCGTGGGAACCTCTGTGGCGTGTCGGAGACACCACTCTTCAAAGAGCCGCCCAACGCCGGATTACCAGGGGGACCCCAGGCTTCCTCCTGACGCTTCAGCCTCGGTGCTCCTAAGGGTTTCAATCTCAGGCAGATTTCCTGTCTGTAGCCAACATGACGTCCACCCATGTGAGATGGAAAGCTGCCCTCTCTGTGTATGCGTAAGTGAATGGGCGTAAATTTCAGCGGCATGGGTTTTTGTATTGGTTCATTTCAAAACACAGCGAAGGAAAAGGGGGATAGGGGAAGAACCCACTTTGCTTATTTGCTGTCTCACCCGCAGGAGTGCACTGCTCTGTACACTCAGTCTCAAACTTTGTGAAATTTTGTACGTAATGGCTCTTCCTTCGATCTACACGGCCTAAATGTTTGCCCAGACTCAGGACCGACGGACGCACGTGCTAGCAGATCCGATACACCGCCCACACGACCTGACCGTGGAGCCACTACCAGAGAGATCGTAACAGAGCCAGCGTTAGCAGTGGTAACATGGCTAACGTGGCTGGCAAAAGAAAATTTCTCGATGTGTGGTGGCGGTGGGGCCCGTATGCAAGAAAATCGGCTCCTGAAGCGGAAAAGGCAGCTGCTGACTAGGAAAAGCTATCAGAAGTGTTCAAAAGCAGTCTTAAAGCATGAGTCGATCACGCCGAAACGGTGGGGGCAGCAAAACCACATGGATCCGGTAGCCATTTTTGTCTTTATCTCTTATATTGTCTTGGGGGAAGGGGGAGAGAGTGAAAACGTTTATTGACAGAACAAGGACAGGTAGGGGAGAAAGGGAGTTAGGAGCTGTGGGTGGCCATGCTCCGCTAGGCCGCGTGCCGCGGCTGCCATCCTCGCCCGAGAGACGAGGGCCTCCTGGTCTTCGAGCTTGTAGCTCTTCAACGCGCACTCCCACTGCTCAAGGGTAGGGGATCTGGGTGGTGCTGGGTTGGTGGGGTCCGTCCTGACGAGATGAGCTGTGGTGTAAGTCTCATCGCATTGGGGGCAGTGAAGTGGGTAATTAGTAGGAGAGATGTGGTGGAGATGGAGGGGATTGTAATAAGTGTTGTTTTGAAGTCGGCGCCAAATGCGCGCGCCAGAGGTAAAAACAGAAGGGGGGAGCGGGATAGGTCGTCGCGTTGCTCTATAGTGGTAGCGGATGTCAGTGTAGGTTTGGGAGAGGGGCGTAAAGGAGTTTGTAATACTGGCTGCGTTGTTAGCCGCTTCTGGGAATGCCCGGTGAAGAAGAGCTCGGGGGGTGTGGCGTGCGCCACCTCGTTCCCAGGGAGGGCTGTGTGGTTGGGTGTTCACACTATGCGGGCATGAGGGAGGGTGAGGCATTGAGAAAGGATGGATAGGGTAAGAGTCGAGACTGGTCCGAGTGCAAAATGACGGCAGGGAGCTTGTGAGTCACAGAGAATTGTTATGCTGGGACTTATGACTTGGGTCATTGCGATGGCAATGGCTGCTTCTTCGGCCGTGGCAGTAGAGATTGTGCAGACAGTTGCCGGGAGAAGGAAGGCATTGTCGAAGAAGGCAACAGTAGCGACATGATCGGGTCGTTGAGTGTAGGGAGAGGCGTCCGTATAGAGGGTGGTCGGGTCGCTGCCGTACTTTCTGATGAGGGGGCGTGTACGTTTCTGACGATGGCTGGCGTTGTATGTAGGGTCCATATGACTCGGAATGTGGAGCGCATAGATGTTGCGTCGCATTTATGGAGATATGCGTTGTGGCGAGTCCGGAGTTTGTACTATCTCCCGGCCTAGCGTTTTGAGCAGATGACGACCGATGGGGGTGAGTTGTAGGCGTTGTAGTTGGTTATGAATATGGGCTCCGAGGATAATCTCCGATAGGATGCTATATAGACCCAGTTTCAATAAGCGGTTGGTAGAAGTGAAGGTGGGCAAGCCGGGGGCTGTCTTAGGACATCGTCTTTGGACATCGTCTTAGGACAAGATTTGCGTCTTAGAACATCGATCTTGACATATTACTGCACAGCAGTAGATTTCTTACCCCCCCCCCCTCTCTAGTTTTCATTCCGGCCTCATCGATTTACTCGGCGCCGCTCCGGGGGTCCTCCGCACCACCGTTGACACCTCTTTCACAAATATTTTCCCCGTCGCCTCCACCGATGCCCCTTTGACAAGTTGCGCAGTCGGCAGCTAGCGGCGTAATGCTGGTATCAGATGATTGTGAAAAATAAACAGAAGCACGGATGGGCGTAAAACGTGCACTGACGATTACTACATTCGTTAATATGAAATTTCTGCGCACCGCGAGCTGCAGTCTTCTCGGTCCCGGAAAATTTCTGCTGCGTCTCGGGAAGTGATCGCGTGATCAGCGAACGTACGGCGCCGTGCGCTACTTTGCTGCTGCCTCACAGTGCACCGCCGCTGCTGGCCAGCGTGTTGCAAATCGTGTTTGCACCTCCCGCAAAATGTCACGTGGTTCGCATTAGCCCCGCACATGGGAGCAGTGAGAATGGTATTGCATATCGTGTTTGAACCTCCCACGCAAACGTCACGTGGTTTGGATTAGCGGAAAATGGAACAGCGTCTGGCGAAATTGACAGGGGGAGGGGGCTCCTTGGTGGCCACACATGAAACATGTCTGAGGGAAAGGCAGTGAGAGAGATAACACAGTTGCCCCACGTGTCGCACTTCACTTCACCCTTCGCTAGACGTTCCTCTCCGTTTTCTGTCTTTCGTCGCTGCTGCGTTCATTCACTCGGTTACGCGGACATAAACAGGCGCCGCTCCCGCGCAGCACAGGTTACGGCTGCCAAAGGGCTGCCCCCTAAAATGACCGAAACCCGCCGTCGCCGTTTCCATTCAAATTGATTTCGCCAAGTAGCTGCGAATCCCTCCCGGTAAACCGGTAAAAGAGAAACTTCCCCAGTTGGAACGCCGGCTTGGGCCCATATTTCTTTTTCAGCTTGGAAGGCATTCCGAAAGACATTTTCGCCGGTGTCTTTCACGCCTAAGTATGCGCCATCACCGGTTGCCGGTTTATGCGTGCATGGTTTGCGGGCGAGCACGCACAGCTAGGCTTCATTCCGCTACCGATGAAATGCGGGTTATGCTGGTATTTAAATTTTAGGAATTACATGGCTCAATGCGGTTAGGCGGCTGTCCTCTTCAATCGAGTTGTTCGGGTGTGGATTGATGTGTTAGACGTTCATCTTACACACACAGTAAGATACATACGAGGGGGAGGACAACGGACAGCCACATGTTCGTACGAGAGAATAGAGCTCAAGGGCTTCCAGGTTTTAAATCATTACGGGATGGATTCATGGAGTTCGTTTAGAGGAAGAAGATAGATTGATTGTAGGGTTTAACGCGCCGACGCAACGCAGGCGATGAAGCGCGCCGTAGTGCAGGTCTCCGGATTAATTTTGGCCGCCTGGGGATCTTTAACGTGCGCCGAAATCTCATATGCACGGGCGTTTTTGCTTTTCCCCTCCATCAGAAAAGAGGCCGCCGCAGCCGGGAAGCGAACCCCCGACCTCGTGTTTAGCAGCGCAACGCCTTCGCCACTGAGCCACCGTGGCGGGTAGAGGAAGAAGAGCAAGAATCGAAGCGTTGGTCCGTACACGTGCTCGAATGGGTGCAAAAACAACAAAAAGCTGCTGGCCTCGCCGTTACAGCCTCAAGTTCAGTTCGTGTGGAGTAGCGGCGAATCCTTCCCGGATGAACAGCAAATTGTCCGCTTGGAACGCCGGCGTACGCAAATATCACTTCTTAGAGGGCTTTCAGGGGATGTTTTCGACGGCGTCTGTCACTTCTAAGCATGCGCACATGACCGGTTGCCGGTTTATGCATGCGCAGGTTTGTAGTGAAGAATAGTGGGAGGGATGAGGGGAGGCGTGCATGAGCAGCTATAGGTTTCATGCCCGTACTGATGGATGGCATGTCCGTTGGGCTGGTGGGAGATTTAAGGACGTTAAACGGCCCAATGGGACCTCCCGGTATCTTTAGTGGTAGAGCGGATTGGGTTTGTGCGTTACGCTATGTTCAGATTACCGACGCAAAACCCGTATCATGATCTATGGACCTAACAAAATGTCATGTGACGCAGTTTAATTGGGTGGGAAGTGAAATGACGTCATTTTTTAAAGTATTACAACAGTTGCGGCAACAGTCTGAACCCGGCCTTACACAAACAGTTAGATGCTTACCCCGCGGGGGGGGGGGACACAGGGAGTTTCATGTCTATATGCAAGGGCAAAGCTTGTATCACTCACAGGTTAATTTAGCTAATTCGCTAGGAAATATCCTGCATCGAAAATTCTTATACGCGTGTTTTGTTTCGTGCTCTCCTTGAACCGCATCTAGCTTTGCAGGTCATCCTTCTTCACAGAGTGGAAGGGCAGTAATTTTTCTTGTCGCTTTAAAGGGCCGGTGAAGAGCTTTTGAAAAACATTTTGTTTGGGGGCATTACTTTACGGTTTTCTTGACGCTGAATTCGAAAAACATGTTTATGTTATGTGTAAATACCCCCAAACCATCTTTTTTCGTCAAAATTAACGACCCCTGCCCGGGAGGCGCTATTACGTTTCGTCTACTTTCCAACGGGGGCGTGGCCTTCGGGGCCGCTGACATCTCTGACGTCGCCGGCGCGCAGCCGTCACATGCGCTGCACGCTTTGCAGTGGCAGTGGAAGCACCGGAGCTGCTCCGAATAAATTTTATGATCTACCTGTAAAACTTCTAAACTGTAAACGGAACATGTACGCTTTTCAGATGATTACGTTAGGCGCCGTAAAATTTTCCAATCCACGCCCGCATCTATTGCGAAGTCACGCTATAGCCTAGCCGATCCGCTGAGCGCAAAAAATGTCACGCACTGTGTACGATTAACAAGCTGTGCTACACTGTCGCTGCTGCGCCGTAAAGTTTCGCTGAGCTATGCTACCACGTAACCCCTCGCTGGGTTGGGTGGGGGGTAAGGACTGAGATGAAAGTGCACCGTGTGCTTCATAAGCCGTTGTATTGTGAGGTGCTCGAGTATGGCAGGCAGTGTGATAAGCGAATAAAAAAAATGGGGCGGCCGTCTGCTCTTGGAACAGCCTAGCAAATGACGGCAGCAGCGGCCTTTGCTTATAGTGCCCACGCGGCTACTCTCACCGAGTTTGCCGTATCGCTCCATCCCGAGGCGCTGATCGACCGAACGGTCGACGCTCCGGTGATATTGGTAAAAAATTGGGCGGGTGTACATTGTTGGCAGCTGTTTGTCTTGTGTTACTCTCCAATGGTACATTTTAGCAACTGTTTGTTTTGTGTCACGCAAGAAAGATTGACAGACTGGCGTTTCCTTCTCCGAGGGTATATATTTCGTTGCGATGAAATAAACCTTGTTGTTGCTAGTCAGCACCTTGTCTGTCAATCTTTCTTGCATCCCGTTAAAGCGCTGTTATTGTCGTCAAGTACATACCAACAAGCCCGCACTAACACGCTTTTTCAGTTCATGTCTCGCTCAGTGGGCCCTTTATTTGTTTCTGCTCTCATTCAACCTTCTTCATGCACTACCCTGCTCGCCGCTGCAAGTTGCAGAGCCCGTCTTCTGGCCTAGTTCTTCACAATCTCTTTATCTTTATCTGTTCCTTCTCTCTGTGTTTCCTTCTCCGAGGGTATATATTTCGTTGCGATGAAATAAACCT
This sequence comes from Haemaphysalis longicornis, assembly GCF_048455015.1. Classification (NCBI taxonomy): domain Eukaryota; kingdom Metazoa; phylum Arthropoda; class Arachnida; order Ixodida; family Ixodidae; genus Haemaphysalis; species Haemaphysalis longicornis. Next base: position 342,799,618 of record NW_027526203.1, on the reverse strand, counting down.
TCTTGTTGCTAGTCAGCGCCTTGTCTGTCAATTGTTCTTGCGTCCCGTTAAAGCTGTGTTATTGTCGTCAAGTACGTACCAACAAGCCCGCACTACCAGGCTTTTCCAGTTCATGTCTCGCTCAGTGGGCCCTTTATTTGTTTCTGCTCTCATTCAACCTTCTTCATGCACTACCCTTCTCGCCGCTGCACGTTGCAGAGCCCGTCTTCTGGCCTAGTTCTTCACAATCTCTTTATCTTTATCTGTTCCTTCTCTCTGCTTTCCTTCTCCGAGGGTATATATTTCGTTGCGATGAAATAAACCTTGTTGTTGCTAGTCAGCGCCTTGTCTGTCAATCTTTCTTGCGTCCCGTTAAAGCGCTGTTATTTTCGTCAAGTATGTACCAACAAGCCCACACTACCACGCTTTTTCAGCCCGGGAGAGCCTGTGTTGCACCATACGGTAAGGTCGTCTGCATATAAGGCGTGCGATACATTGGGGATTTGTTCAAGTACTCTCGGGAGCCCCATGAGCCCTATATTGAAAAGTAGTGGTGGTAAAACGGAGCCTTGGGGAGTGCCCTTTGCCGGGGTGTGAAAGGTCTTTGTCTGGTGAGGGCCAATGTGGAGAGAGGCAGTTCTATTTGTCAAAAAGGCTCTCACATTCTTTTATGTGGCATATCCGCAGCCCGTGGTTTGAACTTGGCGGAGAATGGCAGTATGAGCTACGTTATCAAAGGCGCATTGTATATCAAGAGCAAGGATGGAACTGGGGTGTACTTTTCTGAGGTAGTCGAGAACCCGTTCTTTGAGTTGGAGGTGGACGTCTTGCCCCGAGAGGTGAGTACGGAACCCGAACATGGTGTGAGGTAACCGGTTGATGTCTTCAAGGAAGTCCGTTAGACAGCGAGTCAAAAGTTTGCCCACACAGTATGTGAGGGAGATCTGTCATAAGTTGTCAAAAGAATGGGTTTTTGAGGCTTTGGAAGTAAAGTGATATGTGTTTCGCCACTGGGGTGGAACTGTACTATTAGTCCAGTGGTGGTTGTAACAGGCAAGGAGAGATTCTAAGTGGTCGTCCTTAAGGTTACAAAGTAGCTTGTACGTTATTAAATCGTGTCCGGGTGCTGTTGTGCGGGTTACCCGAGTGAGTGCTTGCGTGAGCTCGTATTTAGTAAAACGGCCATCGAGCTGAGGATGGGGGCGCCGGCGTAGTTCGGGTGCGAGGGAGTTGTCAGAGATGGTGCGGGTCCATATAACTTGTGACGGATCTGGGAGAGTAGTTGATCATGTGGGTGAGGGTTGTCGTGGATAAGTCGGGCTATGTTTTGCAAAGTTGCAGTTTTGGTAGGGGTGTTTCCCGGTAGGTGACGTGGATGTGCGGAGCTTTCTTGGTTGTAAGAGGGCCATTCATTTGGTCACAAAAGCCGCACCAGTTTTGGGCTTGCAGAAGGTTGGCGTATTTGAGAGCTTCTTCTGTAATAGGCGCAATACGGCGTTTAAGCTTGCGATTGTGCTTATTTCGGCGCCATCGGTTGAGTAGGATACGTCGTGCCGTCCATAGATGGTCGAGATGGTTGTCTTATGCCGGTAGATCCTGCGTGAGCGTGATTTTCTTAGGGTGAAAGTTTTGCAGATCAATGAGTTCTTGCATCAATTGTTCTAGGTTATAGGTCAGCAGTATGGTTGGAAGTGGAGCTTCGTGGAAGGCTTGTCAATCAGTGCACTCACGCCGTGCCCATCTTGCGACGGATAATGGTGAGTTTAACAGTGTCAGCAATGATGCAGTGGCCACTACCTAAAGCATCTGGTCGCAGATCCCATGCAAGGTCGGTGGTGTTGCGGCTAAATGTCAATTCCGGTGTGGTGTCTTGGGTCACGCTTGTGCCTAGACTTCTGGCTGGGTCAAATCGTTCTGCAGGTTGAAGTGGTGGTGCTGTGTTGCTTGCAGCAGAGCCGTGCCTTTCAGTCAGCACAGTCAGACGATGCATGCATGCTGGGGAACGCGAGAACCTACCGTACCTACGGACCATTGGGGTAAAAGCAGAGCAGCCTGTGGGAAAAGCAGTTATTATTTTTGACGTACTTTTTGCCGCATGACAACGAAATCTCATAGACTACCGACGCTGTGCATGCGACAAACTTCGTTTAAGTGCTCGATGAAACACTTGTTGGGTTCCTATGCAAAAAGTACGTAGGCCAGACGGGCAGGTGTCTGAACACAATGCTCGCAGAACACAATAACAACCTCCACAAAAGTGTGAGAGGGCACATAGGCATACACTGCCGAGACTGCCAGGGAACCACCGGAAAATTCACTCACAAATTTGACGAATGCGAAGTCATTCAGGGTCATTGTGACCAGATGACAAAGGAAATTGTGGAGGCTGCGGAAATCGCAAGGCTAGGCGAAGATTGTGCCAGCGCTCCTTCCATAGCCCTGCCCACAAAGGTTACCTACACGTGCGAAACGAAGCAACACAGCTAGCCATCTCAATGTACACACACGTGCTTAGTGCGAGGGGGGTGCTAATCATTTTGGGTTTTCTTTTTGCATCTCATGTTTTCGCCACCTTTGATATAGAATACTTATCGGGTCGAATGTTTTATCGTAGGTGTGTGCATAAGTGTTTATAAATATGGCTTGTTTCTGTAATAAAAGTTCACTTGGAAGTCGGCGCTCGTCCTGTGTGCCTCAGCTTAAGTATTTGTTTCTATTGGGCTGTATCTTTAAAACGCATTTTCAACACCTGCTGGCGTCACTACAACACCTGCTGGCTTCTCTTGCGTCACTATGCCCCGCCTATAAAACGCCGGTACAGCGTCAGGCCTAGTGGCCGAGTTTGCCTGCACCTCGCCACACTAACATGGCGTTACATATGATTCTTCCTGAATTGCTGCGACTAAAGCGAATTCTGATAAAAACAGGTATTCAGGATGATGGAGACGATCAAGTGAAATTCGGCTCGGTTCTCTTTGGGCTCCTTATAACGCGCTCTGAAACGTCATAAAAAATAATGGAAAGAAACGGCAGCGAGAAATGCCAGTTTTTTTTTTTTTTTAGGAAATAAGGCGTTGTTAGCCGACGAAAAAAAGCCGGCAGAGCTACAGAACGCGGGATCTTCTAGTCAACACAAAATGTATCCCTTCAAATGCCCTGAGAAATTTTCAGGGCCACCAGCGACGGGGTAGTTCTGACTGCATATGTACTGCTGCGGCCAGTACATTTTATATACATGTCTACCCGCTGACGCCGGAGCCAAGCTATTTTAACGTCTCATTATTATCCTGTCTCAGTGTTATTTTGATGAGCTGTCACAGCCACCTAAACCTTACCTTAATCAACCTTATTCTATACTAATCCATCGTAGTTCATCTCAATTAACCTTAGCCTACCATAATTCCTGCCTTAATGCCTCATAATTCATCGTGGTCAACCATGATGTATTTTAATCCACCCTAATCCGTTTAAATGCAACTTAAACACAACTTTATTCCATCGCAATTCATCTTAATTCACCTTAATTCATCACAATTTATATTCTTCCACCTTAATATATCTTAATCTACTCTAATCCTACCTTACTTATCATTACCACAGATTCCTAATGAATCATTAGTCTATTTCATTCATCTCAATCAACCCTAATCTCACCTTACTAAACATTACTATCAATCACTAATCAATCATTATTTAACTTTAATCGCTTATACACGTATGGACTGCTTTCGGATGCTTCTTACCTTCCTTGGGTCATGTGGGTTTTATACCATTCGTGCCGATGCCGGAGTTATTCAAGGTCACCTTCCAATGAGACATGTAATGTTTTTGTTCCAATAAATTAGGTAGGATGACCGTGCATCATTTCTCACTTTGGCGCGGTATAGTTAATGGAAGAGCGTCTGTCGGGACATTTTTTCGACGGCATGCCGGACTTCCTTATTCAGCATAATATTTTGTTGCTGCGAGGCAGGAAGTACATATGAAGTACATATGCCGTTTTAAAATGAATCAAACAGAGTGTTTTGGCACGGATTCAATGTTGCATTGGAGGTCAATTCGTTCCCCGTCCCCAATCGCACAACCATATTCAAGTTTAGGACTGAATAAGGTGACATTAGCTAGTTTGTTTACAGGACTTCGGGCGTGGCTTAGGGTATACTTCACAATCACGAGTGAGCTTTTGAACGCTGCTCATGTTAATTTCATACTATAGGGAATGTGGGAATGCACATGTGCGCGACGAAAATTGGAATATGTGGATGAAATAAGATGAATGTATGATGACTGAATATAAATTATGAGATGTTATGTCGGTTACATGGGCAGGCTTTCACGTGAGCTGCTCAAGTATGCCCGCTTATGTATTAGATGAATGGAAACCTAAGGAGCCATTTGACCAGCTCGAGGTTGTTATTAAAGACGATCAGGTTGTTTGGTCTAAGCAAACGCTAAAATTTGTGTCTGTCTGTCTGTCTGTCTGTCTGTCTGCCTGCCTGTCTGTCTGTCTGTCTGTCTGTCTGTCTGTCTGTCTGTCTGTCTGTCTGTCTGCCTGTCTGTCTGTCTGTCACCCGAATCGGTCATAAATATTGCTGGCGGGACTGCTCACTTGTGGGTCACTGCGTAGATGTACCCAGAAAAATAACCTGAGCATACGCTTGCATAATTCTGCTTCACGCACCGAATTCACACCTGGCTAATGAGGTGTGCTCTTGAGGAGGGCTACGGATATATTTAGAGACACCGAGAATCTCTAACGTATGGGGAAGTTTCCACACACTGATGTTTTTGGGATACCTGATGCAACACCTGACTGAACAACAGATGAATCGATTGTATACTGTTATGAGTTTCATTGCTTGTTTATTGAGCACTTACAAGCAAAATCATGGTTCATGCTTAGCCCCATGCTCACAAGATTCTTCACCGGGGTTACAGAATACACTTCCGACCTTTTTACCCGTCGTACGCTGTACAGGCCATGGTTTTGGCGTTCCATTTGTTCTGGTACACCGCCATTTAGGTGAACCTAGTTCTCTTGCCGGGTTTTTTTTTTTGCGCTCACTAAACATTTCGGGACGTTTTCACTTTCTGCGCTTGCATTCAAGCGTAGGGGACTTCGGTAGCGCAAACAAGGTTTGCCAGAGCGTATATTAGATTACTCCGAACGAGGTTCGCCGGCGCGCAAAATTTATTTCCTCCTGGATTTCCTCGATTTTCCTCGAGTTTGGTTCTTGTTTTGTGTTGTTATTTCAACTTCTTATGCTATGGTGTCACCAATATTTTTCAGTTGTTTGCTTGTGCCTGCCTGTGGAAGGGAGATATATGCGGCGCGGCCCATCGCTGTGTCTAGGTGTAGGTGTAGAGAACGTGATTGCAGATATTTTTCTTCATTTCTTACACAGGAACCTAAACGCGAATAAAGCCATCTAACGGTGAAAAATATATATTGAACCTATGACCCCATTAGGTTGTTTTTATTCCAATGTCACTCCGCATAAACTAGAGGCATAGCCTAGGGAAATGTTTACCAGTCGAACAAATCCTCAAAGACGGTTGTCGGATAATCTGGACGCTCCCTGTGCTCGACTGAAGTAGCGAAATGGCCTTAGGATGTTTGTGAAATTGAAGCGACGTGGAGCGAAAAAACAATGAAACAGTGAATGTAGTTTACTTTTTTTCATGGGCACATGACCAAGCTTTCGGCGTTGTTGTCTCGGTGTTTTGCCTTTCCTAGAATTGTGTGCTTTTTTTTTGCCAGCGAATGCCGTGAAATTTTAGGTACCTACGCAGTGTTGTGCACACCCTTCCCGTAAATACGATTGATGGCTTAACTTTATGATATTTTTCTGCCTTTTTTCTCACCCAACACAACTCCTTGCACTCTTCCGCATGCTATGGGCGTATTGTGTCGACTTATGGGGGGACTGATGTCGGCAGCACCCTACAAGTACTTTATAGCTTGTCTCAGCGCGGTAAGTGAAGGAAACAGTTTTATGCCCGTATTTTTCGCAGAAACAGTTCCTAGCCGAAGCCCTTCATTAAAACATGAATAAAAAATTTGTAGTTTTGGCCACGCAAACAGATCACAGGACTTTGTGTCCGGCAAACACTTACGATATATTGATTTGAAGGTTTATTTCAAATACTTCCCCGCAACCATAACGATGATTCCAGTACACTCACTGAACCTCGCCTTTAACAGTGGGTGTTGTAAGATGCCTTGTCAACAACGAGACTTCAAGCACCTTATTTTTAAATGCCAAAAGAAACCACGGAGAAGAGCCACTATCCACCCTAGATACAAAACCCACAGAGTGGTAGAAGACGCCGCTGCGCACTTCCGTTCTCCTAAGCCAACTACGCCTTGTCTCGGGGTGATATTCCCGAAGGCCCTAATTTGAACAAAACTCGGCAAACGACGACCTGTGCCACCTCCGCCTGACCCTATGGTAATATTTCGAGGCGGGAGTAAAACGTTTGAAAGATGCGGTTCATGCGATTCGCTTATCATTGGGGTGGCGTAATCGGCCATGGCATCACGCACCACGGAGGCGCCGCATGGGCGTGCCGCATTTTCCTGAGCGTTCTTTCTCTCCACTATTGCACCGGTGACTACGGGGGGCAAGCAGGTATCGAACTGCTTCAGTTTAGTCAGCTCTTATTTTCCAAAGGTGTAATTCATCACCAGATTCATTTTCTTTTTAATTTCAGACGTTAATATCGTCCCGCCTTCGGGATTTTCACCTCTTGGTGAGGCAGTTTCTCCTTTACGTTTAGTAGGTGGCAGTCGAAATACTCACTTGATATTGGCCGATGAGCGAAAAACGAAAATCGCGGATGGAAACGCACCAACTTTAAAACGCTGGTAGATCAAAACCCTTCAATTTCTCATATAAAATAGAACTTTGCGTACGCAACAACACGTTTTATGGCCCCGGCAGTGCTGCAGCGTCGTTGTCAAGAACACGTGGAACACTTCTTAAGACGCACTGCAAACTCTACGCATTCCTAACTGGTAAAATCATTGATTGGTTGACTGATTGGGGAGTTTAACGCACCAAAGCTACACCGGGGCTATGAGGCGTGCCGCAGTATAGTGCTCCGGATTTATTTTGGCCTTCTGGAGTCGCCCCCTAGATGGTGAAATAAGCCGCCAGGAACCAAAATCTCGTGGTGGAATAACACGCCAGGGGGATCCCATATCTTCCTACTTCTGTGCAAATAAAATTCTTTCTCTCTCTCTCTCTCTCTCAAGCGACGTAGTATCTATTGCAGCGCTACATCGCTACCTTACAAGAACTAATTTTTGTTAATCTTCCCTTCTACAAATACCGTTTCCCCAGCCAAACAGGTCCGGCTATAAGCGATTATGGTACAGGGTCCCCTTAAACTTAAAACACGGTCCTGTTTACCTTTATCGAATCAATTGAACCCGCATAACCAATAATTTCACCTGCATTTTTAAGCGAGTTATATAATCTCCAGGTAAACACTTGTTTCTGGTCATGCTTTAATCTCTTTTTCATCTAGCTGACATCAATACGAAGAATATGTTTCTATTCACAAGTAGCGCATTGAGGTAGCACAGAGCTTCTTCTTAATACGTTTAATAAAGTGTGGTGCTGGGATAGTTGGCAGAACATATTTAAGGAATAGAACAACCAAAGGCAAGAGACACAAACGGCCAACATCGACAAACAAATAATAAATAAAAACAAGATGGTGACGTGGTTTATTTTCTTCTGATGTCGCGTGCGAATCCGACAAGCTAGCAGTTAAGTTTTTTGGACACTCTCTTGGCACCATCTTGTCCGTTGAATTGGTTGTGAAGAAATGGTTCTATCTAGTAAACTATAAAAATAGTAAATCTTGGTTTTGGTTGCTGGTTAGTTGGTTCATGGTCTTTGAGAAAACACTTACTGCACGACTAAAGGAGCATAGACAAGAGGGAAATATGCCGATCACCTGAAATCAACCAAAAAGCACGGTGCCAAACATCTCCCGTTGTTCCTCGAACAATTTTACAGTCGAATAGTGCGATCGCGTTTTACAACGCGTTTCTTCCCCTCTGGCGGATTAAACGGAAACTGCCTCGCTTGCGTTGCAGTGAAACCGCTGTCATAAGGTATAAGTTTCAGCTAAACGCCTGTAATAAAAAAAGCTGTAGAAATTCTGGGAATTGTTTGCATAAATCAATAGGTATTCTTATGCAAATTCTTCGTTTAACCAAATTTCCGTTTCGTCGGTTGCATTGAAGGAACATGTCAACCCAGACAGTGTTCTTTGCCTGGTTTTCTGTTGCTGAATTCATCCCATGAGGGCGCAGGGTTACAATGTTAATTTTACGAGCTCATTTCAGGCTTTAAATTTGCACCCTTTTCTTTTGAAGCAACTGGAGCAAACCGTTTGATACATCATTGTTCTTATGCGAAGTCATTTTTATCTTTTGTTAATTGTTTTTGCTCTTTAGGTAATCGCATGAACGCGCTCAATTGGGTGGAACTTTGTGATTTAGTAAGTTAGTTTTAATTTTTTTAATTTTTTCTGCATTTAGTTATTTTCCTGCGAAGGACGAGGATTGCCGAATTTGTCTATAAATAGTGGAATTCCGTGAGTTTTGCTTCCATTGTAGATATTTTTGTCCTTTTTAAGATTCACATTTACACTATTATAACAATTGAATCGCTTAACAGGGGGCACTGTTCGCGTTGGGGTACTCGCAAGAGAATTTTGATCATTAAGAAGCAAACGTGGGCGTTAGTGACCGCACTGCTGTTACATCTTTCAACACCCTTGGCATTCTATCGGTGCCACCCATTTCCTTTTCTTGTGCAAAGCGGGAGAATGGGCGGTTGCAGTTTCTAAGCAGATGGATTGCCGATAAAATGGGGGATGCATACTCGGGAGTGTGGCTTTTGCTCTCAGGCACCCGTGCCATCACTACAGGGAAAGAGAAAATACAACGATTCCGGTTAGAGAAAACATTGTAAAGACCCACAACGTTCCTTCGACCACTCAGTATTGAAACTTGTGCGTACGCATTCCTCTTCTCGAACCAACCGTACCCAGGTGTCCGCCGTTCTTGCTAGTGCTGGAACAGTTGTGACAGAACCCTGTAGAAATGAATCGGTTTTAAAGCTTATGTGGCTGTCAGGGCAGCCAGCAAAACAACCCGTCTGACTAGACATCGTTTACCCCGTTATATTCACCCGGAACAACACCTAAACATTTAACTCAACGAGGCAAACTCTTCAAAAACCAACGGCAGGCTCCGCACTCCAGTGCAGTGGCCCATTCCATGAGTGCCGAGAGGCGGCTACAACCGTCCAGCTGCCCGGCCTCTACACTTAGTGTCGTCTTACCCATGTGGACCAAAATACTGGTAATTCTGCACTCCCATCTCAGTGCCTATACTTAGTGCCACTAGATAAGGTTATAGAGTATTGGAACTCTTTCATCCTATTCTTCTGTGCCGCCGCCGTGATCATCGGTCAGTTCGCATCACGTAACACTTGTTTACACTGTGACGGTTCATGGGCATCGCCATTTTGTCGTTTATGCGTTTTCTGCCCATCAACTGTGGTATTCTCAGTTTGTCTTACCTGTACTGCGGCTGCACGCGACTGGCGTCGTTCTGAACGCACATCAAACACAACGCGATTCACAGAATTTCAACTGTAGAAATGTGTCTAAAAATGCCATGTTGCTCCGTTTTCGGCAGTGTTGTTTACAAATGATTTTGTCAAAGTTAGCAATGAGGCCGCAGAAGCGGGATTCTGGCAACATTGATAAATAGCCGCCGTTGCTCACTTGCGTGTCTCAGTGACTGTACTGTGTATCTTATCTAGTGACACTACTTATGCCTATACTTTGGGGGCATTATAACTATGTTGATCACACTTATTTTGCCTGATTTATTACGAGACGCTGGCAGGCGTTCCCCGTCGAACTCCGGTCGCACAGTAAGATTACCGTACATTGGCGACGAGCCCCTTCCTATCAAAGTTAAACCTCGTGGGACATGCGTCAGTGCCTAAACCTCCTCTCCTCAAAGCAACTCTCCACTACTGGAGTGAATTTGCATAGAAAGAGAACAGGACGGCAGAAATGCATTCATCATCATCGTCGTCGTAGTCGTCATCATCGTCATCACCACCACCACCATAATCATCACCATTATCAAGATCCTATTTGTGTTCGCTGCTAAGATTACCAACCACTCCTGTCCCTTGTTTTTCCAGTTCATTCCTTGCACCATGATTTCTGTACTTCAACCCTCCATCGGATCTTCTGTCTTCCTTTATATCTTTTGCCATTCCTTGGTAGCCATTCAGTTCCACATTCCCGCACACCCGCATTTCACTGGGGCATTGGACAGCACTTCATAAAGTAGAATGAGTGCTGCTTTCGCATGATATTCGGGGTTGGCGTAGCCAAAGAGTCTGCACTTTTTTCAGCTTTTAGCTTCGTGCAATGCAGCGTAAAACAGTGGTGCCTACACTCTTTTCCCACCCAAACGCTACCCCAATGTTTGTGAAGCTCCAAGCATTCGTTCAAGGCGACGGATTAAAATGTTGTTCATGTCAATCATTTCACCACGTTCTCGATTCTTTCTGTCTTTGACAATGCTATCTCAAAAACACACTCTTTTCCCACCCAAACGCTACCCCAATGTTGGTGAAGCTCCAATCATTCATTCAAGGCGACGGATTAAAATGTTGTTGATGTCAATCATTTTACCACATTCTCGATTCTTTCTCTCTTTGACAATGCTATCCCAAAAACAAAAAGGAAGTCAGCAACTAGTCGGTGCCGGTTGATAAACTGAGGTATTCCTCAACAAGCGAAGTACTTACGAAAATATGGCTAGCAATTTCTAAGAAAGGACGGAAAATAAAGAATAAAAAACGGAAAAGCTGTCTCGATATCACCCAAAATTGTGAAACTTCTCAACAAATTTTCCAATATTTTACCCAAGTCCTAGGCGGGAAAACTTATACGTCACTGGGATTGTAAATTGTATACGTTCAGGGATTGTAAATGAGCATCTTGGATTACGGAACTATCTCGGGTGGAATATATCAAAGCTCGAATTACATGGACATTGAAATGGGGTGGGCGTGAAGTGCGACGAAATAAAAATTACGCCCACATCCCCTCGCGGGAGCCCTGGTGTGATGCGACGCTGAGGGGTGTTCAAGCGCGTGGAAGCAACCGTCGACCGAAAGGCCGCCGGAGAGCGGCACACCGGTTATATGCGCAGCGCGCTCGAAGGAGAGGAGACCGCGGAGAGAGACAGTACTGCACATGCGCAGCTAGAGTGAACTAGTTCACTCTAGCGCAGCCCCGCGCGGAGCGCCGTCCACCGGCGGAGTGAGAGCGCGCTGGGCCGCACACGCTCTCACCTGGGCACGCGCCGGCGCCAGTGCGTCTGCCGCGGCTATGACGCAACATAATCCAACACAATCCACTTTAATCCAATCCAATCAAATCCATCCAAGTCAAGCCAAGCCAAACCTATCCAAGCCAAGCCAATCCAATCGGATCCAATCCAATGCCCCTCGCGAGAGAGTGTTCGCTATCGGAGAGGAGAGCGGTAGAGTGGCTGCGGACAACAACGGACGCACGCGGACAACGGACGCACGCGGACAATAACGGACGCTCGCAGGAAGGACAGGGCCGCCGACAAGAGATGCTCTGAGCGTCGCATCTAAAAACCGGTGGATTACCAGGGCTACGCAGTGACTTAGAGACGGGACTTGTGAAGTTTGGAAGGATGCAACTGGATGGAGCAAGGAGGTAAATTCGGGGGCAAGGAATGAACTCGGTCAGAGCAGGATCAGGAGTGCTTTGGGGTCTATGGGAGGGCTTTTGCTGAAGACAGATAATGTAATGACGATGATATAAAATTTGGCTGCAGTTCTAAAATTTTTGGGTGAATTAACCTCCCCAGCGATGAGTTGGGCGACAACCCCGATGCGCGTGAAAGAGCCTCGAAGCACGCGGTTTAAAATACAGCTTTACAGCCCAACTTCAAGAACCTTGGGAAGAATGCGTAAAGTACTAATGGTAAGGGCACGAGAAATTCTTCAGCAATACAAGGCAACACGGGACCGTACAAAACGATGAAAATCGTGCAGTTCGCGTTAGATGGTTCTCTTATATCCGTTATTGAAATACGACACCTGAATAGGCCGGCTTCGGGGAATGTTCATAAGCTGTGGCAGAAAATTGATTGATTGATTGATTGTAGGGTTTAACGCGCCGACGCAATGCAGGCGATGAGGCGCGCCGTAGTGGGGGGCTCCGGATTAATTTTGACCACCTGGGGATCTTTAACGTGCGCCGAAATCTCGTACACACGGGCGTTTTTGGCAGAAAATTTCAGCGGAAACGCCTGATTTGGGAATCGTGATACAGTGCGTAGCATTCATAATTTTTCTGTCTTCTCTGTGCTCGCACTTCAGGGCACCAGATGGAGTTGAACGGAAGTGTGTGGTTTAAACCGGCCGAACGCATTTGTTAACGGCGTCGAACCGGTTTTATTTGTGTTACGTTTTTCGGGTATTTGGCAACTCAAGCGACAGCACGACGAGGAATCTTTATCTTTATCTTTCATTTTTGTCCATGCCGTATCTCGCCTGTCCTCAACGCCGTTTTTGAGCGAAGTTGTTTCTCGATTATAGTAGAAACAAATCCGGCATACCTTATGTATTGAATCTACGTTGGCATTTTCCTTTATTTATTTTCGCTTTACCTTTAATCAGTCAAAGGCTACCATGACTCAAGCACTGTTCCCATTCATGACCCGCACCACCATTCTTTGTACTTCGGAAGTGTTTTACCTATGAATACTTCGTCTTCATACTCGCTACTATAAAAAGAACTAGATGGCGCTGGTTTTTGCAGCAGCACGAAAAAACGCCGGGCGAAAACTTCGTCAGAGCCACCCAAAACCTCAGCCGAGGAATACTGGGCATTGAAAGCTCGACGAAGACGATTCCACTAGGAGGGAAATGCAGTGCATGCAATCGCCCAAGAGAGAGTTCTGGTCCTAATTTTTTTCGACGTTAACGCCTTACCGAAATATGTAGCTCGAAGTTGCCCGACAACGACAAAATTTGAAACGCAGGAAAGCGGGCCTACAATGTAGGGGGGGCATAGCAGCTACAGCTGCAATAAGTAGTCCTGACTACCACCTGAAAAAACGAAAGATTTTAACCGAACGTGTCACTGACTTACCGTTATGACTTTATTACAGCAAACATAAAGAGCCACCTTGCAGCAAAGCGCATGCCAGGAAAATAACCCTCTCCAGGAAACGCGGAGGTTAAGAGCAACCAATTTCGGCCCTAACTGCTATAGCTCGAAATTTTAATAATATCCGATATTATTTCACTGGTATAATGAATGCACTTCTTCAAATCTGACGCCGCAGATTGACAAATCAATGTGCTATTTCAAATCTAACGCTAAAGATATCCGATGTGTCAAAATTATTTCAATATACGGCTGAGTTTCATATACAGGATACTAGCTGTGGTACCCGTCGATGGCAGGGTGTGCCAGAGTAAGACGGGTACACCAGATATTGAGTAAACTGCAAAGTGTGTAATTTGACCCAAATACGCATTTGTCGGATTATTATTAGGCAGAAACCCTAGAGTTAGTTCTCAATCAAATTGGCAGTTGTTTTTCACTTTTTTTAAGAGCGAATTTAAAAATCAACCCTTATTAGGTTCCCACGCCATAATAGGAACGCGTCCCGAATTTTAAAAACTCTAAGCCCGATATTTAGACTGGGCGTTGATATCGTATCTTACGCCCGCCCACTTACTTACGAGAATAATTCGAACAATTTTCTCGCTCCTTTAAAAGTCTGTGAGGACAAAATCTTCAAACATGTTCTTTGGCATTTGTATGGGTAACTTTCGTAAGCACAAAACATTTCGATATACCAAAGGGCTGAACAATAGTGAGGAATTCGTAAAAACGCAACATTCCCCCAAATCCTGATTCGCCCCATTATTGGTTGATAAGCGAAAACCCTGTAAAACAGATTTTAGACATTCGTATGTGTTGCCTATATCAGCAAATATCAGTTCGATATTTGGACTGGCCTGCGATATAAAAACTTATGCAGAAATTTAGAGAATTGTCTACTAATGGGTAACATTCTTATGCCGCTTGTCTTGAGTGTGAGGTTTTTCCAGCCAAATTTTCGTTTTTTCAAGTCCCGTCCGACCAATTATCTCCATTTACGCTACTATAGCGACTACAGCTGGAACTTTCGCGGAATCTGCATTATTGTGGAAATGCAGGGCGTTACCCGGTTCGTCATTTTCCGTAGTATATATATTTTTCTTATTTTTTTAGTGTTTCAAGATTTTTTTCTATTAATTATTTCATTTACGCTAATGTAATGGCTACAGGTTGAACTTTCACGAAATCTGCATTATTGTGGAAATGCCATCCGTTATACGTTTTGCCCTTTTCCGAAATTTTTAATATTTTTTCTAATTTTTTAGAATTTCAGAATTTCGTCAGGCTATTATATTCATTTACGTTATTAAAGAATTACATTTCGAACTTTCGCTAAATCTGCATTATTGTTGAAGTGCAGGGCGTTACACGGTTCGGCATTTTCCGTAATTATTTTATATTTTTGTTATATTTTAGTTTTTCAAAATTTCGTTCGACCAATTATCTTCATTTACGTTATTATGACGATTACAGGTGGAACTTTCGCAAAATCTGCATTATTGTGGAAAATGCAATGCGTTATACATTTGGCCATTTTCCGTAATTCTTTAAATATTTTTCTTGTTTCTTAGTTTTTAAAAATTTATTCCGACCAATTATATCCGTTAACGTTATTGTAACGATTTTATTTTGAACTTTCACGAAATCTGCATTATTGTGGAAATCCAGGGCGTTACACGATTCACATTTTCCGTAAATATTTTGTATTTTTCTTAAATTTCCGTTTTTCAAAACTTCGTTCCACCAATTATATTCATTTACGCTATTATAACGAATACAGGAGAAACTTTTGCGAAATCTCCCTTATTGTGTAAATTTAGGGCGTTACACGCTTCGCCATTTTCTTTAATTTGATATTTTTGTTATTTTCTAGTTTTTCAAAATTTCGGGCGACCAGTTGTCTGAATTTACGCCATTATAGCTATTGCAGGTTGAACGTTCACGATATCTGCATTTCTGTGGAAATGCAGGGTGTTACACGGTCCTGGCTGTGGGGGTACTCGGCAAAGAATGCTACGCATTAAAAGGAATTCATGAGAAAAACTCTACCGCCTTTGACTCCGTAAAGGCTGTTTTTTAATGAATTCTTCTTGCCCTTTCAGAGGCATTTCGGAATAAAATCGCCGAATTTCTTCTGTGCCCTTCTATGAGTACCATCTATCACCAAAACCCAATCGAAATATCAATGGGCCGAACATGCACTGAGGAATATTGTCACGGGGCATATGTGGACAACGCTCCATGAGCCATGGCCCAGAAACGATGACCACGAGGGGGTGGCTGGCGGGCAGTCTGCGGGAGCTCCGATATGACCCGCTTGTAAATGGATCGCCTTCATCTTGTAAGTACATCGCTTCGTCACCAAGCATGGATCCCGTCATCTGTTCTGCCGTCACGCAAAATTTTGTGGAGGTGCCGGGTGCATCCCCATCCCAGCCCTCCCGCGTCGTCCCGTCAAGGCTTCTGAAGCATTCTCCCGAAGGTACTTGGTACGCTCAGCACACCCCAGCCGCGGTGTTCCATGGACGCGACCATGTTCCCAGCCCCGTATCCCCAGCCGAACCCCCGTCGAGACCTGCCGTGACGTGACCCCCCGTGTCCAGAGAACAGGTGACGATGTCGCTTCACCCGCGCCCCCAACACCCAATTTACACCCAGCACCAACTAAGTATAAACTACCAATTTACTCGCTAATGCAGATCGTGCCATAGGGGCTGGTTAGGGCGAGAACCTGATACTACTTTTCAGAGATTTGTACGAGCTACATATATAAATAAATACCGCTTCGATATCTCAATGGGCGAGAGATAATGATGAATTTGCGTAAACACAATTTACCCTGTTTACTCCCTCAGGGGACTATTTCGAAAAACCCAACCTTATTCAGCTCCCACACCACGATATGAATGTACAGTAGAACCTCGTTAAACCGTACCCGCATAAAGCGAACTTGTTTTTATACGTAATTAAGCTGAATCCCCGACTCGGTGTCCCTTTAACCGAATCTATTCGGATAAACCGTAGTGCCGGTTAGCACGTACTTTCTTCGCGTCCCCGTCCGGTACGGTTAAACATGGTTCCACTGTACTCCAGAAATTTCAAGTCTCTCGGTCCACCAGTTTCGGCTGGGTGTTGATAACCCACTCAGTCAGTCAGTCAGTCAGTCAGTCAGTCAGTCAGTCAGTCAGTCAGTCAGTCAGTCGGCCGGTCGGCTGGTCGGACGGCCGGTCGGCCGACGCTCAATAAGTCAGTCAGGAACTTCTCTCTATACGTACAGAAACAGCGGCGGCATTTGCCGGCACCTGATTTTGTTTCATTCCCTGTTCTTTTTTTGCACCATTGGGAAATACACTCCGACGTACGGTTCTGGTTTTCGCGTCAAGAGTTTTCTTTAGTCTTGCCCTCCTATAAGCTTGGGCCATCTTCTCTCCCCAGTTGCCACTTACTCGTAATAATATTGAACCCAGTTCCACCCACTGTGAAATCTATTGAAACAGCAGAGCTGTGGTTCTCTTGTGTAGGCTCGAACGCCAATGCGCACTCGCCCGACAACGGCAGCGCCGTCGCCGAGCAAATCCTACGGTTTGCGCAAAGCCATCGGTAGCTAAACGTCAGCGGCGGGAGGCTCCCTCCTCTCTATCTTTTCTAGCCTCTGCGAGACCAATGCATCCTCCATCGGTGGGGCTGGGAGCCAGTTCCTGTGGGGCCGCCGGTGGGTCTGGGAACTTGCTCCTACCCCTTCGCACGGAGTAAGAACAAGACAGGATGTGGGGACGGCCCTTCCCAGGGCATCCAGATAACGTCACAAGCGCTTGGCCTGTGTTAAGCTAGCGGCATGTGTCGCAGGCAAACACACTGCTCGACCGCCGCGGTTGGCATTTCACTCCGCAGAGCCGGAATGAGTTATGGCCGCTATCATTGTATCTGTCACAGCGTCTCCTTCGCCATCGCAGATACGAAGCGCTGTAGTCCGCGTTCGTTTTCAGGGTGACTAGTTTCACTATATAAAGTATCAGAGTACCGCCACTGAGGCACGCAAGTCAGCAATGGCGGCCATTGGTGTTCATCAATGTTCCGAGATTGCCGCATCTACGGCATCGCCGCTAGCTTCGACCGGGTCGTTTGCTAACAATATCGCCTAAGATGCAGACGGCATCTTCAGGCACATTTCTGCTGCTGAAATGCTGCTACATGCGTTATCTGTGATTTGCGTTCAGAACGACGTCAGTCGCGCGCAGCCGCAGAGCAACGAGGACAAGCTAAGCCTGCCAGAGTTGATGATTTATTGATTGTAGAGTTTAACGCGCCGACGCAACGCAGGCGATGAGGCACGCGGTAGTGGAGGGCTCCGAATTAGTTTTGACCACCTGGGTATTTTTAACGTGCGCCGAAATCTCGTGCACACTAGCATTTTCGCTCTTCGCCTTCACCAGAAAAACGGCCGCCGTGGCCGGGAGTCGAACTCGCGTCCTTGTGCTTAGCAGCACAACGCCATAACCACTGAAGCCCGTTCTACATGGAGCGAATTTCGCCTGCGAATCCGCTGGAACGAACATTCGCACTTGCGAAGTTCGCAATGCCTGGAATTGTCGTCTACATGGGGCCTGCGAACGCCGCGATTTTCGCATTTCAGATGCGCCTTGTTTGCAGACTGAATTAAGTTTGCCACCAGCAGAGGTTGTTGTGATTTTATCAAGGGTGGTTTTATTTTACTTTCTTGGCAAGTTGTTTCTGCCTGGTTTGCGGTAAATATAAATTTATTTGCGGTTTTATATAAGAATCGCCAATTCTTTATGAATATACGCACGTTTTGGTGTGCCCGCGCTTTTTTGATGATGATGATGATGCAGTGGTGCCTTTCCCTTTGAAACGGGTGGCCGTTACAGTGACGGCCTGGCAGCGCTCATACAAGCAACGCCATCTGGTTTCCAAGCGTGCAAGTGGTGCCGAGCTGTGCTCCTATTGGCCGCAGGTCCGGCCCCTCTACGCCGCACACGCCGCATGAGCGGCGTTTGCTCGACCGCTTCAAATGTTTGGCACTTTGCCGCAGCAACGAAAAAAGGTGGTTTTGCCGCACGAGCGGCGCCGCATCAGCGAATTCGCAGGCGAAATCGCTCCATGTAGTACGGGCTTCAGCCACCGCGGCGGGTAGCCTACCAGAGTTGACCGACGAAAAGGCAAAGCAGCAAAATGCCCATGAACCATCGCAGTCCAAACAAATGTCACGTGATGCAGAACTGAGTGATGATCATGGCGGCGGCACAGAACACTAGGAGAAAAAAGGGCCGATACTCTGTAACCTATCTAGTGTGACATTTGTCTGGTCACTCGGCCGCGACTGCGGGAATAGGCCGTTTCGCCTCCTGTATATTATCACGTAGGAGAGGACACAATGGTAAAGAAAGGACTTTTATTTAGGGCGAACTTGTGCCCGAACAAGAAGAGAGAAACGAGAAAAGGCCCTTGCGTGTCGTTCGATCTCCGAGAACCACTGCCTGCGTTCGTGGCGTGAACTCTTGCGTGATCTCCCCCTCGCAGTGCATGTGCGCTCGCGCCTCCATTGGCGAACACAGACAAGCTCACACTCCCAGCGCCGAGTTTGCGCTGCCGGTTGCAGCTCGTTCTTCCGCGTGCAGCGCGGCCCACTTTGTGACATCTCCGAAAGCATGCGGCATTACTCCCCTCCTCAAAGGGGCATCGTCTCGATGCCTTTCAAATCATAGACCGAGCATGCTATAGCATAAAGACCCGACTTGAGGGAGCACGTGACAGAAGTCAAACAGAAACGCTACGCTAATGAAAAGAAAAGAATAGAAAAGTTCAGTCTTAGAACTAACACACAAATCCCTTATCATACGCGCAAAACACAGTCAGGGCCACATTCAGTCTTTGTTTGTCCTTAAGAAAAAAAACAGAAACAAAGGACTGCGTAACACTAATGACGGAGCCGTATTCCCGCGCGAAGTACGGCTTCATCCGTACAACATGAACTATATCAGCTCGTGGGTGGCGTCGGGTCTGCGCAGTCCCATCTGGGATTACCTCGTAGTTCACGTCGGTGAGTCGCCGTAGCACTCTGTAGGGTCCGAAGTAACGGTGGAGCAACTTCTCAGACACGCCCGGGCGGTGGATCGGAGTCCCGGGTTGTACTTCACCTCTCTTCGACGTAAGTTGTAACGGGCTGCATCGCTCGTCTGCTGTCCCTGGATGTGAAATCGAGCTAGCTGGCGGGCTTCTTCAACGCGCTGGCTGAAAAGCCCGGAGAATGTACTTTTTCTTTGTTCGGTAATATATTATATTAAGGACATGAGATACCCGTCAGCTTTAGGTCAAACGTTGGGCGTTATATAGTCAGTAGCCTGCAAAAAATACTAGTTTCCTCCCTGTTTTGGAAGAAGCAAGCTTCTAAAAATTCCATAGATGAAAACAATATATAATTTTAACTTGACAGGTAGTTATTTGCTCTTCTACCAAAAAAGATTTTCATTTTTGTGTTCCATAAGGGCAATCTGGTAATATTTGTATTTGTTATTTCAGTTTAAGCTTTTTGTGTTCACATTTGTATTTTGGATATCACATAAAAAATATCATTCCTTTGACATGGTGTCATTTATGTAATTTTCATCTCACACTTGTGCATGCTCATGAATTCGAGAATGACAAAATACTTAACATTTACATACCCAACTTAGTTCTCTGTTCGTGTCCCAAGCTTGTATGAGTAGACTATCACTTCAAGGTCCGGATAGGTTTACGGTATACAGTTAAAGCGGATAGTCGGGCGAGTTGGTTGCTGCTGACTAATGAACACATACTTCTAGCGATACCAAGTTGAAGTCTAGCGTGTGTTTCGTCTTTTCTTTCTTCGTCCTGTGCTAAAGTTCGCTATTAGTATGAGTTCATTAGTCTACGGTATACAGATACTTGTTTTACAGCTTTGCTTGTAACAAGGCATTATGAATATAGGGAGTTTTTTTTATTTCGTGGTATGTGCATCGAGTCCTGATAAATCAGGTGGCAAAACACTGAGATTATGAAGGTAAAACCTCGTTGCATGAAAACTGAGGTCATGAAGATGTTCCAGAAGGGCACAAATTAGAAATGTTTTAGGGCAATTGCAGCCATTGCAACCCATTCATTTGTGGCATTGTTTTATATGGTCTAAACTTTCGATGCACAAGGGTGCGTTCATGCCCAAGTGCTATGGTTTTGGTGAACTGCCTTGAAAATGTTGAAAATGCTGAACCGCGACCTTGCGCTTCCGCGTACAGTAATAACTCGCTAATAACGGAAGCGCAAATGAAACGAGGCCCCTTAAAAAAATTGCATAAATTCAGAGAAATAAAAATCTCTACGAATGCGAAGCATTCTTATGCCGCTTCTCTTGAGTGTGAGTCTTTTAGAACCAATTTTCTTGGTTTTTCTAAGTCCTGTCCGTCCAATTATCTCCATTTACCCTATTATAACGATCACAGGTGTTATTTGCACCAAATCTGCATTTTTTGTAAATGAAGGGCGTTTCAAAGATCAGCATTTTCCGTATTTTTTATACTTTCCTTGTTCTTTAGTTTTTCAAAATTCCGTTCGACCAATTATCTACATCTACGCTATGATAACGATTAAAAGCGGAATTTCCGCTAAATCTGCACTATTGTGGAAAGGCAGGGCGTTATACGGTTCGCCATTTTCCGTCATTTTTTGTATGTTTCTTAATTTTTGTTTCTCAAAATTTCGTTTGACCAATGATCTTCATTTACAATATTTTAACGATTAAAGGTGGAACTTCCGTGAAACCTGCATTTTTCTGGAAATGCAGGGCGTTACAAGTTACACGGCCGAGCGCTTATCCGGTCTGCGCGAGACAACGCTAAGATATTCTTTGTGTGCTCGCTATCCATAAAAGAAAACGCAGTATCTGGCCTTCCGACGGCTCTTTACCTGGGCGTCAACGCAGCAATTCTGCAGGAGTCGCGACACAATTTTAGGTAGAGTGAGTAATTTAATATTGGTTCATTACCTTACCAGAGAGAGAGAGAAAGCTCTTTATTAGAGGAAAGCAGAGAGGTCTGCGAGCATGCTAACGCCGACATGCTACTCTGCGGGGTACGGCAGGAGGGAATAAAGTTGCAATAGGAAGAAAGGCGAAAGGGAGAGAAGAAAGAAGAAAATAAAAGAAGTAAAAAAAAAGAGGTAGCGTGTGCGTTGGGGACTGTCAGTGCGACACGTGAAAAGTCTATAGACGGCTGCACAGTGCAAGCATGGTTTGGTCCTATATCAGCTCAGAGACGACGTGCGTATTTTACTACCGCCCCCCTACTACAAAAACAAAGGTCAAGGCATGTAACCGCACCATCAGAAGAGCTACGACAAGCAGAAAAAATTCAGTACACCATTTCATGCCTGGTTTACTTGCCACTCGTGACGAGACAGCTCTTATTTTCAGCCCAACAGTGCGCCTTACGTGTTAGTTGTTTGCAAGCATTGTCATAGGGCGCACTTTCCGCCAATGGCTAAGAATACTTTTGGTAACAAGGCAGAATAACTGTTATCAATTCCGTTTGCATCGATGGAATAAATCCCCCACGGCGCATCATAATTTTGGAACGGGCACACGACATGACAAAAGGTTTCCGCTCGTACCAGTGTGCTTAAATTCCCGCAAACCGTAGTATTATGCCTCTTTGGTAGAGCGATTCAAAAACAGTGGCCACTCGCCGCCGATTGTGTTATTTAAGACTCCTGCTTGAAGCGCAACAGCATGCAGAATACTTATAAGCCCATTTTTGCAATCCCCACCAGCCCGTGGGTCGTGGCGCAGTGGTTATGATATCCGCCTCTTACCCGCCGCGGTGGCTCAGTGGCTAAGGCGTTGCGCTGCGAAGCATGAGGTCGTGGGTTCGATTCCCGGCCGCGGCGACCGCTTTTCTGATAGAGGCGAAAAGCGAAAACGCCCGTGTGTACGAGATTTCGGCGCACGCTAAAGATCCCCAGGTGGTCAAAATTAATCCGGAGCCCTCCACTACGGCGCGCCTCATTGCCTGCGTTGCGTCGGCGCGTTAAACCCTACAATCAATCAATCAATATCCGCCTCTTGATGTGTTGTAGTAGACCCAGGTTCGATTCTTCGTAGGGTTACGTCTATGCGCTTACATGTCTCGCATGATGTAGCATGTGTTAGAGCATTCGTCACGGGGTGCTGGCTTTGGCCTGTCAATGCAATCGAAAAAGAACGGATAAAATAAATTCTGGCCGAGCGGATTTTTTTTTTCTTTTTTGGTGAAAAGCAACAAGGCCGCTTATTTGAGGGGCCGTATGATTTGGGGGCCGCTTCGTAAGCGGGAATAGATTAGCACAACGGGTCGCGTAGAAAAATTACGGCCAGCGGCCCGCCGAACACAAGGCCCGGGGTTATGGTGGCCCTCTGGTTAGGCGGCCCTCAAGAGGGCCGCTTAAACACCGGGCCGCGCGTTCGGTGGGCCGCGTGTTTGGCGGGCCGCTTGCGCTCGAGGCCGCCTGAATTGACGCGGCGGCCCGCCTGCATGCGGGTGGTATAACCAGGAATTGACTAAGAGTGTAGTTAGGCCGCATAATAACTCTAGTGAACTCTAGCGAGGGTTCGTACAAATCCGAAGTGGCCAGACGTGGGTTCATCATGGCACGCAAAAAGAATTTCGTCCCGAAGATCCAGTGGCACGACGAGAAGGTACAGCTTCCATCTACTCTCCGTGTTCTTCTTGTAGAGGACACCGCTCCGAAGACAGTACGAAGGTAACGTGGTATAACAGAACTTCGTCCCTCCAAATGGTCGATAATCACCCTAAGGTCTAGATCAGCTCGTTGCCTTGTCGCCATATCTGATGAACTTATGGCACCGAAGAAGGCGGTGTCCTCTTCAGTGTTTTCACCGGTTATTTCGGCAGGGGCACGGGACAAGCTGTCGGCGTAGTTGTGTTTCGGGCCTGAATTCTGAACAATCCGTAAGTCGAATTCCTGTAACCGTAGACTTCAATGAGCAAGACGGCCGTACGGGTCCCTCAGGTTGGTTAACCAGCAGAGGGA
Organism: Haemaphysalis longicornis; assembly: GCF_048455015.1. Taxonomy (NCBI): domain Eukaryota; kingdom Metazoa; phylum Arthropoda; class Arachnida; order Ixodida; family Ixodidae; genus Haemaphysalis; species Haemaphysalis longicornis. Next base: position 342,776,314 of record NW_027526203.1, on the reverse strand, counting down.
GTGATGACCAGTGATCACTTTAAACTCTCTGCCATACAGATAAGGGCGGAATTTGGTAATGGGCCACACTACCGCTAGGCACGCCTTTTCAGTCGTCGAGCAATTCGACTCAACGTGAAAGGGTGTGGCTGGTGTAGGCGATCACTCTTTCGGTACCTTCTTGCCGCTGGACAAGCACGGCCCCTAGTTCGATGTTGCTGGCATCCGTATGGAGTTCTCTTTCCGTATCCTCGTCGAAATGTGTGAGCACGGAGGTGACTGCAAGCGCTGGCGCAACTAGTCGACGGCTTTCTGTTGATTTTCGTGCCAGACAAACTGGACGTGTTCCCTGGTCAGCCACGTAAAGGGCTCAGCAATCCTGGAAAAGCCTTCAATAAATCTACGGTAGTAGGCTCTACGGTAGAAGAGAACTGGGAGTGGGATTGCTAGTCAATAAAAGCATAGCTGGCAACATAGACGAATACTATAGCATTAACGAAAGGGCAGCAGGTCTTGTAATTAGGCTAAATAAGAGGTACAAGCTCAAGGTGGTGCAGGGCTACGCGCCCACATCCAGCCACGACGACCAAGTAGTGGAACGCTTCTATGAAGATGTGGAATCGGCAATGGCTAAAGTAAAAACACAGTATACCGTAGTTATGGGGGACTTCAATGCTAAAGTAGGCAAGAATCAGGCTGGAGACAAGGCAGTTGGGAACTATGGTCTGGGCTGTAGAAATAGCAGGGGGGACCTACTAGTTGAGTTTGCAGAACGGAATAACCTACGCATAATGAATACCTTCTTCTGTAAACGGGAGAGTCGGAAGTGGACCTGGAGGAGCCCGAATGGGGAGCACAAAAATGAAATAGACTTCATATTATGCGATAACCCTGGCGTCGTGCAGGATGTGGAAGTGCTCGGAAGGGTAAGGTGTAGTGACCACCGTATGGTAAGATCCCGAATTAGGCTAGATTTGAGGAGGGACCGCAACAAGCTAGTACGAAAGAAGCCGATAAATGAGCTAACAGTAAGACGTAAAGTAGAAGAATTCAGGATCGCGCTGCAGAACCGATATTCCGCTCTTAACGAGGAAGCCGAGTTTACGACGCAGGAAGCCAGCGACAACCTTACACGCATTATTACGGAGTGTGCAGTAGAAGCCGGGGGCACTATAGCTAGACAGGATACTGGTAAACTTTCACAGGAGACGAAAGATCTAATCAGCAAACGGCAAACCATGAGAATCTCCACCGCAGCTGACAGAATAGAACTAGCGGAGCTCTCCAAGCTAATCAATAAGCGTAAGACAGCTGACATACGGAAGTATAATATGGAGAGGATCGAATACGCTGTAAAGAACGGAGGTAGCCTGAAAGCAGTGAAGAGACGTCTTGGCGTGGGGAAAAATCAGATGTATGCACTTAAGGATAAGCAAGGCAATGTCATCACAAATAGGGATAAAATAGTCACAGTGGCCGAGGAGTTCTATAGGGATCTGTACAGTAGCCAGGACATACAGGATAATGCCGAACGAGACAGTAGTTCAGAGGAGATAGACATCCCACCAGTAACGACCGAAGAAGTAAGGAAGGCTTTGAAAGAAATGAAAGGGGGCAAAGCACCTGGTGAGGATCAGATAACAGCAGACCTCTTGAAGGATGGCGGAGAAATTGTCCTTGAAAAACTGGCAAACCTGTATACGCAATGCCTAATGACCGCAATGGTACCGGAATCTTGGAAGAACGCGAACATCATCCTAATTCATAAGAAAGGCGACATGAAGGACTTGAAAAATTACCGGCCGATCAGCTTACTGTCAGTCGTCTACAAGGTATTTACCAAGGTAATCGCTAACCGAATTTCTGCAACCTTAGATTTCAGTCAACCTAAAGAACAAGCAGGGTTCCGTAAAGGTTATTCAACAATGGACCATATTCACACGATCAATCAGGTGATAGAGAAGTGCGCTGAGTATACTGAACCCCTATATATAGCCTTCATAGATTATGAGAAAGCATTTGACTCGGTCGAAACCCTAGCAGTCATTCAGGCATTACGGAACCAGGGGGTAGATGAGCATTATGTAACAATACTAGAGGATATCTACAATGGGTCTACAGCTACGATCATCCTCCATAGGGAGAGCAGTAAAATACCTATAAGAAAGGGTGTCAGACAAGGAGACACAATCTCTCCAATGCTATTCACAGCATGTTTACAAGAAGTATTCAGAACGTTGGATTGGGAACAGGTGGGTGTAAGGGTTAATGGAGAATACCTCAGTAACCTCAGATTTGCTGATGACGTTGCCTTGCTAAGTAACTCGGGGGACGAATTGCAAAGCATGCTTTCCGCACTGGGCGAACAGAGTAGAACCGTGGGACTGAAAATTAATATGCAGAAAACTAAAGTAATGATCAATAACCTCGGGACAGCACAGCAGTTTGACATAGGTGGCGAGGCAGTGGAAGTGGTAAGCGAATATATCTACTTAGGCCAAGTTGTGACCCCAGATCCAAACCATGAGGCAGAGATAATTAGAAGGATCAGAATGGGGTGGGGTGCATATGGCAGACATTCTCAGATAATGAATAGCAGCCTACCATTGTCGCTGAAGAAGAAAGTGTATGACAGCTGCATCTTACCGGTACTCACCTACGGGGCAGAAACTTGGAGGCTCACTAAGAGGGTTCAACTTAAATTGAGAACAACTCAGCGGGCAATGGAGCGGAAAATGATAGGTGTAACATTAAGGGACAGGAAGAGAGCGGAGTGGGTCAGGGAGCAAACTGGTGTTAAAGACATATTAGTAGAAATTAAGAAGAAGAAATGGACGTGGGCAGGACATGTAATGCGAAGGCAAGATAACCGCTGGTCATTAAGGGTAACAGAGTGGATCCCTAGAGAAGGCAAGCGTTGCAGGGGGCGGCAGAAAGTTAGATGGGCAGATGAGATAAAGAAGTTTGCGGGGATAAATTGGTCACAGTTGGCACAGGACCGAGGCAATTGGAGAATAATGGGAGAGGCCTTTGCCCTGCAGTGGGCGTAGATAGGCTGGTGATGATGATGATGAGTAGGCTCAGAGCTGAAGGAACCGCCTTACACCTTTTTTATCCCAAGGGGCGGGAAAACAGGCAACGGCGGCCGTCTTTTCAGGGTCAGGTTGAACTCCCTTCTCACTGACGACGTGTCCCAGAAACTTGAGCTCGGTGAAACCAAAGTGACACTTTTCCGGTTTCAGTGACATACCAGCTGAGTGCACTGCCTCCAGTACTTGCCTGAGCCTGCTGAAGTTCTCTTCAAATGTGGTCGAAAGCACAACAACGTCGTCTAAGTACACAAGGCAAGTGTGCCACTTCAAGCCGCTAAGTACGGAGTCCATCATTCTTTGGAATGTGGCTGGGGTGGAACAGAGGCCGAACGGAAGTACCTTAAATTTATAGAGACCATCCGGCGTGACGAATGCGGTTTTCTCCCGGTCTCTCTCATCAACCTCTATCTGCCAGTAGCCGTTTCGCAAGTCGATGGACGAAAAGTACTTAGCCCCCCGAAGCCTGTCCAGACAGTCATCTATGCGTGGCAGCGGGTAAACGTCCTTTTTGGTCACACTATTCAGTTTTCTATAATCAACGCAGAAGCGCAGAGTTCCATCTTTTTTCTTTACCAGGACAACAGGCGAAGACCAAGGGCTGTTTGATGACTGGATGACGTCGTCGTCGAGCATGGTTTTCACTGGGGTTTGAATGGCTTCTCGCTCCTTACTTGCAACGCGGTACGGCTGTTGCCGTATGGGTCGCGTGTTTTCATCGGTTATGATGTGGTGCTTCATAATTTTGGCTCGTCGTACTTTAGATGTACAAGCAAAACATTCCTCAAATTCCTGCAGGAGTTCTCGAAGCTGGTTCTTTTGTGTCTTTGATAGTTGTGAACTGATGTCTACATGAATGGTCGAATCTGTTTTTCCGTCTTTCACAACACTGACTTCTCCAAGCGTGGAACATTCTACGACCTCTGTAATTTTCTCGACGTAAGCTATGCCAGTACCCCGAAATAGATGACGGTGCTCACTGCTAAAGATTGTGACGAGTACTTGCGTTCGTCCATCGCGCAACTGGGCAATGCCACTCGCCACGCACACTCCCAGCATGAACAGCAGAGACAGGTTGGCGTCCACCACTGATTCGCCATAGGGCATTCCCTCGCACGAAACTTCGACCAGCACGCTTGATCGCGGAGGTATGGTGACGCCTTTGCCTGTGATACGTAGCACTGGCATATGATCATAATCACTTTCCTCAGTGGCTAACTCCGTTGCGGAAGCATTCCGGCGATTTCAAAAGTCGATGACGGCCCCATATTCGAGAAGAAAGTCCATACCAAGGATCCCATCTCGAGAGCGCTCGCGGAGGACAAGGAAGCGTGCGATGAAAGTTGACCCCTGAATTTTATTCCGAGCAGTGCACATACCAATCGGCGTGACAATGTGCCATCCAGCTGTACGAATTTTTGCTCCTGTCCATGAAGTGGTCACCTTGTTCAAACGCGTCGCCATTTTCCCGCTGAGAATAGAATAGTCCGCTCCGGTGTCTACTAAAGCATCCATGCTCCGGCCGTCGGTATGAATGTGAATATCCAGAGACTTGTTTCCCCATTCGCCGTCATCGTTGCGTCACGTGAAGACACTATTAACAGTGGAAGCTCTCGATGATCGTTTTGGCACTCAACGACCCCGCCTCCAAAGGCCGCTGCATCTAGTTTTCCCGACCAGGGCTCGGTGAGCGTACGCTGTCATAGCCTGAGCGGTTCGCACAAGGCCGGCGCGGCGATGGTGACCTGGGAGGGCGACGGTCTGATTGTACCTATGTACGCCGGCGTGCGAGGTTGTCCTCGATGGCGCAGGGTCTTTGGCCAGGTCTGGGCCTGGGAGAACTGACTACGAAGCCCCGTAGCCCGAGTTCCTTGTAGGGACACCGACGGTACATGTGTCCTGCCTCACCACAGTGGTAACAGAGGGGGAGTTGATCGGGCATCCTCCACACATCCGACTTCCGGGGTCGGTCAGCGAAGCTTGTCTTAGGTCCGGCCGTTACCATTGTTCCCTGGGCTGCTGTGTACGTAGGGGACGACACAAACGGTGCTGATTGTCTAACAACCTGTGGCGCTGCGTATGTCGGTGACAGTACAACGGGTGTTGGCTGCCTGACTGCCTGGGCGTACGTTAACTGCATGGGTTCAGGCGGTACAGGCGACGCATCGTCATGGGATGACGACGCTCTGAAAGCTTGCTGTACCTCCTGTCGTACAATGCTCGCGATGGTTCCTGCCGTAGCTGTTGCGCCGGTCCAAGAATTTTATGCAGCTCCTCACGGACCATCGAGCGGATAAGATCACGAAGGCTACTCATGCTGTCACCAAAGGAGGCGCTAAGGCTTTCCATTCGAGCTGCTGCGGTCACTTGACGATCGTACGTGTTGGAACACTGTCACAGAGTCGTTTCCATTACGGATGCCTCGGAGATAAAGTCGGCGACGGTCTTGGGAGGGTTCCAAATGAGGCAGCCGAACAACTGCTCTTTGACGCCACGCATAAGGGGGTGTAGTTTATTTTCCTCTGGCATATTGGGGTCCGCTCGCCTAAAGCGGGGCGTCATGTCCTCCACGTACATGCTGACGCTCTCATTAGGCAGCTGCACGCGAGATCGCAACGCGTGCTCGGCCCTTTCCCGACGATCTGCACTTGCATGATCTTCCAGGAACTCATGGCAGAACTCCTGGCACGTGCGCAGCGTACCTTGCCTGTTCTCAATCCATGTCCGAGCGCCGTCCTCCAGGCTAAAATAGACGTTTATCAGCTTGGCAGCGTCGTCCCACTGGTTAAAGCTTGCTACGCTTTCGAAGTGGCTCAACCAGTCTTCACCGTCTTCGAAGAGATCGTCGTGGAAGGCTTGGGGCGGCGTTCGTGGCTGGTAAAGAACGAAATGGCCTCGCACGCTGCTGACGCTGGTCATGGTGGCCGAGCTGAGCGTGTGATTCGTCGCTCTCCTTGTTGCGGTGGGTAGAGGCCCGAACTCAGGTGAGGCCCCTTGAAGCCGGTGACTGCTTCGCTGATGGACGGGTGTCAACTCGTTGGCTGCAGTCCGACGTCGGGTAGGACTGTCGTCTCTATTCATGCAGAGGCTTCACAGGAGCCTACCCCGCACCACCACCACAATTTGTCACGTATATAGATAGGACACAATGGTAAAGAAAGAACTTTTATTTAGGGAGAACTTGTGCCCGAACAAGAAGAGAGAAACGAGAAAAGGCCCTTGCGTCTCGTTCGATCTCCGAGAACCACTGCCTGCGTTCGTGGCGGGATCTTTTGCGTGATCTCCCCCTTGCAGTGCACGTGCGATCGCACCTCCCTTGGCGAACACAGACAAGCTCGCACACCCTGCGCCGAGTTTGCGCTGCCGGTTGCAGCCGGTTCTTGCGCGTGCAACGCGGCCCACTTTGCGACATCTCCGAAAGCACGTGGCAATATATTATTACGCCAATATTATACGCCAGGGGTTACAACCTTGTCTGCCTCACCACCGGAGTTGGAGAAAGATGAGACCAAGGTTGAGCCCCGGATGGACAACGATCCCCTTGGAACCACTTTAACATTTCTGTGTTTCTGGCCAAATACCCTGTGCCTCTAGCAAATAAACCCATCTCATGACAGTGTGGTGGGGGTGCGGGGTTATGAGACGGATTTATTTGCTAGAGGCACAGGGTATTTGGCCAGCAACACAGAAATGTTAAAGCGGTTCCAAGGAGATCGATGTCCAGCCGGGGCTCAACCTCGTTCTCTCCCTTCTCCAACTCCGGGGCCGAGGCAGGCGTGGTTGTAACCCCTTGCGTGTTATAGTGGCGTAACAATATTTTTGCTCCGTGCCCCTGCGTGACGCATGACCTGCAGCACACGGACGAAGTGGCTCGACCTACAACAGCTCCGCTGTTAAAAAAGACCAATCCACACTCGCGTATTACTGCAACAGGTTGTTGACATACTTTCGCATCTAAATTCTTTCTGCTGCCACAAATAACACTAGTCGAAACGGGTGATATTGATATTTTGTTTTTATGTTTACTGCGTATACGGGATCCTTCAGTGGGGCTTATAAACGCTTCCTCTCTCCCTTGGAACTTGACGCACCATGAGAGGTAGTTATTGCCAGCACAGAACAGCGCTCCCTGATTTGCTCATCGCAGCACATGCGTTTTTGTACATTACTTTAACCGCTATTTTGTTTAAATTAACAGTCGAATGCTTTTATTGGTGTAGGTGAAGGAGAGCCGACCAATAGCGGCTATATTGCTTTTCTGATAACACAAACGAGTAAGCACACAAGGGATGCTTGGAGTTTGAATAACCTAATAAAGAGAAAAAATATTGTAACGGACCTTCTCAATCATCTAATGTGCGCCGAGAAGTACCAGTTAACTGTTGTACGTTGTGGCTACCAAATCAAATATAAGACTGGACTCACGTTTGACCATATAGTCAGATTTCAACAAAGCATTCGAGACTGAATAAAAAGTTAAAACATGTATTACAGCGACCCTTAACAACGAACTGTAAGAGTTCGGAAAACAAAAGAAGAAGGAAATACTTTCAAGGCAATACATTCCACTACTAAATTGAAAAATCTGGTGACCAACAAAAAACCTATCCTAGCACTGTGTCGCTATAGAGTGCAGGATTGCTAACGTCATTGCTTATCTTCAGGTACGCTCGATGATATAGCTTTCATCAATCTATCCTCGAGCTGCTCCACAGCAGAAAGTAATGGGAACGTGCCGCTGGGCGGAAACGCTTAGCAAGGGGAGGGGGGGGGGGGCGAAGCCAATTTTCTTCAGAATAAAGTCTTATTGTCATCACCTCAGGGGACGAAGCCTACACTCGCACGACAGTAGCGTTCCATCAGCCCTACTCAGAACCTACCGTTTGTATTGTTTTCTCAGACACGGCCGACGGCTTTTTTGTGCCTTCTTTCCCCCCAGAGGAAATTCTGCGGAAAGTACTCGAAGGGGCCGAAGCATTCCCCCGGGTCGCAATCTTCCCCTGAACCCAGTGAACTGACTCGTGCCGTTACGCTCGAGAGTCGATAAGCCGCGCTCTTTCGGGAAATATTGCCATCTCTTTTCTCTTCCTTTTCTTCTTTTTTTTGAGTGTCATCCTAGTGCCGAGCCTTTTTCCGCGACGGTCTCTACAGTGCACCGATTGAAGCCAATGAGACTACTCCAATACCAAGAAAAAACACACAGCGACGAAACTCCTGCTGTGTGAAACGTTCGAGACGTCTGAGAAGGACTGGAAATAACTAGCTGCAGCTACCAAGAGCGTGCCGCTCGAGAAACTTTGATGTCGATTGACCTAAACGCAAACAGTCTGCGGTCTGGGATAAAGACAGCTCTGAGGAATACTTTAGCCTACAGTCCAACTAAGCGCATGCCGAAATGGACTTGCACCAACATCCAATTAATTTATGTCGGCTGGTCCCTGCATTTATATTTGAGACTTTTTAGTAAATGATCAGTCTGAAGAATCCCATTCATTACCAACTGCGCAATAGCAAGCCGTGAACGACTCCCTTTCGAGGGCAGTGTGATTAAAAATATTGCAGCTTAGAAATATCGAATTGCTCTAAAAAGAATTAAAATAGATCCCTCCAGGGGTTGTTCTGGTGAATCGAATCACATCTTTCCCCAATTGCGTAAACTCGCCATGAAGGCAGCTTACTTTTACTTTGAAAACGGGTACGCATGATATGACTGCACCAGATTTTTTCAGTGAGCAGCGACTGACGTCTAGTCGACCTGTAGGACGTCTAGTCAATAGTAGACACGTAAAAAACACCCATGCGTCGGCAAAAAAAGGACGCACGGGTAAATAAAAAAAAACAGTCAGGACTACGCTTGTGTCGAACAGATCAAACAAGAAAACAGACCTAATCGGTCACGTGATCAGCGAGGCGAACGATGTAATCCAGCCTGAATAGCTAACGATACAAAAGACCCGAGAACGGGGGAATGTTTAACTAGGCAGAAGGTCCAACTAGAAGGACGATCCGGCAAAGCGCGAGCGCCGTTTCATGAAAGCCGTTTAATTCTAGCCGTTCCCGATAGTGGCTAAATGGAAGTTTATTTATTGAACGTAGTATTACCGTGGCGTTTCAGTTCCTCAGAATCGAAATTACTCACCATTTTCTATAGCACACGGTTTTACAAATTGCTGAAAATATCGTTTTTTATGAGCCAATGAAGCCGTCTAACAAAATCGGAATGGAGTAACTACCACCTAGTTAAGTTTCACAATGTTTTCACAATTTAAAAATAGTACATTAGACCGTTATTGACTTGCGTAAAGATTTTATTTGGACTGTCCTTTATTTGTTATACCTTCACAATCTCACGCATACAAAAACAGAGGGATTAGTATAGGAAAGCAAAAGTGCATAAATGAACGAATAAGAAGAATACAGTCAGTGAGCTGCAAAAACAAAATTTACCTGATCATACCGTATACTACCTGATACAAAAAATTATTATAGCCGATCAGAACGGCAGTTTCACTTAGCCTAAAATTATATTGCGCTAACTTCTTTGGCCCAAAATTCCTCAGCGGCATGAATGAAACGTAATACACACGAGTGACAATGTTGGGATTTGAAGTTGAGTTGACTGCGTGCTTTTGTATACTAGTGTACAGAGCGTAAATATCTGGAGAGAAATATCTTGGCGCTACATAAAAATAAACGGCCAATATTATATAAAAAACGTCACACTAGGGGGGCGATCATAGTTTTAATACAAAAATCGGATGAATTCATTAGGTATGAGGCCAATGGCAGTAATTATTTTTTGTGCACGTATACTTACTGGCGTCGCCGCACTTGACATTTGATCCAACTTGTGTCATGTGTATTTCAGTATACTTCATTCCTTTCTTATCTACGTTCATTTTGTTTGCTATTGCTGCCCCTACTATTGAATAAGACAATCTATGCGGGGCCAAGATGAAGGCATAAGGATACACATTATTATTTTTGTTTATAATTATCAATGATACTAAGAAGTACTAGGATGATAAAACAAACAAGGAAGAGACGATGCTCTCACCAACAAAAATACCACAGAAATTTAAATAGCCTGTTTTAACATTTACTTAGGGGTCAGCAGGGCTCAGTTTTGCATCGAACACCATATACATTGACGAGTATCAAGACAACTCGAATACAACTCATTCAGCATAAATTTCTTGCAACGGAAGCCCCAGGTCAAACTCTCAAAAGTAGTTTTTCGCTAAGACGAAAGAAGGTTTGGCGTTCTTAATGCAACCCATCAGAGTCAATTATGCTGTGTTAGCCCCAGAAAATTTCGTCTCATCATTAAGCACATTTAGAGAAGTGCGTAGAAAATATCGCGATTTCTCTAATTACCCGTATGCTCAATTGAACAAATTTAGCTTGAGTTTCTTTTCCCCGCAGCCTCGTATGTTTGCCAAGCTTGCGTTGTTTGGCCCTCCCTCGCGTTGTCTCGATTATGCGTCCTGTTCACGCTTGCGACGTTTAGCTTCAGCCTCCTGTTGTCTTCATTCACCGTCCGTCTGTCGTCGTACACGTCGTAAAATTGCGTGAGTGAGCGCTGGTGGTTGTAATTGTGGATTATATTTGCGGCTAGCGCCTCTGTTGGCATCGCCGTGCGGGGTTCTTGTGTTCTCTCACTTCTCCCGCGGCGTACTTCTGTGAGCGTACATGTTTTTAGGTGTCGCTGATATAGGTGCTGCGAAGTACGTCCCACCCAAATACAAAGTAAGATGAGGCAGCCAATGCGCTCGTTCAATGCTGATGGGCATACATTGACGTCGCAGCCAATCGGCCGTGATCTTCTGACGACACCTCCCGTCATCACTGGTGCCCTTGAGCGTGTAAGCATCGTGGTTGGTTATTTTAAAGGCATCGCCAAATGGGAATTTGTGAATCGGTCGTCATCTACTGATGGCAGCTATCACAAAACCTCGCGGTAGAGGCGTTACACCTATTATGCGATGATTTATACCAACTCTCGTCACCAGTTCCCAATCCCCTTGATTGGGCATTCGGTGATGTTAATGCTATATCCAGCCTTAACGTGAGGGGATGTCAGTAGTGAGCCTTACGACGTTCCAGGCAACCTTACACTCATTGTACGTAGACCTGCGGGAACCGATTGACGAAGGTAGGCCTGAAACCACAACGTTACACACTAAACTTTTCTACACCCTTTTAGCAAAAAAGGGTGTAGCATAAGTGAAAAACGTGTGTTCGGAGGCCTTTACACCCTCTTTCTTGAATCTCATCACCCTTTGTTGAAACTTCATTATCATCATAGCTGCACCGATGAGATTATCATCACCGGTGCCTGTCATCACGCGGGAGCAGCTCTCGCTCGAGCTGCTTCGTCTTCGTCTTCGTCTATTAGCCATCCTTGTAAATAGAAGCACCATAGTATCACAGGGACGTCTCGGCCCTTGGTCTTTCCTCTTATTCTTACACCCTTTTCCTAGCTCTATACACTTCTTGTGTAAAAAAAGGGTGTTGATCAACTTCAACACCCTTGGTTTTTCTTAGGGTGTTGAAAGGGTGTGGAAAAGGTGTTCAGTAGTTCATTGAATAAGGCCAGGCTTGGATGCATAATAGCACTGTAAAGGACAAGACATCCCCTCATATACTTCTCTAATCGAAAGAAATTTCCAAATGCAAAAAAATAATAATAATAATTGCTCGTATGCCATGATCACTCGTTTCCATATGCGGTGCACATCATGCCCCAAGTTTAGCTTTGGCACGTGAAACAGCAATTCGAACCTTCAAAATTAAAAACACTATAGTCGTATGGCGAAAAGGGTGTTTACCGACTGCAACACGCTTGGTTTTCTGTAGGGTGTTGAAACGGTGTGAAATAGGTGTTTAGTTGCAAAAAATGAACAGCGGAGTGGGGGATCGACCTAGTTTCTTCCGGTGTTGCTAAGTTTTTTTATGTTTGCTAAGCTTTGCAATGTTGTTGCTAAGCTTGGATGACCGCTGAGGCCAAGTTTAACCGGATTTTACAAGGCCTGTTTCAGTGCATCCCCCCCCCCCCCCCACTGCCAGAGGATCCAAGGGGGAAAGAAGCTAGGTCGACCCCAGCTATGCTGTTTCTCCAGCCTTGCACCACTATTGCAAGCAGCGCCATTTTTTTTGCCTTTTAGAATCCAAAAAAGACTAATACCTTTGAAATGGTATAGTAAGAGGTGCGCGTACGCATACGTCCGCTGTGCTCACATATGAACAAGCTCAAAAGCCGACTTAACTGTTAACACCCTATCTGCGGTGGTGCACCCTTTACAGGTGCCGCAGTTCTTTTTCTTTGTATGTTTTGCTAACGCCACCAAAACTAGCTCAAGCTTAAACAGCTTCACTGGTAAAAATTATGCCAATTCATATTGCTTTAAACATCGTGAGGTACAAAACACCCCCCGCTTGTAGAAAATACTCAGTCCACCCGTGTAAGCAGGTACAAAATGCCTCCAAATATACTACCCACAGTGCCAATTCTGCAACGCGCCCTGCACCTTGTATCACATGGTGTGGGAGTGCCAGCTTAACCCCTCACTTTCCCCGATATCTAATCCCTCGATTGAGCAGTGGGAGGAAGTGCTGGCCAGCTCTAGCCTTGAAGAGCAGCTTCGGCTGATCCACCGAGCTGAGGCGGCTGGACGCTCCAACGGGGTCCTGAACTGAGGAAACCGCCCGCTTGATTGTCTCATTAAATAAAGTTTATTCTCTCTCTCTCTCTCCAAAGTTGGAGGTCTCTTCACCTTTTCTCTTAGTTGGCCGTCTTTTCTTGCACCCTCTTTCTGACACCCTTTTTGTTAACGCCCGTTTTCTTAGTTTGGAACACCCTAATTTGTTAGTTTACACCATTCTGGGAAAAACAGTGTTGAAATGATGCACACCCCTTATGGAGGGTGTTGAGGTGGAGGGAAGGTTTGTTTGGTATTTGATAAAGTTCTATAAGTTATGGAACGTAAAAACTACTTCGTGATTAAAACCTTTTTGCAAATCCGCGTGCTGATTTGTTTATTCTCACAGTAAAATTTATAGTTCCAAAATTAGCGCTAAAACATCTTTTTTTTTTGCGGCAAGCCAACCGACTCGATCGGTGGGCTTTCCTTTGCTGGGTATAAAAGCAAGAAGAGCAGATGTATTACTAAGTAAGTATGCACTCCCTGTACCGCTTGCATCCCGTTGGTTTTTTTGCTCAATTCATTGTGCCAAGTGTAACTTGTGCGTATTGACTGTTTGAGTTGAATGCTGCGCGCTCCGCCGATTCACATTGCCACGCGTAGCTGCTGCCCTGGCCACACCCTTATTTTAGGGTGTTGATCAACCTTACACCCTTTTTTAGGGTGTTCACACGAACACCCTTTTTTCATCCATACACCTTTTTTTCTCCAAAACACCTTTTAAAGGGGTTCGCCATGGGACAAGATTCTTGCACCCTTTTCGGCCAAAAAGGGTGTAAGAAAGTTTAGTGTGTCAGCCTAAAGTCGCGTCCTTGCATACCAAATGGGGATGTCAGGCCACGGCACACCTGCGCTTGCAGCCACAGAAAGCGTCGCAGCAATAACGACGCCTGCCCTTCGCATATCCAGTTTTGTAACCAATGCATACCTGCGTTCGCGGCCGCATAACGCGTGCAGCCAAAATGGTTTTTTTGGTACCATCGTTTTTTAATACCATATGTAGTCACACCTTCGACGCATTTTTGCGAAACGGGACATATTTTACAATCGCACTAATGAAGCGGCGTCTGAACCATTTATAGCCCATCGCAGGTTTATAGGCTCGACAGACAGACAGACAGACAGACAGACAGACAGACAGACAGACAGACAGACAGACAGACAGACAGACAGACATTGAGTAATTGAGGCTTGTGAAATGAAAGTATCACATTGCCTCGCCGGCACCACCAAAGTATAACCGGGTTAACCCAATTTTAAAATAAATTAATTGGCCGAAGGAAAGTGAGATTTGGACCACCCAAGAAGGGAGATAAAACAAAGGTGGGAAAGCTACTCAAGTGACAACGCGTTCAGGAGAGCAGCCCCGGGGAGACTCTCCTGATCTCCTACCCATTCCCTCTCAACTCAGCTCTTGGAGGTTGGGTTGTGGGGTAGGAGGAGAAGAAAAGTGGTTATGGCAGTTTGGTAGGGGAATGGGGACAGCGAGTTTTTGCTCTGATCCTTAGAAGTGTGACTCCTTTTCCGGCCTTATCTGCCACCTCAGGAAGGGCATCAGACTATGCCAATGGAGAATTACGTGTCCCCTGCAACGGGGTTGCCGCTCACCGACCGGTGCTGATCGCCATACTCCGACCGTCGGAGACAAAGAAAACCTAACAGGGGTTGGCGACATGGGCTTCTCCCTCGACACCCGGTTCCACAGCCCGTAGCTCGATCAGGTCCCAACCACAGTGAGCACTCCTCGATTCGCCAAGGGAGTACTCACCACCCCGGAGTTAGTACTCACTACTCACTACTCCCAGGCCGGCTACTCAAACGGGGTACTGAGCTACCTTCATGGATTTCGCGGGATCCGGGTACCGGAAGTTTCATCGACGAACTCCCGTGAAGCACCGTCTCTATCCGTGCGATATGTTATATTTACTCCTTTCATCGACTCCTCGCCCAAGGGGACAGGAGTCCTAAGGCTGCCGGCGAATCGGCAAAGGAGATCGTACTGACCCTACTAGCCGGTACTCAGCAAGGAGAGTTGCCTCAGTCGGTGTACTCATTCTCTCTTTCCCCGGTTTCCCCAAGAGATCCGGGCGACGCCTTCGGCAACGGCCGCTTCCCCGAGTGTCAGTCCGAACTCTGGCCACCATGAGCCCCCGCGAGTACCCGGTTCTCTGTGGCCAGAAACCTCCACGCCGGCAGCCACGCGCACGTCCCTGTGAAGGAGGGAAGTCGTAGCAGCATCCTCGAATTTTAAAAGGAGTTTACTTAAAATGCCTGCTGGCTTTGCGTCACAAACAGGATAGTCATGCTTCAAGTATCACGAGCTATTAAACGAATTGCCTCCCTGATGAAAACCCATTAGCACCAGTGCAGGTTGTCCTGTTATCTAATATGAGCTTCGGGTATACTGCACAGGCTTCAAAAATTACCTCAGCCACTGTTGGCCGAGATTGAGTCAAAGAGTCATTGCTATATGCAAATCTCGCACATGCATTTGTCGGCAGCAATAAAGTCAACCGTTTGAAAGACGCTGATGACAAACAATACTGCTTGGTAATTCCAGGAATGGCAAGGCAGATCGAAGGTCCTGATAATAGCCTCGCTTTCTCGCGTTTTAAGGCAATAGTCTTTGTTGGGCTACCTAAACACAAACATTCTGCTCTCTGTATGTCGATCGATTCAACCGCCCGGACACAAAAGGGTTCAAAGAATGCTTCAACACGAGGTATAGATAGGCAGGACCATTCTATGCTGCTAAAACTGTTGTCATGGCTCATACATGCCCTCATCATACAGCGTGAGAGCGTGAGGGGTGGAGAGAGAGAGAGAGAGAGAGAGAGAGAGAGAGAGAGAGAGAGAGAGAGAGAGGGGGGGGGGGGCAAGGGTGTTACGGGGTTGGGGCGGCAAATACTATCGCCTTTCGACCTCCAGAGGATATTAGCCACTGAGCTAAAAGAGGCCCACGATAGCGACTCACCGGAATATACAAAGCTTTAGAAAGAAATTGGCGAAGCTTACACTAAGTCGCGCAAGGCTTCAATCATAGCGAAGCTCGCGGATTTATATCTATATAAGCACTGAGTCACACGCCACCTCGCATTGCATTAGGTTTGAAATTGTTTGTTTACATGATTTGTCGTCGCTTTTCCTTGTGGTAGTAGTAGTCATGGTCATATCCATCTATATCGTCGTCTCCCCCTTGCATGACTGGCGGACCCGGATCGTTTTGCGCATGATTTCACATTTCGTCCAAAATTCTCCTTCAAAATCCCCCGACTTCCCTGGTAGACATCGTCTGAACCCCTGCGACAACCGGTTTGCGTGGGTGTAATGCGGCAACACACAACGCAGCCAGAGGACTTACTATCCGTGCTGGTGCCAGCCTCATTCCCTACCACGACGCCATGGCAGCCAGGGATCACTTAATCACGTACCATGATATCACTGCGCATTACCGCCTCGCTCGCCGTCAATACTTTCCTGCCCACCCTGAGCTAATCAATGATCAGGAGCGCTTATGGCGACTCCTGCAGACGAACTCATTGGCTTGCCGAGCACTTCTGCACCGAATTCACCCCTCGCAATTCCCCTCACCCAATTATCCACTCTGCGGGCACCGAGCCACGCTGGTCTATTCCATGTGGACCTGTCCTAAAGATTTCTTTCCACCCATAGTTAATTAAGAGCAGTGGGAGGGAGCGCTGGGCAGATGGGACCCAGAGGTCCAGATACTTCTGGTCACCTGTGCTGCCAACGTCGCTGCTGGCCTCAAACCGGCGGCTACGCCGCTTCCGTAAACCAGCTTAAGGCTCAATAAAGTGATTCCTCCTCCTCTCCCAAAGTGGAATGCGTCAGCACGCGTTAGAACCGGCTGCGAGTGGCAAGCGCGAACTGTTTGCTTGGTATTTTTTGCGAGCACCACGCGCAAGCCTCCACGCCGGGCGCTCCTTGTAAAGCGCGTTCTCACGTGGTGGTAAACGGCGGGGTAACTATGAACAGTTCTTGATGACGCCGCACACCATATACATTACGGCCATGGCAACAATAGCTTCGCTCTTAAAAAAAATTGTTCGACACCACAAGTGAAATTTCTAAGGAGACAAATAGTATAACACGGACAAGGCGGAAGATGACCTGATCTAAAAAAAAATATTCTGAACCCTGAGTGCCGATGACTGCTTGGTTTCCCAATAAAGTCATGAAAATGTTATTGGGCCCGGTGTATATTTGATATGGATCAGTAAGGTCGTTCAATTGAGCTCTTGAAGCTCTTCAGGGGATGCGACCCATGCCTCCCGGCTTTTGGGGCTTTCTGTTTCGGAAATTGGTTGGAGGGAGGCTCTGAGAGTCGTTTGTAAATTTGTGCGTCTCCAGGGTGCCGATTTATTGTTCGGGTATTGACCGCAGCGAGTATCTGAAGGCCAGTCCCTGTAGTGTAGAATGGGCTCTGCAGTTCGTGCCGGTTAAATGAAGACAGTGTCGGGACGGGCAAATCTATCGGGAGGGAAGGGGGGCAGCGGTTAAGTTTTTGAGTTGGTAAGAACTGCCACTGCCCAAAAACTGATGAGTTTTGCTTAAGATTGTATTGAATTGACAAGGGGAAGTAACCACCCCTTTAACCTGGTTCGCGGCTGTGGTCACGCAAAAATGAAGTAACTTAATTGCTGAGATCGCAAGTTTTATTACCTAATAAGTGTTGAATGCTCAGAAATTCTTTGAGTAATATTTCCGCCAGATTTTGCTTTACGCTTATCGTTAATGCCCAAGCAAACTTTATAGGTTTTTCCGTATTTCTGTATCATACCTTAACTCTATTTATATAATCCCCTATTGGAAGCACCAAAAACTTGTATTGTGTTATGGTATTATTCGACTCATATGTGATGCAATCTTAATGACAAAGTTGTGTACCTTGTGCACATAAGCGTTATATATCTCTCAGGCTGGTCCTGCCGGAGACAAAGATACGTATTTTTAGTTTGTATGACCTATAATTGACGTATTGACACTTCTGTTTGTATGAACTGTAATAAGAAATACACTACTCGAAGGTGCATTTGGTTGCAACCGCTCCCGTACTAACTCTTTTTCACGCTTCGTCTCGTCGGATCTCCTTTCCTTTTTTTCCTGAGCTATGATTCACGCTTCTTCGCTAGACTAGGCGCATGCCACCGCCAGCGCTTTCTAGCTTTGGGTGGAAAAGAGGGGCACTTTCGTGTTTTTCTCGATGTTTCGTCAGGCGGGAAACCATGCGTGTAAGGCAACGCCGGAAGATGGTCTGAACAGCAGTAAGTGCGAAAGCTTGTACTTGGTGGCGTTTTATGGACCGAGTCGTTGTCAGTGCGGTACAGTGGGCCAAAATTTTGTACGCCGTGGGGACCGGGGCCAGAGCAAGCGCCTAGCCCAACATGGACACTGCAGTTGCGGGTCTATGCTGGTTGCGCGCCTGAAGAGAGGGAGGAGAGATCCCTCTCTTGTTTTCATTCCGGGGTTGGCGCGATAAAAAGTGCGTCCGCGGCCGCTTTCTCAGCGTGGACACCTTGCTGCAGGTGGCGCGCTAGAAGATACAGGTTGAAATTGAAAACCGCGTGGTTTCCCGCAGTGGCACCAATCGCGCAAGTATTTTGTTTTATGGTATTTTTTTTTTTTTGGGGGGGGGGGGTCGGGAAACATAATGTTTCTTTTAAGCCTTCATAGCTTGCGGTTGACGTTTTTGTTCTAGAAATGATATGCGCTTACCTAGATGCATCTTTTAATTTTATGTGTGCTCGGACCTTTAAAGCCCGCCATGATAATATAAAGCAAAGCACTTATCAGAAAATTTCGCAAGGTAAAGTCCCCTGGATGCAAACGCGTGATAGGCGAAACGAAAAGAAGGCCGTTGTGGGCGCGAATAGGGATTACGCGAATAGGAACAGGGCGCGATAGGGATGTCAGCTTAATCGTAACCTGTTAAGAATGCTATTGATCACGCTGTGATGATGTGGGATTTTGCGTCGTTGGGATATCGACCGTTAACCATTGGCGATTTGTAAGGGCCTACAGATAGCGCATTCTACCTTGCGATGAGGTATGTTGCACACTGGCGTGACGGTATACTGACGTCCACCATACGATTTCTTACAGTTTTGGAACACCGCCCTGCTATACCCCAATGCTTTTAATTCAGCACATTTTAGCCTACGGGCGAGTAATTAGGTAGGTCAGTACCTTCGGTAATTAGTAAAACCGATACTGCACCCGAATCTGTAGCCACACGTCCCGTGCTCGATTGTGTTCATTGCGTACTGTCGACTATGCGAACACGCAGATGATATAAAGATGGATTGCGCTAACGTAATTTTGTTCCTAGAAGAAAATACGAGCCACGTCGCTTGTTCCTCCATAACGAGCCTTAGCTATCCGCCCAGTCAATAAACCGCGCATGGTGGTCCGCCTTGCAAGAACCGGCTCGGATCCCAAGTTGAGACTCTGACATTCTGCGTACCATCGGCAGCGAATTAATGGCGCTGAATACTTGCCTAGTGCTGCTCTTTTGATCGCGCCAGTCTCAGAATTAAATCAAGAGCGGAATATCTCCTGGCTCTCTTTAGCCGCGTAACCAGCACACACTGCAACCGTTGCGCCCCTGCACGGTTCGCACCTGTACCGGCCACTGTCGTCATTGCCTGCAAAATTTTGACAGACTCCATACCCGTCGCGCCCGTATGAATTCTGTCAAAATGCTGAGATGTGGCAGATAGTAGCTCTTGTTTTTATTTCATCGGTTATTTCGTTACCTACACCACCAGCGCGTCGTTTGATGTAAGCTTAAACTACGACATGGGAGTCCTTGACTTTAATTCACTCGTAATTTGTTTGACGAAAATGGTAGGGTTGTTGGGACTTCTTAGTGCGGCGCATTCAAGCGACCGCTATTTTGGTTTCACGGTCCCGTAGGCCCTCGTTGTAACCGGGCGAACGAAGGGGACAACGGACATAAACAAGACAGAACGAGCTGAAAAGCGGAGGAGGAAAGCATGGCGAAAGTGTCACGGGGAGGCCGGTATGCCGAGAGGGCGCGAGACGTTCTCTCCGGCCGCGACGCGGTACGAGATAACGGAGAAAAGGAAAGGCCACCGAAGGTAGAGCGAGCAGGGAAGCGGGGGATGGAAGTGCGGCGAAAAGCGCGAGACATGGTCTCCCGCTGCGAGACAACGCGCGCGCCTTCGTGTGTTCGCTGAGGCGGCGATCGCTTCGTGAGACGCAGCAGGAATGCGCCGTCACCTAGAAGACTGCAGGTCGCCCCGCGCACAAATTTCGCATTAAGGAGTATCATAATCGTCAGTGAAAATTTTTTTTATTTCCTGCAATGAGGATAGACTACCCGAATTTCGCTGATATTTAAGTTGGCCCGTGTGAGCCCTTGTAGGGCTTCGTGTGCCGGTATTTTGAGTGAGTATGAGAGCCACCTTTCATTAATTTCCTACACACGTGGTTTTGACTGGATTGTCGCCCTCTTCGTATTGAAGGTGCACATGGTTCTGGAGAAGAATCTTTCGTAGAATTTTCTCTGCCTTTATATCCTCCTAAATGCCCACCGCCCCTTACTTTGACTTCGGAAAGTTTCGCCTTCCAAACCGGCACTTCGAAATGTTTTCTTGTCTCTGTTTTCTTTTGGAACAACTCTTCCAATTCCTGAAGCGCGTCCTTGGCAGTTGGCGTAATTAAAATTCCTTGCTTTCCGCGCCTCACAGTCACATCTTTGGTCCCCAAATCGCAACTGTTAATATCATTAAATGGACAAAGCAAAACGTATAAATATTCATCAAATAAAGCCACTGAAGTATGTATTTTATGCCCACCTGTAACGCATATTTTAATTACATTTTTTTTTTCGGGTGCATCTCTTCACGATACGCAAAAGGATAAGAAAAACCTTTTCCTTCAGAATAGATAACTATTTTAATGACCAAGCACTGCTTGCTGATTTTCGTCCTGGGCTTAGAAAAACAACGGTCAACAGAAACGGACTCGTAGTACTGTAGTAAATTATAATAGTACTTAAGCTTGATGTGGGCGAGTTGGTACATTCTGCTAAAAAAAATTACTTGGCGCTAAAACAGGGACGAAGAAGAAACATGTAACACACAACACAGTGCCATAACACACAACACAACCGGAACTGTGTTGTGTGCTACGTGTTTCTTCTTCGTCCCTGTTTTAGCGCCGAATAATTTTTTTAGCATAATAGTACATACATTCGAGAACAAGCGCTGCTGGTTACAGGAAACCATTACCCATCGTGTGACCGCTGGGGGATGACCCCCAACCGACTTTCGGGTGGTCGATAATAAAACACCCATCCGTAATAACTCACCGGACACCCACGGGGCGAGTAACCCACTATTTTACAGGGAGTTAGGGACACACTAACGAGCAGACCAACCAGGAACTTATAAGTAACTATGCCGTTTAATTCGAGTGACAGACTTATAGGCAGACAGACAGACATAGAGGCTCAAATTTCAGTGTTTAACTAGCTCGAGAAAGACTATACCATCTCTAAAAAAGGAACGACGCGTGGGGCTTTTTGCTGCCCACCAGTTGGTGTGTATCAGTGAGTGTTCGTTTCTCCCTGGCCGCAGTAGCAGCAGCAGCAGCAGCTTCAAATGTAGCGGTGCGGAAAACGGAGGCAAGCGATCCTTATTGATGGACAAATATATGGCCCCAGACGAAACGTGGTGAACGAAACAGTGCAAACAAACAAAAAGGACTAGTGGTATTTCACTGCACGCAAGCACACAGGGGATGGGCATAGCGTGTATTTCTGCGAAAGCTCTCAACTGAACAGGCCCAAGAGGAAAACGGCTGTAAACTCAAGGCACCCCAAATCGCTGAAACTAGGAGTTGAAAGGCCACAACCGCCGTTCGGTCCAATCTATTCCACGACACAGCTAAATGAACAGCAGCAACCGTGGACTGTAGTCTGGCGCAAGCAGGAACTGCAATCCGTTGAATTTCCCTAGTGAGGCACATGTCCAGAAAGCAAAGCCATGCGTCCTGCTAACGCAATTTGTGTTCTTCGTATGAGACGCCACTCGAATTCACTCGGGACAAGCGGAAAACGAAAAGCGTACTACAAAGTCGTCTCTTGAAGCGCTATCCCTCCCCTTACATATATCTTTAGCCGGAGTCGGAGGCTACCAAGAGAAAGAGCCATGATGCGGCAAACCTCGGCCACGGGTGGGGGGTACCCAAAAACCTACAATATAATACATATTGGCCTTTGGGAATTGTGCCCCAAGCCTAGAAGCTCGGAAACTCAACTACGAACACTTCACTGCCCCCAAGGGCGCATCCGCAGAAATGTAGACGGGGAAATGCGAAATATTTTCTTGTCCTTCTTTTCATGAACATCGCTCCCATCAGGACAAGCAAGCACGTAGGCGCACTCCCTTGCGTATGAAAGCCGTGGAAAGCATTCTTTCCGAGCTCTCAGGCTAGCGAGCGCCGTTTGATAGCGGGCAATCCCGAACCAAGCACACGGACGCCGAGGAGCAAAACAAGCAAAAGGACGACGAGAGGCCAGCTGCTCCATGTCTCCCTAAGAACCTATTTTTTGATGACCAGACTACTCAGTTGTGACTTTTATGATTTAAACTTAGGGAGTATTTGTTTACGTTTATGCTTTCTCTGAATTTTACCTCCATATAATCGGCCAAGATCTTTAATCGTACTTATATATCACTACATATTTGACGGGGCACGATAACACAGTCCCTTTTATTCTTTCATTATATCTCAACACCGGTCAGGAGTTATAGAGGGGAGGGGAACCAAAAAGCAAAGTATTACAGGAACAATGATGGACCGGTGAAAACGGTTTGTAAGCGCGCACTTCAACACGTGGGGTTCCCTGATGGAGACGATGGAGCCGGGAACATGGTTATAGCCAGGAATGTGTTAAGGAGCCTAGAAAGCCTTTAATCACATGGCTGGTGCCTGTACTTGCTTTTTACTTTCTGTATACACTAAATTCTTTAATTCCTCTGGACTTCCGTGTGAGTGCAAATAAATAAATAAATAAATAAATAAATAAATAAATAAATAAATAAATAAATAAATAAATAAATAAATAAATAAATAAATAAATAAATAAATAAATAAATAAATAAATAAATAAATAAATAAATAAAACTAAAAACTAAAAAATAAATAAACTACTCCCTCCGCACAACTAGATCGGGTCATCCTGATGCAGCATTCAGTCGAAACCTCCAAATTACAAAGCATCGTGTGGGGGCACAACATCGTATGCCCCACGATGTTCAACACGCTGGTAACCTTCCAGGTTAGTTACCTTGACCATTAAAAACAGTATCGTTTTATCATCGGTTTCTGTTGTTGGTGTTGGGGCCCAGCAATACTCAGCACCTTGTAAATTTGAGCTTGTTCTGTGACATGATTACCCGTGTCTTACTGTCCTATTTCATATTGCTACTCCCCGGGGACGTTGAACTACACCTTGGACCGCCTAAACCTGTCCCATCCGTCTTGGACGCTATTAAGCATCTCGAGGACGGTCAAACTGAACTACGCGCTGAGTTAAACAAGCTTAAAGATGCATGTGACCACCACCCCAACCTTTTATCCTCCTTAGAGCAGCCCATCAAAGCAGTTAAACTACACAGCAGTGCTCACCAAATACTTCTATACTTGCTGAAAAAGGACAGCTAAAACAGAAACTTGCCAACCTAAAGGCAGCTAACATCGATGTTAGCAACCGCATGCGCAGGAATAATGTTCTTTTTATTGGTATTGATGATGACCCCACAGAAACCCGGCAACAATCAAAAGAAAAGGTTAAAGCATTTTGTTTCACCCAGCTCACTGCTGCTTTCTAGCAACATTCAGCGAGCCCACCGCATCGGTACATTTCCAGTCGACAAAAACGGCGCATTATTGTTACATTTACTAACTTCAAGGCGAAAGATGGCATCCTATCTTGTGACCCCAGCAAACTATGCCGTCAGAGAAGATTTTTCTGCTGCCACTCGTCTGGCTCACTCCAGGCTACTCAAGTACACGCGGCGGCAAAATGAGCCGGGGCACGCGAGCGGGTGGCAAAGTGCGTCGCCGCGCCATCTGACATTGCACTTCTGCTGTCACGGCACTGATGTGCGCATCCGCGTCCAATCCCTGCATACAAGGTTGTATGCAGGGATTGGACGCGGATGCGCACCCTTATTATCGACCGCAGGCCTTATTATCGACCTCATAAGATCACGCTGAATTCACCATGTTTTTTGCCTAAGCATAGCGTAAGCAATCAGTGAAGTGATACACGTAGAGCTACGACGACACATGCAGTGTAAATTGACGCCTAGCTCATACAGATCGCAACCAATCTATCCAATATTGCGCACAAAAGGCGTAAGAAC
The DNA here is from genome assembly GCF_048455015.1 of Haemaphysalis longicornis. Taxonomy (NCBI): domain Eukaryota; kingdom Metazoa; phylum Arthropoda; class Arachnida; order Ixodida; family Ixodidae; genus Haemaphysalis; species Haemaphysalis longicornis. The sequence continues at coordinate 342,752,122 of NW_027526203.1, read as the reverse complement.
ACTTAGCACGTAGTATAAAAATAGGGTCGGCAGCTTAGGCAAGCAAGAGTGAGTGAGTGAGTGAGTGAGTGAGTGAGTGAGTGAGTGAGTGAGTGAGTGAGTGCATAACTTTATTGTGCCCGAGAAAGGGGTAAGGGAAGAAGTCAGATGGGAGTCCCCTTCATTCTCCCCCCCTCAGACGGCGACCAGGAGTCCTTGCGCCCTGGCGGCATCTTCGGCCATCTGGACGGCCCGGAGTTGAACATTCTGGTCTGAACTGATCAGCACAGTCTCCCACTGCTTTGAGGAAGCGATGTCTAGTTCTTGAGGTGCGGTGTTCCCTTTAAGGGGGCAGGCCCATAAAATGTGTTCAAAGTCGACCCTTGCTAAACAAAATTTACACTTATCATTTCATACAGTCCGGAGTAACAATAACTATGTCACCAGGTCCGGAAAAGTGCAGGACTAAAGTAGACGCCATGCTACTGACTGCCACTTTCCCAAGGTGCGGGATATATGGCCCTCCCTAATCTGTAATGAGCGATTATCTCCTTATAGGTCACCATGGGGTTCCTACCCCCCGTGTGGAGCGATGCCGCAGGTGTTTCTGGGCAGTCTCGGAAGCTCAGACCTCGAGCTGCCTCGTGAGCGTTTTCGTTCCCCGGAAGTGCAGAGTGCGTCGGTGCCCATATAATTCTGACCCCTCGGAGTCTCAATACTTTGCATCCCCTAAGGATTCTTGGGCGTCGGGTGAGATCCTTCCCTTTGCGAAGTTTATGATTGCAGATTTGGAATCGCTGATTATGAATTTCGCTTTTGTAGAAGAAAGCGCCAGTGCAATGGCTGCCTCTTCTCCTACCTCCGGAGTGTCCGTGCAGGATCGTTGCGGAGGCTATGCAATGGCCCTGCCGATCGACTACTGCCACGGCCATGGCGTTGTGTCCACAGTACTCGGCCGCGTCCACGTAGACCACGTCATCAGAGCGTTCGAATCGCTTTTGCAGGGCTTTGGCTATTTCATTCCTGCGCTGTAGGTTATGCACCGGATGCATATTTCTGGGCAGAGGGGTTGTGTATATACCTGCCCTCTGCTCGCTAACGATATCCACCTTTTTTTCTTGTTGAGTCGCATAGATGATTTAAAGCTGTTGTAGGATGGGTTTGCCTGTTGTGCTTTTGGAGAGTCTTTCTAGCTGTGCTATTTTTTGGGCTTATACAGCTCGTCTATGGTATTGCGCAGCCCCATCGCTCCAAACCGTTCATTTTGTGCCATAACGGGTATACCTAGTGCCTGCTTGTAGGCTCGCTTAATCATGTTATCGATTTTTTTTTCTTTTATCGGCCTTTAGTGCCAAGAAGGGCGTCGCGTAGACTATGCGATTAAGAACAAAAGCCTGCACTAATCTGATGAGGTTACCTTCTTTCATACCATGATGCCGGTTGGCAATTCTGGTGATGAGGCGGACTGTCTGATGTACACTCGTTTCGAGCGCCTTTATGGTCTCTGTATTGCAACCATTGGCCTGTATGCGAAGACCAAGGACTCTGTGCGCTGTAGGAGGGGAATGGGTCTGCCGTCTGCTAAGAGCTGGATATTGGCAACACCGCGGTTTCGTTTGCAGCCTCTCCTGGTTGGTCGGTAAATAAGCAATTGGGATTTTTGTGGCGAGCAGTTAAGGTCCTTGAGGGTCACATATGCCACTACCACGTCTATCGCCTGTTGTAGACGTCGTCAGCATATATGCCGTGGTGCAGTCCTTCTATTTTGTTTAGCTGGTGTGGCAGATTAATCATGACGACATTCAAGAGAACGGGTGAGAGAACAGATCCTTGCGGTGCCCAGAGAAACACATTTATTAAGTTTTAAATTTGCGTCAACACTACAAGGCGACCAATTAAGGTTGATCGAAAAGCGAGTGTAAGGCGGGTGTTGAGTTAAAGAACATCCCACAGCCTTTTAAAGCGATGCTTTTTACCTCTACCTCCCAAGGGTTCTGTCGCGACCATTGGTATCAACAGAAACTCTCTCCAACAAATAAAGGAAGTTACTGGTACCGCCAGCAATCGAACCTGGAACGAACACAGAAACGGAGCGAGACCCGGTTGCTTTACCGATTGAGCTACGAGACCACACGGAGACGGGGGAGGCAGAAAGTGGACTAACCGAGCACATCCGCAGGTTTACCCCCTACGTTTTCACAAAATTCCACGTGATAGCGTCACGCGACCTCTCGCGCTGCTGGCACTCCACCCACGGCACGTGTAGCGGCCGTGTGCACGCCTTGCGCACGCGCTAGGAGTTATAAAAATTAGGAAGCTCACACCAGCGCAAGGCATCGCACTTCTCCTACCTCTCTGACGCCGATTTCGTGGGCTCCGTCGGCGGCGGCAGAGACGGAGAAGTGAGATCGCCTAACACCGGGTTTAAGCTTCCTTTAACTTTATAAAAAAAGAGTTTCACCTCATTTGCTTCACCAATACAACTCAACCAACCACCATTCATTAAACAACGATTATCTCTTTGAAGTAATAAAAGGTGTGGCTAAGTGCATTTCACCTGTGTCTGGTTTCACTCTTTGTGGAGCCACGTGTGTAAATTCAAGTGACGTCGCATGGGTAATCGTCGTGGATGTCGTTTACACCTTCGCTTTCCAACCACCTTCACAGGGTGGATTGGCGCTCATTTTTTTACCGTATCTATTTATTTCTTTTGTCGCTTTTATAACACGTTTGAGCTCACTGCTTCGATGCAAGCTTTGTTGTGTTATCACCTTCCCGGCCGTCAATGCCGCCGCGCTGCAGTCTGCTGCTATGTTGCAAGTTATGGCGTGATCATAGAAAAAGACTGCCGTGAGCACCAGTTGTAGGCCCGATAAGGACGGCAAAATGTTACGCTCCGCCTGATAACGGCGGAGCGTACCTATTCCGCCTATCCACTCATTTGTTAAGCTCAAGCTCAATCGGGGCAGTAATGAATAAAATATTCAGATTTCTTTGTTACTTCTCTCCCGAATTCGATCGGGTGACCCACGAGATGACTAGGAATGTGGACAAATGTCATGCGTTGTATTCTCGTTGTAATCGAGAGACTTGTGCTGCCCTCTTATGTTGCTGTTACGCGAAAAAGTAATTGTTATTTTATTGACAAGCATAAAAACAAAATATGAGGCGTTATTTTTATGCTGTATTATCGGGGACTTTGAAACTGTCAACTGTAATTCTTTTCACTAGAAAACAGTTTCAAACTGCACGTCGTGCGAAACTGCGCCTGCTGAAAATTCACGGGCATTTCATGGTTCTGTAGGTCGGTGAAATTTTTCGCCCGACTTCACGGTGACGGCAGCCGAAATTTGCAATCTGTTAAGTAATACAATGTCACTTTTACGCAGGGTAAAGTTACCAATGTGTGACGTAAGCGTTCCCGCCAACTGTTTATAATACGTCCAGTCTTCTCAGCCAATAGCAGAGAGGGCGTGACATACGAGCCGTATGGTTGTTAAATAGCAGAGATTGGCCTACGTTGCCATATGTCCACTGCATTTCGCCTAGTTTTTCATTGCCGGCCAAGAATTTTACGCGTTCACTAGAGAGAACTAAGGCAATCTTTACAACTGCCGCAGTAAACGTCACGAAACGTCAAAATGATGAAAGCGCACACAGCCGCTTCGCCAACCGGAAGCACGTGACCAAAAATGAAAGCCAATGAAATATAGCTTCCAGCGAATTCCGAGTTCACGGTGAATTTACGGCGTCGAGATAAGGGCCTCATGTCTTTTCCTTCGCTTCAAGCGGCAAAGTTTGACCCCTAGCGCTTGTCGCTAGGGGCCACTTTTTATTCTCAACACGTCCCGCTGGAACACGCTTCGGCGGTGGACGGCGAGGGCGAAGGGCAAAGGGGGCTTTGCTCTGTCTGCCTGGCTCTGACAAGGGTACCGCGAGATTTTGATCTTAGTTTTAAGGCCGATAGCGTTTGTTTGACTGTCTGAAACAGGAAATTTCGGTCTGTGTCTGTGTCAATCAAATCAACGCGTATTGCAACCTATTATTTATTTATGAGTTCTTTTTTTGTCAATCCCACAACTCCGACAATCTCTGTTCGCATTTTTCCCCGACAATACATGTTTCAGACGAACACCTACTTACATAAGTCCAGACTATCACTTATGTTCCCAGCAAAGTATAATTGGTATAATGAGGACTGCAAGCAATGTCACCAGAAGGCCGATTAATTCCATACAGTCTGGAATTGCCCAATTACTTGGGACAAAAATAGCCACCAAACCTCATTAGAGTCCTGGGAGGAAGCCCTGTGCAGCTCAGACCCTGCACAGCAGCTTGCGCTGCTTAGTAGGGCCAGGGATGGCCAAATAGCTCCTCGGGTCCTTGAATTTGGATCGCACCCTTGATCTCTCCCCCTTTTCCCTCACCCCTTTTCACAAAGTAAAGTTTACTACTACTACTCAGTCCGCGGGCAAGGTAACCTGTCATCACCGTTTATTCAAAACACCTTTCTCGCATCTATTTCTTCCGGTATTGGTGTGCTTATTGTTAGTTACCAACCAACTGTATATATATACTTACTCTGTCGTGTGTACCGGACACAGGCTCGAATCCTGCCGGTGCCTGTGTGTTTCTTTGCGATTGTAAATGCTATGCGCACGGACGCGGACGGACATTGTGCGGCCCTAAGGTACTCCGCACCTAAAAACCAACGGGATGCATGGGGAGAGCGAATACATACTTACTGTGAAATACATGTGCTCTTCTTGATTGATTGATTGATTGATCGTAGAGTTTAACGCGCCGACGGTATACAAAGGCGATGAGGCGCGCCGTAGAGGAGGGCTCCGGATGAATTTTGACCATGGGCATCATTAACGTGCGCCGAAATCTCGAACACACGGGTGTTGTTGCTTTCCGCTTCCATCAGAAAAGCTGCCGCCGCTGCCGGAAACAGAACCCGCATCCTTGTGCTCAGCAGCACATCGCCATAGCCACTGCACCACCGTGGCGGGTCGAGTGCTCTTCTTTATTTTATAGCCAGATGACGCAAGTCTCTAATAGAGTCGGTGGGCTTGTCGCAAAAATCAGATATTTTAGCGCTAATTTTGGAATTAGGCATTTTAATGTGGGCATATACAAATCAGCACGCGGATTTGCAAAATCCTTTTAATCGTAAGATGGTTATTATGTTCAAAAACGGCTCCGGTCTTTTCGGTACAGGACGTTTCGGTACAGGGCGTTTCGGTACGGTCTTTTCGGTGCACGGGCGTTTCGGGACACTGGCGTTTCGGGACACGGGTGTTTCGGTACAAAGACGAATTTCGGCGAGCGCTTTGGGCTGCGGGCGTTGTTTACGGTGTGGTTACAAGCACGGAATTTCTACCTATTTATTACAGATGTTTTTGTTCGAAATTCTGCGTTATTTTAGGCCAGCAGTTGGTTATGCGTCCTTCCCAAAAAACCTCTGTTGATTTGTTAAATATTAGCTGCGATATTAACATTTATACAACCTATAAGTGTTCATTGTTTCGTTTCTTAGCGACCTATTATCACCAGAATGTTATATTACAAATCATTGACAGTATCATCGTGTTTTTTCACTCGTTTTTTTGACGACTTATTATCACCTGTTTATTTTTTCGAAAATCAGTGAGGTAAATATTTTCTTTTTGCACTTTGCGGAGACCCTTCGACAACGGCTGCGGGAATGAGTCCCACCGCACGGGAAAGGAACCTGTCCCTTTATAATGTAATGACGAAGAAGTTGCAATTTCTTGTGTTTCTGCATTTGTGTGCGTTGATTTCTTCTGATAACGCAAGTACTTGAGGTGTTATTAGCAATGCAACACGGAAGGCACCTATTGTACCTTGCCGCACGGTTTCGTCCCGACTTATTCGTAGTTAGCAGGGACTGCGGCGGGTTTATTGTGTCTGTGAATCAAATTTGGAAATGCTGTGTAATGACGTTGAAAGCCCTCTGCAATATTTTATGCAGCATACATACAGTTATTCATCTTCGCAAGGACTGCTCATCTGTAATTCTTGGCGTTTTGCTAATATGGTCGTGACCTGAGACCAAGCTGCTCCCCATAATCAGTACTTTTTTGAGCCACACACCGTTAAAATGATGTTCTCAGAAGCAGGTGTCGGCACGACATTATACATGGCATATATATAAAAAAAAACAAGTGCCGACTTCAACAGGCATGCTGCAGATTAAAATGAACCTCTGCAACTCAAATCGCGTGGGATGATGTAAGTGAAAAACCCAGTGTAACACTTTAGCGCTAATATTCCGACGGATAATGTTTCTAACTGCACTATTAAACCATTTCATTCTTATTTACAAGATAGGTGTTTACTTAGTTTAACAGCCCGGAAGAGCGCGCAGTGCATAAGAAATATTTCCCACAGCAAACATGCACGTCAAAGCAGCGTCCCCGAATAGGAGCCACGTTGGATCGCGGCTCATTGGTACCTCTGAAGTTTACATACGGTACTTTTGTTTCGCTACTGAGAACAAAATTTAAAAGAATGTCTAAGTAATTGAATAATCGATTCAAAGAACATTTATGCGAAAAGTAAACAAATGAAACAGGATCGATGAACTATCCTCAACAAATATTTACAGGAGAAATCGCTTGACATGTATGCGGATTCCTAAGTAGGCGTTAAATAATCACAATATGAGCTCGGAAGCCGTCTTAAAAAAACAGATCCTAGAGATACTGTGCAAAATCAAATCAAAACAAAAACAAAATAAAGAACTAACTGATCTGTTCATGCAGCGAAAACTCCTTAAACCCATAAATTTTTTATTCTGGACCGAAGGGGCTGCGGAATCCCAATGGAGGTTCCCCGTGGGGTCAGTCACCTGTCTTCCCAGAATTTCTCTGGACGCTCGGGGAGTGGGAGAGGAGCGTGCATGGCTTGCGGCGGAGTTGCATAAACGCTCGCCCTAAGATCGTGCTCCCGCTGACATTCGTGCCTCTAACCATTCGGGGTACCGAGGCATGGCTTTTTTAGCAGAATGAGCCGAAGCGCAAGCGATCACGTGGGCGACGACGGGATGGGAAACGCGAGGCCGCAAATAAAAAATGCAGCCCTGCGAGAGGACGAATATTTAGTATTTCTTTTTTTTATTGTAGTGTTTAACGCTCCGACGCAACGCAGGCGATGAGGCGCGACGTAGTCAAGGGCTCCGGATTAATTTTGACCACCCGGGGATCTTTAACGTGTGCCGAAATCTCGTACACATGGGCGTTTTTGCTTTTCGCCTCCATCAGAAAAGCGGCCGCCGTGGCCGGGAATCGAACACGCGACCTCATGCTCAGCAGCGCAACGCTTTAGCCATTGAGCCACCACGGCGGGTAGAAAATACATGACTATATTGCCGCGAAAGAAACGAAGTAATGAACAAGCTATACATTTTCTGGCTATGGTTACGCAAATAGGCATTTTTTTGACAAGGCCGCATACATTTTTACTGGCCTAAAATAATGCAGAAATACAAGCAACAACAGTTGTAATAAACAGGTTCGATTTGCGTGCTTGCAACTCCCATGTTAACACCGCACGCGAATTTGGCCACCTCAAACGCTCGCTCGAATTCGTTTTCATACCGGAACGGCCTGTACAGAACCGCCCTGTACCGAAATGTCCTGTTCTGAAACGCCCGTGTCCCGAAACGTCCGTGTACCGAAAAGACCGTACCGAAACGCCCTGTACCGAACCGCCCTGTACCGAAAAGACCCGTTCAAAAAGTCATAAAACTTATTAAAATACTACACAAATATTCCACACCAATTCAACACCCACCTAGAATGGTGTTCACTATTCCAACACCTTTTTTTCCCACAAGTGTGTAAAGCTACAAGTTGGAAACTAAGAAAAAATGTGTGAAAGACCGCCAACTAAAAAAAAGGATGTAAAAGACCTCCAACTTTTGAAGCATTTTATACCCGTTTACACGAGTAGAGTGGGCATTTTCTGCAAACGGGGGGATGTTTTGTGCCTCAAGATGTTTAAAACAATATGAATCGGCACAATGTATTACCAAAGGAGCTGCATAAAGGTAGCAGTATTTATGGAATACCAGAAGGCGAAAAAATTGGCGCATAAGTTGCACTTATGGTGCAAGGCTGGAGAAACGGTGCAGCTAGGGGTCGACCTAGCTTGCTTCCCCCTTGGATCCGCTCTCAGTGTGGGGGACACACTGGAACAGCCTTGTAAAATGCGGCTCAACTTGGCTTCACCCCTCACCACTTAGCCTAGCCGAGCAAAAGCATCGCAAAACTTAACAAAACTTTTCAAATCCTAGCGAAACCTAGCAACATATCGACCTAGGTCGACCTAGCAACAGGTCGACCTAGCAACACTGGAAGAAGATAGGTCGACGCCGAACCCCAGTTTTTCTTTTTGTTGCCCCTCCTCGTTCTTGACTACATTAATGATTTGCACGATAATATAAAATCCTATTTTCGAGTTTCCCTGTCGATCACGTCATCTACACCGTCATGAACAACTCCGGCGATGTTTCAGATCTTCAAATAGACCTCGACTCCATTGCTGCATGGCGCGATAAATATCCCCTACTGAAAAAAATCAAACGATATATGAACGATAACTCGTATACGAGATTATGGGATCGTAAGGTGAATGATATCATAGGCTACAACGATATCATTGAGATATCGTGGAACCTCATCGTAGTAGCTCATCGTATACGTTGGATCATACAAGTCGGATCGTTGCAAGCGATGTCGTTCGAGTTTATCGTACAGATTTCGGTGGGGTGAGCGACAATATGTATTCGATGTGTGCGTGTCATACAAGCGTTAAATGCGCAGGTGTTGATATTGTGCTGTGAATGTGCCTAGATCCTTGCACAGCAGAATACGCAAAAGAATACTTGGAAGCTGCTGCCTTTTCCCTTTTATTTCATGTCCCGCAGCAGGTTGGCCACATATCCGTTAAATGCTTTCAGCAGCTTCTCCGTGGTAGCTTCACTGTTCCGGTGTTTCATGAAGTAACCATGGGCACCTGCACAAAATGGAAAGAGAGAGGGAGCAGAGAACATGTGTTTAGAGGGTGCACGTGAACATTTTGGGTGTGTCTGACCCATTAATCAAGCGATATTACATACATGCTCAGTTAGTTGTACCGCCTGTGAAGACTTTCCATGGTCAAATGAGGCTACTCTTCACAACTACAGAACAGGTGTGCTTACAATGCTATGACCACCAAACATCGTTGGCCCAGACTTAACTACAAGATTTGTCACATGTGGAGATGTGTCCCTTATTATTGTGCTAGTGCAGAGGAGAAAGGTGTGGGGAGGGGCACCTAAGAAAAGCCATGTTTCCCTTAAAGGGGCACTGACACAAAATTTTGAAGGCGAGACAACTTCGGAGATAGATTGGTGGGAACACATATACATCATCTGCAAAATATCAGCGGTGAATACAGCCTAGAACATATTTAAAATCAATTTTGAAGTGTGCGAAACGCAACCGAGCGGCCAGCAGAGGACCACGCGCAAGTGTAAATAAACGACATCCAAACACGTCACGAGTTTGTGTTTGCCGCTTCCGCACTGCCGTCTCGCCGCTCCAATCGGAGGGCCGGAGGGCGGAGCTTCTGCTCTCGAGAACGAACGACCCGATCGTTGGCGGCGGAGGCGCCGTGATTTCGTCAGCTCATCGGGCAGCTGGCCGCGACCGAAGTTCTACAGCGATTCCAGGCACTCTGTTTCTATTACTGTTTATTGCCATTGGATGCGGAAACGCGCCGGAGGCACGAAAAGCCCACTGAGCAAGCCGCACGGTCGCTGTGCAGGCGGCGGCCACGGCCGCGAAGTGGCCCACGCCGGCGCTGGTAGCTCGAGTGATAGCTTGTTACCGCTGCACGAAATTGTCCCCAAGTCCCGACCATGGTGGCTTACATGAGAAAGGAGTTAATGATGCCATGGCGGGTTGCATTAAAAATTGTCATCTGCACCGCTTACGAGAGCGGCACTCGAATATCCGCCGCAGTGCTAAGCCGAACACATCTGTAGGCGGACCTGTAGGCAGACCGGCCGGCTGCTCCCAGCGCGCGTCTTGCCACCCACCGTCTCGAGCGTCGCGCGTCGTTCGTTAGCCGCGGTAGCATTTGCACTCGCAGCGCCTGCATCACATCCACGGCCGCTTTTTAATTAGGCGCCTCACGAGATCAGTACGGGGGGGGGGGGGGGGCATTCGCAGAAACTGCCGTCGATGCGGATTCGACAGTGCTACGGCGGCTCTGCTCTGTAACTGTGATATCCCTCCGACGGTCACGTGGTCAGCTTTGTTCACACAAAATCCACAAAATCCATCGTTTCGCGGCACTCGCTGAAACCGAAACTGCGAATGGCCGCATTGAAAATGCCTCTAATTGAACAACCGTCGCACGCTGAAGCAAATGAGGTTTCTACAGGTTATAAGTAGGTCACTAGGTACTTATCGCAACAAAAAAAACAAGATGCAAAATTTTTGTGTCAGTGCCCCTTTAAGCTTCATGAGCTTGAGCTCACAGCATGGCTGCAGGCTGATGCTAAGGTCCGAGGCGAAAGCCTATACCAGCACATTTTATATTGAGCACGGACCACCACTTGGACATGGCACTTGCCTCACGAGTTTATGTGGATGCTATGTTGTGAGAACAGTGCATTCGCAATATTGTTTATTTTTACCCTATCCCTGATCTTTATTAATGTGCAAGAATTCGCAACTACAATATAACAATTGAATCAAATAATGCAATATTTCATTTCAACTCAAACCGAATAAGACCTGGTGAAATGTAACAGCGCAATAAACTACGAGGGACACAGAAGAAAATTTACAAGACGGGCGCTTCTGTGTCCCTCGTTGTATATTGCGCAGTTACATTTCATCATGAATTTGTACCAACTCGCCCAAATTTCCATTTTGTTCGAATAAAACCATTTGAAAATTACGAGCGAGTTCTCGCCACTTGGGCTTTCCTGCACTGCTTGAGTGACAAACAGTGAAACGCTGATGGAGCATTTGATAACCACCTCTCATCTCCTTAGTATTATTGGGCCAGCTCTGCCCCTCTGGCCATAACGCAATTCACAAAAACCGCAACAGTGAAATAATAATGGGAGGCAAAACCAACATGTATCAGAGGCAAGGGCCTGATATATGAGCCTAATGTCTGCAGCGACTTCTCGCTGGAATAAGTTGAACGAGTATTTGATGACACTAGATGGTGGCTGAAACAAACCATTGCAGTCTCGAAGACATCAAATAACTTTGCATTTAAAATAAGAATCTATTGCTGGGAATTCGTCACAGCTCTCAAAAATAAAGGAATTGCATCGCATATGACCCTCCTTCTCATGAAAATTTGAATCGTGTTAAAGCTTACAATCTATATCTAAATGTATTCTTCTTCTGGACACCTTGCTTCAAGTGTTCGTGGCAGGAGCCAAAGGACTGTATGGAGAATGTTTTATGACCTTTAACGTGCACCAGTTGTCGCATCTCGGAAACTGTGTGGAAAATTTAGGACCGTTATCGGCTTTCTCCGTCTTTCCCTTTGAGACGGGAAATAGAAGAATTACAAAAATGGTGAAGGCAACAAAAGGAGCTCCTTATCCAATTGTGGAAAGAGTTGTTCATCAGGAGCTGGAGGTTATGCTTCATTCATCACCTCTAGCCTCAAATGTGCAGTTCTTCTGTGAGCAACAATTACGCAATGCTCTTACCACGAAGAAACACACAACGCAAATGGGTAAGTGCAAACAAACAACTATTTATTCTTTGGAACGCCTCCAACAGCTTTACAGAAAAGAGAAGAAACAAACACTAAAAAGAAGGGCGGGGGGGGCAGGGGGAGATTTCAGGCGAGAAATGAACTATTCAAGTTGAATGCGCAGAAGCCTAATCATCAGAATCTTCTGCGCACACCCGGATTTACAGGGACCAAGGTGCATCTTTTAAAAGGACAGTTTTGCAACAACCTTAAAACTATGATGCGTGCTCATGTATTCTCTGAATGTGCCTGATCCCATGAAACTGGACTTCACAATTTTCCTTTTCTGCAGCTTGGGTCATCTGAAAAAAACCTCGCTCTGCTCAAATAAAGCCTTCTATCCACACACTTTGCAGTGTGCGGCCAAGTTTCCAGGCCCGCTCACCTGTGTAGCGGGTGCTCCCTGAGCCTGGTGTTCAAGCACCTGCCTGGGTGTCCGATACAGCTTCTTTTGCAGTTCAAGGGGATGCGGTAGACAGCGCTAACAGAGCATTCAACAAATTTTGTTTTCTGATTTGTGTCACACTGATATTTTCGCGCCGTGTTTCCATCCTGATTAACCCTCTTACAAAGCCCTTTAATTTGATAGGGGCTGAGAAAACGACTCCAGCTTCTCGCTTCGCTTTTAGCTTCTTTATCTTGTGTATGTACGGGCTAACTGGCGCCCATTTTTTTTTCTTTCTTTCTCTGCTGTTCTTTGGGCCTTGCTTGTCTTTACCCCCCTCAGCACTCCTAGGCAGTGGACACAAGAACTTGCGTGGGAAACCCACTAGACCTTAAGCGTGCCCACTGTTACAGTTACAGGACTTTTTTTAGGGCGTGGAGGAAACAGCCTGCAGCAATGCTTCTCTTTACTAGCTTTGGATGTCCAGTGTCAAAGGGAAGCGTAGGTACCCCCCCTTCCCTCCCCCACCTTTGGTAAGACCCGCACGTGTTGGATGCTCCAACATGGATTTGAATGTCTAAATACCGCAGCCTACCGCTGTCAGGTGTCTCATGTTTGAACTGTAACCCCTCAAATGCAGTGTGAAAGTGCTCAAGTATGGCAAAAAGCTAGTAAAGAGAAGCATTGCGGCAGGCTGTTTCCTCCAAGCCCTAAAAAAAGTCCTGTAACTGTAACAGTGGGTAACTGTAACTGTAACTGTAACAGTCGCTTAAGGTCTAAAGTTCTTGTGTCCATTGCCTAGAAGTGCTGAAGGGGGTAAAGCCAAGCAAGGGCCCAAAGAACAGCAGACAAAGAAATTTAGCCTGTACATACACAAGATAAAGAAGCTAAAAGCGAAGCGAGAAGCTGGAGTCGTTTTCTCAGCCCCCATCAAATTAAAGGGCTTTGTGAGAGGGTTAATCAGAATGGAAACACGGCGTGAAAATATCAGTGTGACACAAAGCAGAAAACAAATTTTGTTGAATGCTCTGTCGGCGGTGTCTACCGCATCCCCTTGAACTGCAAAAGAAGCTGTATCGGACACCCAGGCAGGTGCGCAAACACCAGGCTCAGGGAGCACCTGCTACACAGGTGAGCGGACGAGCGGGCCTGGAAACTTGGCCGCACACTGCGAAGTGTGTGCATAGAAGGCTTTACTTGAGCAGACCGAGGTTTTGTTCAGAGACCCAAGCAGCAGAAAAGGAAAATTGTGAAGTCCTATTTCATGGGATCAGACACAATCGGAGAATACGTGAGCACGCGTCATAGTCTTAAGGTTGTTGCAAAACTGTCCTTTTAAAAGATGCACCTTAGCCCCTGTAAATCCGAGTGTGCGCAGAGAGTTCCGATGATTAGGCTTCTGTGCATTCAACTTGAATAGTTCAGAGTCAAAATTTCTGTATTTTGTAGTTTCATTTCTCGCCTTAAATCTCCCCCCCCCCCCGGCCCTTTTTTTAGTGTTTGTTTCTTCTCTTTTCTGTAAAGCTGTTGGAGGCGTTCCAAAGAACAAATAGTTGCTTGTTTGCACTTACCCAATTGCGTTCTGTGTTTCTTTGTTTCCATCCTTTTAGCGTAAGCCTAAGCAGCGCATTAATCTAACCCAAGCGCGATATGCACAACTAGCCCAGAGAAGTGCTTTAATCAGTATGAAAGCATTGATGGTCGTTGTCGAAAGAGATTGTGTGATAAACTGCAACATCGTCTGCGAAGAGATGTGCACGGGAAGATATGCAACATGGAAGATGATAAAAATAGATTTAAAACGTAGAGGACCAAGCACACCGCCTTGGACGACACCAAAATTTATGGGGGCAAAAGAAGTAGAGTTATTAAAGGGGTATTAAATAGGCTTCCGAAGGTAGTCGTTTCAAATACAAAATTGCTAGACAACATGTTCACGACAACGTATACCAAATATTACACATCTGCGTAAAGCGAATGTAGCACAAAAGTGCAAGAAAGGTCTTCGCTTCTTTCCTTGTTTACCTGTCAATCCTTGTCGCCATTCTCACACACTCTGACGTAACTTTGCGACTCTGACGCAGCCTTCATGGCAAAACTGGTGCTGAACACTACAGCGTTGCTTTTGCCGGGTTTCCTAAAATCTGCAGTTAATCAGCGTTCCCAGCTGTGGGGGAAATGCGGGTGCATGTTTCGGCGGTTCCGCCGAACAGCACAGCTATCTTTGGAGGAACAAATGTCGATCGTTGCTATCCGTTACACGAGCTTAGCTGAGTTTGTGGATATTGTGCATTGTTTGCAAAGTATGAATAACACCGAGAAACACATGCACAAGACCACCTCGAGACCTTACAGTTTCGAGGTACACACAGCCATTGACTCTGCTTGTCACGCTTTTCTTTTTTAGCAGCCGACGTGTATGCTCCGCCCACTGCTGGCTGCGTTAGCTGAGTGGTGCAGTCAGCGGGCGGGCCGCTCGCACTGCCGTGGTTGCATCGGTACGTCAGTTGTAGAATGGGGGAAATGGGTGTTTGACGGTCAGATAGGGGGGTCCCAAACACAACATGTACGAAAATGTTTCCAATAACCAGAGGCTACAACACTGCTAACAGGTATACATCATGACAATGGAAGTTTGCACTACGTGCAATAACTAACCTGCAAGTACATAATCGGTGGGTGCACTGAATGGCAGCAGTGCCTGGGGCCGAGGAAATGACGTGCGTTTGAAGGGATGTGCCGGTGACTTGGTGCCAGGACAGACGAAGGAATGGCTTTTCCTGGTGGCGAAGCATACGGAGCACCAATGTAAGGCCGGCCGCAGCTTAGGTCCAGCAGGTGGTGTTGGTTGGCCAGGGGAGGCCCTGGCAAAGCCTTTGGAACTGGACTGACAGGCAGCCGACCCAGGACAGCCAGCAGCAGCAGCTGAAGGTACACGAGCTGTCAGTGCACAGACAGTAGTTGAAATACAAGAGAAGGCCACGCAAAGATCAAATGCTTCCACCAAGCAGATTTGTAATCGCTTACGGACATTAACCTTCAAGCAATAATAAGAACATTCCAGCAACATCCAAAGTAAAATTTAGGTCACACTAAGGATGTGTTTATTAGACACGCCAGTAATGCGATTGGGGTATTCGTGATATATCCAAAGCTTACCGCTACGCTAATTTGCATTGAACGCATGCTAGCAGCTTATCTGGGTCCATAGCTTTCAATAGGGACTAGTGTGTGCTTGTTGAGGATCCTCTATTGCATTGCCTAGCTTGTCTTTGCAAGTTCGATTCTCCAATATAAATCGAGTTGAGTGCGGGCCTACAGTTTCTTTGTTAGTCTCTATATGGCCTGCAATTTCGGGATATTAGGAAGTTGAAAACTCGCTTAACTTTCATCACTAATTTACAACAATGCAGATGCCTCTAATATCGAGCCCCACAGTTCCCGCGAGCTGCTCCTACGGAATCAACTGCCCGCTTTTTCGCATGTACTTCCAGGGCACCTCCTGTCCACGTTACTTCATCGTATACCGCAGGCATTCACGAGTGTGTACTGATCACAGTGTTGTGCCGCTCACGCGAAATTTCGACGGGATCTGCAGTCGCGAAGGCAGATTTTTGTAGACACATAACGCAAAAACGCATGGATGTTAAAGGAGCCATGAAGAGAAAATGCAAGTTGGTTTTATTCGAAAGATTTCGTGTTTATAGTGCCCCCAGCGCTTGTCCGGATACAAACGGTGCTTTATTCACTGAGAAATTAAACAATTTAGGTTAAAAGTTTGATTTTCCCGCTCAATCGTGCGTTTTCGTGGTCCCAAATGACATCACAGGAACCGACCGCTCTGCAGCCTAGAGTACCTTCATTCACGCATCCGCCGTACAGGGTAGAGACACGTATACGCTGGCGCCGCCATTTCCGGTTGCTCGCTCGCCGCCGAAGCAAGTCATTGTGTCAAAACCGCGCTAAAATTATCACCGCAACGCGGTTTACTGAAGAAGTTTGAATCATATTGTCTGTTTCGCGTTGCTAGGTCTCGTGGGAAACGAAAAGAATAACGCGTTGAGCCCGTTGGCCCAATTGCGGCGGCACGTGACCGTTCAAAGGTTGTCTCCACCCTGTACAGCGGTGTTGGTTTGTTCCCGCGTTTCTTTACGTTCCGTAACCTAGATGACGCCACCTTACCGTGGCAAGCGTTTGGTTTGTTTTTGCCCGCATTTAAACCTGGCTTGTTTTTGTTCTGGGAGAAAATATTCGTTCCCTGAAACAGTGCTCGCTCGACAAATGGGGTCACGTAAGACACCGTTGCTTGCGTCAATCGGCCAGTGTCGTCTGAGACAACCCCAAGCCCCGTAGTGCTGTGCAGCTAAACCAAGCATGCTGTGCGCAGTACGAACAGCAGAACGCATCAGTACTTCTATGTTTACATGTGCTTTCGTGACTTCCACTGTTTGTCCCATCATTCTTATTGCTTTGTAAAGAATGTGCCCTAAATTTAAGCCTAAATCGCTCGTTCGTCTAGTTTGTAAGCTCTACCTAATTTGCGTCTGCTTCTGCCAGCCTCCGCCAATCGCAGAGCTTAGCTCATGTGACATCATAGGTTCTGTTGCGGGAAATGAGCTGGTGGGTCGCATGACCATTCCCGTTTTTCCTAATTATGTAGCTTATTTGAGCGAAGTTTACGTTAAAAGTGGTGTCAGTATGACTCTAACGAGACAATCTTTTGAATGAACCAAACTTGTGTTTTCTCTTCATGGCTCCTTTAAAGAACCTCGCGTGATGTCAAATAATTAGCAGCCCTCTACTACAGCGCGAGCGTCGTAGTTAAGGTCTAGCTTACGCGTAATTTGATGCTGACTGCCGCAGAAAACGTGGACAGGTAAATCCAGGTGGCCCAGCAAGTATGCAAGTCCCCTAGGATTTCAGAGAAAATGAGATGGGGGTTTAGTGAACCGCTGACCCATAAACACCAGAAACCGTTCCAAACAAGTACAGATTTATAAAACATGCCTACTTACCCTAGCAGAAACGATGTTTCCTACGTAAAATCCTTATTCACTGTCGTCTTCACTTTGCGAACACCAATACACTTTGTTAGGAAGCAATGCCATCCACTTTTGACGCGCCGTCTTTTGAGGCGGGCGGCGATGATCGTTCTTCCAGTGCCCGTGTTTTCAACACGTGCACTAAGGACTAACATCGTGAAATAAAACTTCTATAAGTATGATTTCAGCTGGAAATCTGCAGATAAAACTGAAGAAAACCCGCAGCAACTCTAAGGACAGCATGGCACAGCACAAACGCGGGATCCTCACAAACGCACACACAATGTGAGACATAGTTGCCAGGCTGCAATAGCAGCACCTCTATGTTTGACGAAAGTCGTGTTAGTACGGGAATATCGGCAATAATCTTTCCGTTTCTGAAACCTATAACAAGTTTATATCTTCAAATTGGGGTTTTCATACGCAGAAGTACGTAGTAATGAAAGACCCTGACATATTTACAATCATGTTAAAGTAGTTTCGATAGTTTTGACGGCCTTTATTCCGGTTAATTCTCGGCGGTTTCTTTTCCTTTTTTTAGAGAAAGAGACGGAACAAATCGCTAACGTTGACGTGATTGGAAGCAAAGAACAAGCGCTAACCCTTGTAAAAAAAAAGCTAATAAATTCCTCAAAGACAAAAAAAAAAAGTCTTTGCCGAGATTCGAACTAGCGACTATCAAAACGTTAGCCGAGCATTCTACCCTGCGCCATCCTAGCAGCTATTTTTTTTTCTTTATTGCAAAATTCAACAACAGCACTTCAATACAGCATATTCTCAGTGTAACAGACAATCAATTCACGACCACATTAAACAATATTTACATGCCAAGGCACTTTCATTTCTATCAATTTGTTACATAATTCCAGAACATCATCATCATCATAACACATTTTTAACACTTCACGGACCTTACACACGCTTTCAATAAAATAACCATGAACGGAACGGGCATTCACATCATTATGCCGTACCGCTAGCCTGCTCTGCCATATTGCGTGCAACCCCAGGTGAAAAATGAGGTCGTACGGGATTTCATCTGGTTGTAACTCGATATAGCGGATGCCTTGAGCAGTCAAAGGTAGTTCTTTCTTAATTGTTCTCTGCAGGACGTCCCAGAAGAAAACTGCATCCCAGCAGTCTAGAAAAACATGTTCTATGGTCTCTGGTTTCTTGCAAAGGTAGCAGTCAGCTCCCCAGGGCAGGTAAAATTCCCGCTTTTCCTGCCATGTCATGACAGGGAGTGTGTTCGTATGCAGGTTGAAAAAGAAAGACTTAATCCCGCCAGGAACAGCCATTTTCTTGACTCTCCTTAGCACGTCAGTGCCGTGGCTACTCTTATACATGGAGCGATACAATGGTTGTGGAAACAGGGTTTCCACTAAATCTCTAGATAGTCTTCTAGGGGTTACAGTGGAAAGATACTCAGTGAAAAACGCACCGACAGGAAACGAAAGGATGACACCACTTCACACAGGTACCCGCCCCCCCTGTACGATATATAATCTACAGTTGACACAACATAATCAGGTAGTGCCGAGGCCAACAGGATTTGTGAGCATGTTCGAACAAAAGGGTCCGACTGGTCCCTTAGATACAAAAATCTGGACACTACCTGCTTGACAAACAGGTGTGTAAGCCCCAGACCCCCATCCCCAACTCTTCTAAACAAATTACTACGGCTCGTCCGCTCAAACGAAGACTGCCAGACAAACACTGCAAATACGCGATGGAACTTCTGTACATGGACTCTGGCACATGACAACACCTGCATAACGTACCAGAGTCTGGCTACTAAAAACGTGTTACACACGGTTGCCCGCGCGAAAATGGACAACTGCCTACCTCCCCACGGTAACGTGCTCGCACGCACCTCCTGAACCCTCTCCCCCCCGTACGCCGTGTTTTCCTTATAACGGTCTAAAGGCACGCCCAAATACTTGGATGGCGTGGTGAACCACTGCATACCCCCATAAACCGACGGTGTATCCTCCCATTCACCGTGCCACAGGCCTACACATTTGCTCAAATTGACCTTGATACCCGTGACTTCACAAAATCTCTGTGTCAGGGACAGGGTGTTTCGAACGCTTTCTTTGTCCGCGCAAAAGAAGGCCACGTCGTCAGCATACGCCAGTACTTTTATCTCGCACGCTTGAACGCAAAAGCCTCGGATACTGCCACTGGCAATTACCCTGGCACACAATGGTTCTAGGTAAAGAGCGAAAAGCTGGGGACTCAAAGGACACCCTTGTCTCACAGAGGAGTAAACACTAATCTGTTCTGTAAGTTTCTTGTTCACTATGATGTTGGTGGTACAGTTATTGTACGCATTCTTATCCCTTTGGTGACAAAGGATCCTACTTTAGTATGCTCCAGAATAGAAAAAAGAACGCTATGACACACGCGGTCAAAGGCTTTCTCAAGGTCTACCTGTACCATAGCTACAGTGCGATGGTCTGCATCGCAATACTCGAGGATACTTCGTGCCACATGAATGTTTGAAAAGATTGTTCTCCCCTTAATTCCGCATGTTTGATGCGGGCCTAATATCTGTGTTATGACACTTTGTAATCTTCTGGCCAAGACTTTCATGAGTACCCTATAATCTGTGTTGGTCAACGTAATTGGTCTGTACCCTGTAACTTTATTTAATATTTCTGGCGTTTCCCCCTTCGGAATCAAAACCGTGTGAGCCTTGGAAAACGAAGGAGGCAGACGGCCAAGCTCAAAAGATTTCTTAAACACTCCATGAAGGAGACCTGCGACTTGCCCTTTGAACTTCTTATAAAACGCTGAACTGATCCCGTCAGGTCCTGGTGATTTACCCGAGTTCAACTTGTCGATGGCTTCTTCGATGTCGCTCAGGGTGATCTCCCTTTCCATCATTTCAGTACTTTCGCTATCTAGTTGCCGCAGTGCGTCCAAAAACTCTGTTTCGAAACCGTTTTCGGTCGGGTTCCTCAGTGCAAAAAGTTCCTGATAATATTGGGTGAAAGCTTGCGCTATTTCCGCTTCATCCCTGGTTATTTTATTCTATTTCGCCAATATCTTGTTTGCGTGCATGACGCTTTTCGTCGGCTATGGCCCGCTTTGTTGGTTGCTCACCCGCCAGATATTTTTCAGCTCGTGCTCTAACTGCAGCTCCATTGTATTTATCTATATCTATCCTTTCGAGCTCCCGTTTTGTTTTATTTATATCCTCAATAAATATTCCCGGCCGCTTTGTTTCTTCTTCAATTAAAGATTTTAGGTTGCGGCGTAAGAGTGCTTCCTCCTGTACATCACTTCTTCTTATCATACTAGATATTTCTATGGCCATAAGTTTAACTTTTTGTTTAAAGCACTCCCATGCTTCGCTTTTACTATTACAATTTCTACCGTAGTCGTTATCGCAGTAATTTTTGACACTACCAACAAACTCTTTATCCTCAAGTAGCTTTGCGTTGATTTTCCACAAGGACTAGTTAAACTTTTGACTACGCTTTATTTTATCCCCTAGGGATACCGCTACCAAACAATGGTCGCTAAAAGACACTTCTTCAACTTTATATTCTCGACAACAAGACACCAACTCAGCGGATACATAAATGCGGTCTAAACGCGCATGACTCGCGCCCTGGAAGTGTGTATAATGTACTGTTTTCACTTCTTCGCCTACCAATGCCACATCTTCCAGACCACTGTCTGCCACGATTTTGGCAAGCAGCTTCACTCTGTGATCTACAGCCGCGTCCTGATTGGACCGATCTTTACGCTCGCACACACAATTAAAGTCTCCTAGTATTATTAACACTCTTTCGGTTAGTTTTAGAATGCTAAGAATGTAGTATAATTACCGAGGTGTCAACGGTTATTGTTTTGTGTCTTTTTTTGGCCGTAGTTTAGACATTTCGGCAGTTATAGCGCTTGCTTCTCTCGCACCGATCTTGCTGACAAGGCCAACTAGGCTAGTGTTACAAGCGATTTAGCCAAAGCCCCCTTATTTGACCCAAGCAAAGCTATCGCAGATCATCCCCGATTTCTTCTATGCAAGCGACGCTAGCCACGAATGAAATGAAATACGGCGCTAGTTTGGTAACGCTTGTTTGTCACGCACGGATTTTGCAGGCAAGCCACATCACGCTAATACGACAAATAATGACAGCAAACCTGTTGTGTAAAACGACTGCTGACAGCAGCGAAAACCTCTGAACTAGTTAGAGTACGCGGGGATAGCTCAAGGCGCAACATTAGAAAGCAACCGAAGCGACGAACGACGCGAAAACCGTGATGGGTACACAGCAAACAGGTACAGTGTGCGGCAGCGACGAGCGAAAAGAATGTTACAGGCCGCTCCCAGCGGTCCGTGTGAAAATAGAAGATAGAATCCCTGCCTACACGCCCTGAAATACATCTGGCCAGCCGATTGAGTTTGTCGCTTAAGAAAAACAACCACGGCTGCAGCAATAAACTGTGCTTGCCTTGGCATGAGCCAAAGTATGTCTTGACATCGTTGTTTGGTAGGGCTTCTGACGGTTACTTAAAAATGGAAAATACAGTGTGGACAGTCAGGGCACAAATGTGTACGTCTAGCGTCTGTCATACACTGTTTTGAAGGATACGGCGCAACGTGCTGTTATACAGAAACAAATACTTCACAGTGAACAGTTTCGCTGTACATGGTACGTTTCACTGAAAAAAAAAATGCTGAAGCCCCTGCAGCTTGTTATGTAGCTTCACCCCAGTGCTTTTATGGATTAAGCATATCCCATCAGCAGCTGTTTTTAAATACTCTAATTCCTATTGGAACATTGTAAAGTTTAAACAGGGATTTCTTCAATGCCCCCTCCCCACTCAAGATCCCCCCAACACCCCATGAGGAGAATTTGGACAACCCCCCAAAAGCGAAATTCTGGAAGCACCCTTGTTTCAACTCAATTTGTGCATCTTCCAGTAAGGTCCTTAAAAACATTCCCTGAAGGAACAAGGGGTGTCAATTTCACTGAAAATGATAAATGGTGTTTTTAGTTTTGGTCGGTTGTCAACATATAACGTCCTCAATAAGCATGCACCGGGGTTGCCCCCAAAACCGGTGCAACGCAGTGCCAGGTGACAGTGTGCACCTGGCATGGAGCGTTGATAGAGGACAAACTGAGCAATTCTACCCAAGGACCATCTCTTAAATTAAGAAAGCAACGCATAAAAATGTTCACAAGTGGCAATACAGCAGCATAACGTGACACAGCACTACTAGAAAATGATATTTATTGAAGGGCAATGATTATGTGTATAGAGTAAACCCATATCCGTCACACATGGGCAACAATGCACTTTCACCGCTTCCAATAAACAGCTACATACAAGCTGCTTCTCATCTTCGTTAGAGCCATAATACGAGTGCCTGTTTCTGTCCACCCTTCCGCTTGATGGTCTAGGCACCCCACTGACTGTTTATGACAATTCAATCGAACGAAGCGGATGCAAATCTCATACTGGCTGGCAATTCATGCAGCCTTCTTTGCAGTACACGAAGTTCACGTCTTCATTTACAATCTCTGGCCGTTGTTGCCTCCATGTGGAGCCCGTCGCATCATTGCCCAATGATTTCGCAAGCAAGTCATCCTTGCAAGCAAGAACATACAGCTCCGTCCACCTTCAGACAAGTGCACCGATGCGCCATCACCACCGTCGCTGCAGCAGACGGTGGAGGAAGCCGCTTCTCCAGCGTTGTTCGCAATGTATCTTGTGATTGCACCCCGGAGCCCCATCGACTCCCTCAGTGTGCGTCGGGGCAGCCAAAAACTGCCCCGTGACGGTGTGGCCCAGTTTATGGAGGACAGATGGTGCACACCAGCGCAGTTGATCGAGGATGAAGAGGCGCACCGGTGCGCCCCGGTGCGCACTGGTGCAGTTTATCAAACATGCTATTAGTAGAAATCACTGTGTTTTTACGTGTCATGTTTAAATGTCACCTAATAATGCTGTCAGTTCACTTTGCAACAGGGTTGAAGAGCTGTGTGTTTAGATCGCCCAGTCCAATTTAGGGTTATTGAATGGTTATGGCTGAACACAGTCGACCAAATAGTCCGAGTACCAGTTCAACCCTTGGGCAGACATAAAAATGCCTGCTGGTGTGTATGTAGGGGGGACAGGGGTAACAGATTAAAGAAGCAGAGGGTCAGGGCATGAATTAAAACCTAACACACACACAATATTGACTAAGAAACAAAGAGATGTCAAAAACACCGAAATTTTGAAGCAAGGCTAACACGGTGGGCAGCAAGCACAGCAACACTCATGAAATCGTATTGATCCATGATCATATTGATCCAACACTTGATCGTATTGAACCATGACCCATGATGCAGCTTTTTGTATCATTTGCATCGGATGTATCTTTTTATTGTTCTTGCTGGTTTACAGCTGTGTGCAGTATTATATTCTTGCCCCTCCTGCTGAGGCCGTTGAATGGGCCTGCAGTATTCTGACAGAAAAAATGGTGTGGGGAATCTACGGCGCCATTCACCAGAAATCTGTATGCAGTTGTCAACGGGTACAGCAATACAGCAAAATAGAACGAGCCTAAGAAACACATCCACCTTTCTGTCTAGCCATGCACACCACCGGGTTGACAAACGCTCTGTGCGAACAAAACTATGAAAATGACTATGACTAAGAGATGCAACAGGAAAAAAATAGAGTGTGGGGGGGGGGGTTGTACCGTGCCATCGTGCCATTTACAAGCAGGCTGTACCAGTTGCTGACAATCACAGATGAACACATGGCGAAGAACAAAAAACAAGAGGGAAATAGGAACTTAAGCACTGCAATTTACTACGAAGCCCTCATTGCGAAGAGCCAACAAGGTTATGCATGAAGATGAAGTGCGGTCGCTCAGTATCTTTAATTTTTGTTAATATAGCAAAAAATGCTGTATTCAATGACCCTACTTTGCACATAGTCAATTCTCATTGTTGCAAACTTGACGGGACATTGGAAGTTTGTTGAATGGCAGAAGTCATCAAAAATATCACTCTGGCAAAGACAAAAGTCCGTGTTATGTTTGGACATGGATTTTCATGACTGTTTTTAGCATTTTGAAGGCTAAACTACACAAAACAAACTGAAAACAGAGGTGAAAAGTCCACAACTAGTTAATTCGTCTTCTACTGCTGACCAGAAATTTTAGGGCCTATATAACAAGATTGGTCATTTTCAACAAATTGAGTCATGTCAAGAATGACAGTTTTGAAAATGACCAACCTTAATACGGTCTTTGAATACTGAGTAGGGCTAAGAAAAATGCTCTACACTAGCGTTTTGCTTTATTTCGAACGTTTATTTAGTAGCAAAACATTCTTTTTTGAGGTCTTGACATTCTTAAATTAAATTTTCAACTGTTTAGTGATATTTGGGCACATATTTTTAGCAGGTGGTAATGAAGCAGCAGATATTTTCTAGTGTGGACAAGTGCAATTTATGAATTAACTGAATGACAGAGTTTGAATTATGCACCCTGTAGAAACATTACAGAACAACAGGTTAAAGAATTTGAATTTTATGTAAGTAAACTTGAGAGTGCAAAGTCTCAGCGTTTGTACTGTACTTTATTCTGTACTGTACCTTGTACTTTTTTCCAGTGCTGACAAGGCAGAATATATGTTGTCTGCAATATGTTACAGAAACCACAGGGCACACTGGGCTAATTTGTGTGATATGTCACACGTCGTAAGACTACCTTGAAGACATACTGCAGAAATTCTACGACTCATCGTTCAAATCTTTATATGATGAAGATGTTGACGATCTTTTTTTGACATGTCGTTCCACTCTATGCGATAACATACCTTTATGATATTGTAGCACATCGACATGTCGTAGAAGGCCTTCCGATGTCAAAGACGTGTCGTTGAAGACTTTGCGACATCGGACCTTTACGATGTCAGAGGACAACGATAAGTCATTGAAATCCTTACGATATCAATGACATGTTATAAAGCTTCTTCGACATCGTATTGAAGTCTCTGCGATATCGAAGACATGTCGTTGAAATTTTTAGGATACCATTCATGTCGTATGGATATCGTTGCCATATTTTCAGTAGGGTCGTTCCACTAAACATAGCTAAGTGCAAATCATTATCATTTACCCGTAAACGTGGAGCAGTTTCTTACCTTTATTTCATTAATGCCACTCCCATCGCCACGGTATCATCTCATAAATATATCTGGGTTCACTTGGCGTCAAAGCTATCCTGGACTACACATATCGATACCATCTCCTCTGCAGCATTCAGATCTCTTGGCCACCTTAAACGCGACGTCAAGTTCCCATCCACTGAAGTAAAAAAAAATAGCTATATCAATGTCATACGCTGAAAACGAATATGCAGCATCAATCTGGCATCCATCACAAGCCTGCCTAGCAACGAAACTAGAGTCGATCCAAAACCGTGCCGCTCGCTTCATATCTTCGCAATACTCCCATAGAACCAGCGTCACTGCAATTAAACACGCTCTGTCCATCCCAACACTTGAATCCCGCCGAATTATCGCCCGTCTATGCCTTCTTCCCAGCTACTACTCTCACCCCCGCTCACTACATGCCTTGCCAAATCACAAATCACAACAGACCCATCGTTCGTATCCCCAGCCGCACATCAGCATTTAACACCTCATTGTTTCCTCTCGCAATAGCCCTCTGGAATGCACTAGCGGAGCACTGCTCATCATGCACCGACCGCGGAATATTCCGCCCTAGTCTTACCGGCCACTGGTTTGGCAACCTCATGTTTATGTCAAGAAGTCTACATTTGACGTACATAAGGGTGTAATGCTTATATAAATTTTTATATAATTTTCGAACAACATTGCCATTTGTCGTTGTTTTGACTGTCTACATGAATGGGAGTCTGGTTTTTGTATGTTTTCTTTTATTTTTTGGGTGTTCTATTGAACATTGCACTGTACCTTTTCACTTACCCTCCCTTATGTAATGCCCGCGGGCCTTTAAGGTTGAAATAAAAGAAAATTGAAATCCAAAGTTACCTCCGTGTACTAGTGAATGCACATATTCAGATAATGAGTAATGAATGCAATGGGAGAGATGCAAATGGCCAGTAGGGGTACGGGAGAGATGTAGGGAGAAAAGAAGGACGAGGCTGTGAGAGGAATGGAAGCATGTGGACCGGATAGGAAGAACAGCGGAGCTGGAGGAGTCAAAGAACTAGAGGAGGCGGCCGAAACGCTGTCGTCTTTCGGCGCCATTTGCAGCAAAGCAAGCACATACGTGACCTTTTTTTTGTTTCACTAGCAGTTGGGCGAGGGGTGACAACGCAAAACGTGGGGAAAACCTGGAGGGGCTCTGTCAGCCGGCAGGCTGTCTCCGTTCGCATGTGGGCAGGGGCTCTGTCAGCCGGCAGGCTGTCTCCGTTCGTATGTGGGCAGGCATGGTTTCCTTTAGAATTAACAAAATGACGTCATCACAGAAGATTTGATTTTCGTCTAGGAGCTAGTACTAGTGCAACGCGACGTACGTACATCGCGTATCGCAGTCGTTGAGTCAGTACGAATGTGGAGCTTCACTTGAGGAGTCAGTGCTGACACAAGCCCCTGAATATGGTCCCAGAAGGCTGCGAATTCAACGAAAAAGGCTGTTAGAGGGCGCAGGGTGTCATACGCGCCGCATTGTGGTTAAATAAGCGGAATAATTCAAAGTTATATTTATGACAAAGTCATGTACTCGGGCGCAAAGTAGTACTACAGAGAATGCAATACTCCGGGAAGTATATTTCCAAAGCCAAGGCAGTGACGCCAAGAAGGTCGATGTCATGAGGTGAGTTGAACGGTTCGGATATGAAGCCGCGTGAACGATTTGTTGTCCGCCACTTACTGGTAGAGCGAGGGTGGTCTAGTGGGTAAAGTCGGTGAAGTCAGGCGGCATTGAGACCGCTTCGCGATACGATACGCGACGCAAAATGGTTGCCGCCATCCTCCGCCATGGTCGACACTTGTACATTCTATAATTTCAGGTAAAAAAAAAACACGCAGAAAATATTGTTAGAAGTATTTTTAAACTTCGGATTTTGAAGAACTGCAGGAACTACTGATACCAGAAAACACCACTGTGCTTGGTGTGAGGCCGAAGTTTTAAGCCTAATTTTGTTTGCCAAAAGCAGTTCCAAAATGGCCAGGAAAACAAGTGACGACACAGATGCAGCCACAAAAATATATGCAGCGCATAAAAGAAAATGCCCCGTGACATTAGGGCGTGATGGGTTCCGAGAAGCACCGGACGCGTAAGGCCTCCGATGCACTCAATTTCGTTTCTTCACACTACCGGGCATAGGGACGAGATATTCTTCTTTAGCCTGATCTCTCGCGCACGAACTCGCAACGGCGCCCTTTTCTGCCGTGAACGCGGCTAGCGCCCGAGCCCGCTTAGCCGAATTTCTGCTCCGCGGCAGAAAGACGGAAAAAATACGCAAAAAAGCAGGGAAAAGCAAAAATGGGCGTTGATTGAGCACGCTGCTGCGCTAAGATACAAGCGCAAGTGGTATTGATTGAAAGCATTCGACCCTACTGAGGCTCTGAGGGGGGAGGGAGGGAGAATATGGGGAACCAACCGAAAAAAATGGAAGCAGGTGAAAAGCAACAACAAAAGCCCGTGCGTGCACTGTGCCACGAGGGAAGGCTCCCTCATTGACGTCCGGGGCCACATGGCCGGCTGGCTATGGAACAGAAAACAAACAAGGCGGAAGGACAGTGAGAACAGCGCGCTTATATACTCTGTACGTATACAGAACCAGGAAAGTTCTCGCCCTGTCGTGCACGGCGGAATGAAGACGCGCAGGTTCATATAATCTTCTTCGATGTGCGCGGGTTATTTGTATTCTAACGCAAAATGTTTCTTCGTCTTTCGTTTTCTTCGGGGATCGGGGACGAGACAACAAAAGCCAAGAAAAGGCCGCCAGTACACACTTCCCTTGCCGCTCAACTTGTAAGCGCCGCCCAGACGTTTGTTGGCCGCTGCGGGTGAGGCCGTGGTGCCTTCTAAGCCCTTGTGTCTGGACATGCTGGCACCAGCTAATGGTTGGCCCATGTCAGGGGACAAAGATCGTCAAGGCTCCCTAGTCGCGTTCCGAAGCTCAAACAGGAAGGAAAAGTTGTCAAAGCTTTTCATGCATCTCAACTTTGCTCATTAAATACGCCGGTGACGAACGAGAAGGCCTCGAGAAATTAAATGACCCAGGGAACAGCAACGACTGCCTGTTTTACTTCATTCATCTTCGCGCTCCGCGGCGAAGAAGCCATTTTTCTTTTTATATGAACTTTCTGAGTCTACTTAGAACGCAGCGTAGGATAAAAATATCCGCTGCAGCGCAGTATAGTGCCTATGACGTTGGACCACTGAGCACGAGGTTTTGGGTTCGCTACTCAGTAGTGCAGATTGTGTTTCTGAAGAAAGTAAATACCTCCAGGTGATATCAAGTGGTCCTCCATTGCGGTGCGTTTCGTGGCCAAGGCATACTTTCGACGCAGCCGTTTTCAACGAAATACTCACACGTAAACATCACCATGCTCTCCAATCAGTCGTGTAGCAGTTAAATATTAGCCCCACGCAGCCACCGCCACGTCCTCGACATCACACAAAATTCGACCATGGAGCGCTGGTTGGAGGCACTGATCCCAGGAAAGTGCAGTTGGTGAGGTGAGATCATTGATAGGGTCTCCCTCCGCGCTCCCGGCTTTAAAAGGAAGAGAGAAAGAGAGAGAGAGAGAGAGAGAGAGAGAGAGAGAGAGAGAAAGTGTGTGTGTGTGTGTAAACATGTTTATTGCGGAAAACTATGGGGAGGAGTCCTCAGTCCAAGACCCCTTGAGTGTTCCCTGCCTCAACAGCCCTCAACACTAGGCGCTGGTCATTGAGGTCGGAGCTGGTCAGAGCTCTCTCCCAAAGCTGGTGAGAAGAAATGGAGGGATTTCGCGAATGTAGTGGGGCGTGCGCGCAGCCCCCTACCATATGAAAGAGCGCCCCGGGGGCTTCGCAGAAGTGGCATAGCTGGGAATATACGGTGGGGTGCAATATATGGAATTTAGTGGGATGGGGAAAAGTATTCGTCTGGAGTGCACGGAGCTGCCGTTCCTCCTCTTTCGTTAAGTGCTTATGCGGTGCTGGGTAGGTGATACGTCCCAACTTATAGTGCTGTGTTATTTCGTGATACGTGATCAGCGGGGTTGGCCTCCAGAAGGAAGAGAACACAGAGGGCTTCACCCTCAAGCGGGCATGTCTGGTAGCAATATAGCCCCCTAGGGATAAGTGCAACGGCCATTTGGCTGCAAATTTGAGAAGAAAAGAAATGGCCGCAAATACACAAAAAAGTATTTTCTTACATCTGCTGCTTTTCAAAACTTCATTTCTGACAGGGCACCAAAAGTGGTTCTGAGTTGTTGTTAAGAAGCAATATTTCTGTAAGGCTGCCTAGATTTTAACATGCTTATTGGAGTGTTGTATGTCCTATATGTACTACATAAAGCACATTCTGGTATTTTGTCTTTCAGAGCACTAGGTCTATTACTCAATGTACAAACCCAGAAAATTCCACGCTCCTCGTAGCGTCAATATGACCTTCAAGCTTTGCCTAGTCAAGCCACCGGATCGTGCGGTTGCGCAGCAAAAGCGCGACGTTGTCTAATTGCTCGTTCGTCCCAAGGGAAGGGTTGCGAAGAGGGGAATAGAAGAACGAAACGAGTAAAGGCTCATTCCAGCCGAAAAATTACGCCCACCTCCACTCGCGGGAACCCTGGTGTGATGCGACGCTGAGGGGGTTCAAGCGCAAGCGGAGAGCAACCGTCGACCGAAAGGCCGCCGGAGAGCGGCACACAGGTTATATTCTATAGTTCATCTCACAAGCTAGCTGCAGCACTGTGGAGGCTACATTGTTATCAATAGTGCGCCCACTGAGGGCGCCTAATCCGCCGTGAAGGGGGTCCTGAAAGGACACTCCCTTCTCCCCTCTCGGCAAGTGGCACCGCACGGCCCCGGCGCCTTTTGTCGCTTCCTTCGCGGTAAGTTAGGTGCCCTGAGGGGGACAACAATGTAGCCTCCACAGTGCTGCAGCTAGCTTGTGAGATGAACTATAGGCACTATATATGCGCAGCGCGCCCGAAGGAGAGGAAACCGCGGAGAGAGAGAGTACTGCACATGCGCAGCACCGCGCGCAGCGCCGCCCACCGGCGGAGTGAGAGCGCGCTGGGCCGCACACACTCTCACCTGGGCACGCGCCGGCGCCAGTGCGTCTGCCGCGGCTATGACGCAACACAATCCAACACAATCCACTTTAATCCAATCCAATCCAAATCCAATCCAATCCAAGTTAAGCCAAGCCAAGCCAAGCCAAGCCAATCCAATCGAATCCAATCCAATGCCCGTCGCGAGAGAGTGTTCGCTATCGGAGGGGAGAGCGGGAGAGTGGCTGCGGACAACGTACGCACGCCGCGGACAACAACGGACGCACGCAGGAAGGACAGGTCCGCCGACAAGAGATGCTCTGAGCGTCGCATCTAAAATCATACAAAGAGGCTCTATTAGCACCCAAGTTCACTTCGCCCTCGCGCCTACAGCTCAGACTTCACCGAGCACAGTCTGGGTTTTGTCTTGCGTTGCAATTTTGGGCGTGTCCACTGCGCGCTCTCGGCGCAAAAACCGACCTGTAGCTCGACAAACTTGCTTTACCGCATTGAACCACAGCAAATTTTTTTTTTAATTCAAATTCGGTACAAGGATTTTCCTAATGTTGGAATGCTCGGCTACAGTTGGCTCGCGACGGATGTTCATTGGCAAAAACTGAGATCGTGCCGTAAGAGGAAACTAGTTACTGAGGGACCATTAACGTTTGCACCGTTACTTGCAGAAATTCTTTAAGGCGTCGTGTTTCTCTTGGTTAATGCAAAAAAACTTACACCATCTTCCCGTGGGGAGCCCTGATGAGGATGCGAAGCATCATGGGGGTTCCGTATGGTTCCATTGTGTTGCCGTTATGTTGAGTGATCTGGTGTTTAGTAGCGCCAGAGGGAATTCCGCGTCCTGATCCACACCGGTGGCAAGGGCACGCAAGTACTGTTGTGTGACGGTTAGTAGGTGGTGGTTCTCGAGGCGCCGAAACTCGTCCATCATGTTCTTGTCGATGTTGTCGTCTCTGTGGTAGAACCGGTAGTCTCCGTCAGCGTTGGTGAGGTAAAGGTTGTTGACGTTGGTGCACCGGCTGAGAGCAACGTACACGCCCTCCTCTTCGCCGCATTGTCTTC
Source organism: Haemaphysalis longicornis (assembly GCF_048455015.1). Classification (NCBI taxonomy): domain Eukaryota; kingdom Metazoa; phylum Arthropoda; class Arachnida; order Ixodida; family Ixodidae; genus Haemaphysalis; species Haemaphysalis longicornis. The sequence continues at coordinate 342,720,626 of NW_027526203.1, read as the reverse complement.
TTCTCCTTCTTCTTCTTCAACGGTTCTCCTACGGGAAGATGATGATGGTGGTTGAACGCGAAGCTATGTCGTGATGGATTAGCAACGTACACGCCCTCCTCTTCGCAGCATTGTCTTCTTCTCCTTCTTCTTCTTCTTCTACAGCGGTTCCCCTACGGGAAGATGACGATGGTGGTTGAACGCGAAGCTAGTTCGTGATGGATTCTTTGGTTGGCCAATCCTTAAGGGCATCCTGCCACAATCATCATCAGAGGCGCTGCGGACGGGGCACGGACAAGGGACATGCCCCCGAGCAAGAGATGCTTCGTATCTAAGCGTTGGTGAGGTAAAGGTTGTTGACGTTAGGGCACCGGCTGAGAGCAACGTAAACGCCCTCCTCTTCGCACCTTTGTCTTCTGCTTCTTCTTCTTCAGTGGTTCCCCTACGGGAAGATAAAGACGGTGGTTTAACGCGAAGCTGTCATGATGGATTTGTTGGTTGGCCAATCCCTAGGGGCATCCTGCCACAATCATCATCAGAGGCGCTGCGGACGGGGCACGGACAAGTGACATCCCCCCGAGCAAGAGATGCCCCGCATCTAAAACACAAATTTATTTACTCCTTTTACACGAACATCAGTCTACCTCTTAAGCAATAGCCTGCCATCCGTGAACATGTCTAAAATGACTTTTTTTTCCTCAGTTGAGGGTTGAAGTTCTTGAGCAAGAGCTTTACTGTCTAAGGGATAGTAACTGTTGCTTACGGTGTTCGTATGATGGATTGAACTTTCTAAGGGTGTGAAGTATGAGACGTTCCTTTGCTCTGTTATTGTTCCAGTCATACGCGCCTACAGCACAGTTGGGAACACTTCAATCTACGTCCGTTTCTAAGCACTTTTACGCATTTCTGAGACCATAAGCCTGGGTTTTTACAGCGAAACTGTTAGCCTCCAGTTGATCGGGAAATTTCGTGTCGTAAACAAAAACCCATGTACGTCCCAGCAGTTCTCCCCTAAGACGCCGAGCGCATGCGCTAGGCTAATCAGGCATACAGCATATAGTTCAGTATTCATTTAAAAGAACCACAAAACAATCATCAAAAGCGCATTATGGATGATAACGTGCCTGTGAACAATAGAACCCCGCCCCCCACCATGCGTTCCTGCTAAAGATGATGTTTGGTGATTGTTTGAAGGCTAGACAGGACTATATAGAACAGTTCTTGCTCAAGAAGCCGAGCGCGTGCGTCAGGCTAGGCATGACGCAGCATTTGCCGCCAGAAAAGCCGGGCGTAAGCGACAAGTCCGCCGAGGCGACTAGAAACATTTCATACCCTCCCCCATCAGTATTTGTAGTGGTTTACAACGGCCTCGTTGGACGTCCACTTCCGCTGGGCGGGACGGCGACCATTTTTTAAATGCGGAGCATGTCTTAAGCTCGCGATGTCACTCGTCGATGTTGTCGGCGCCGTCCACACGCTAACTGCGCATGCGCGTCGCGTCGAGGCGCAGGTGCGCGTCTCTCCCCCGTACCCTCCTCGCTCTCAACAACAGGTGCGGCGGTGCGGGAGGAGCGCGTGTACCCTGTGCGCTCCGTCGCTCTCAACAACAGCTGCGGCGGTGCGGGGGGAGCGCGTCTGTGCGCGCATGCGTCGTAGCTACCCGTGCGCTGCGTCGCGCTCAACAGTAATGGCGGCAGGGCGTGTACACGTGATAACGGCGTGGTGGGTGCGTGGAAAGTTCGCGTGCTTGTGTACGGAAGTGTGCGCATGCGCGTCTCTCTCCCGTACTCCTCTCCCTCGAACGCGGGCGGTGTGTATATAAGCGGCGGAGCGCGCGTTCGGAATTAAGTCACGGGCGTCTTTGCTTGGCTTTCGCTTGACTTGACGCTTTGCTTGACGGCACCAAGCAATAAAGACAGACTAACTTTACACTCCTTGCCTTCGCTTCTCCTTCATTCAATAAATAAGAATAATAAAGACGAAATAACAATTAAGCATTCCCAAACCATACCCAATTACGCAACATTCACGCGATACCCCCACCACTCCGCGACGCATTTACTCGAGTTCCCCCCGTGGGAAGATGCGGGCGGGTTTTTCGCCTTTCGCTCTTAAAACATTTTCAACTATGTAAAAATATTCATGTCCGAAGCGAAGTCATTTTTAACAGGGAAGCTGTTGTGCAAGCTGGAAGTTCGGTATTGTTGGAAAAAATACCAACAAAATGCCAAGCGCTCGTGAGCACGTGCCTCGCGACGACCGCTGAGTCCCGGCTCGAGCAGTGGCTTTAGCAAACAAAACAAAAACTCCGCACTGTGTGTCACGGGCTACCCCGCATGTAAAAAAAAAAAAGAAACTCGAGCGCTAATGCTAGACGTAAAAAGACACCCTGCTTGGGAGAGGTCACCGTGGCCGCCGCATTTTCTAGAAGCCATTACGGATAATTGGAGGCATGGCTACGAGTGTATCAATCCTTCCCCAGACGACTTGTAGTTCCCGCCACCGCTGCCTCGACTTGATGGCGAAAAGCTGGTGGAAGTCTACAATGCTGAGGATGACTTGGCGTTTCCCATTCGCCGAGAAGAAGACCACGACCTCTTTGATGCATACGACGATTACTAGCACCGAAACTATGCAAATAAACAAAGATACTGAAACTTAAATATATGTCCGGCAATGCTCACTAATGTATACAACAGCTTCGCAATTCAGATCTTGGGCGTGAGTGCAAGCTTCCCTGAATTTTTTTTCTTCAAATATCCATGATTGATTACACCTAAAAATTTATAAACTAGGGCATACCTATCACTCTTAATCTGGATCCACATAAGATCCACTTAGTAACTGGAACTTTTTTGCAAAAAAGTTCCACTTATATATTTGGAACCGTGTTCCACATACTTTGAAAATGTAAGTGGAACAGTGCACCACATATTTTTGCAGCTAAATTATCTGGATCGGCGTTCCGAATAAAAGTATACGGATCACTGTTCCAAATAAACGGGTAGTGTAAGTTACTGGAACACTGATCCACGTAAAATGATTATGGATTATCCGGTGCGCCGTTCCAGGTACCTTTAGACCAGCTGTTTATATAAAACGGTGTTCCGATAGACGTTGAGAAGCTGTCTATGGGACTCCACTTTTCCAATATATCTGCTTTCCTGTTGGTATAAACTGAGGTCATTTGCCAGACTGGCGGATGCATTGGTATCAGAAGGAAACCGCAAGCACCATTCTAACGCAGCCTTGACATATGTCCCACAGTGATACCAACAATTGGAAAACAGAAACCGCCGCAGCAGTGTGGTCCCTGACAGTTCCCAACAGTTGCCTATCGGAGCACAGTTCTACATAAAAGTTGGTCTGAGATACCTGGAGCGGCACACAGAGACTTTGGCTTCATCCGCCGCATCCTGTTCTGGGTTTTGGCTGCATGTAAAAGAAACAAGACTCGCATTAAAATACATACCAAACCAACTATTAGCACTGATACAATGCTTTTCAAAACACTAAGCAAATTTTATTCGCTCGTATTATTGCGTACATTTGAGATACGGAGACATATCTGTTTCCACTTCGGCAGAAAATGACCAGCGTACAGGATCAAATACCGAAACGATATCAAGTGGCCAAAACGATCTAAGTGGCATTATCCTATTTTAGCTAATATTTACCATTCTTTTTTGCTAAAAAAACATGGGTAATAAAGATGGCTTTAAGCGCAACCGCGTCACAAACAGACTTGTACATCTACCCTCGCACTAACTCAAGAAGCATTACACAACAGTGAGCATAAAATATGCTGTTTTATCACATGAAATCAGGTACCGCAAATGGGGAAGTACCCAGAGCGCTTGCCATACCATGTTTACTCATCCCGGTTCCAAAATATGCAGTTTGCTATTAAATTGTAGGGAAAAGCCAAAAAAAAAAAAAACAAGCCATACACGGTTGGATTATCACAAGACCTACAAGAGTGCAGGAAAAGAACACCGGAGCCAATACTAACAATATAACATTTGCACAGAAAAACCTACCGGAAGCATATTGCACAACTAAAACATACACCATATATCAATATCAAGGTAACTGTAGCGAAAACCGACTATATACGCGCACTGAAAAAGCCTTTCACTGAAGCCGCGTTGCTTCCCCGACAATTTGTAGCTATTTAAAATAACTTATAAAAAAAAAGCTCAAAGCACCCAGTGTGAATCTTACAAAATTTTACAAACCAGATAGCTCGGAGCATGTTACGCATTTTAAAATTTAACAAGCAGCCTAACTCTAAAGACATTATTAATTCCCTCAAGAACAATTCAGACATCCCAAATAACCAAGCCAGGTAGCTTTGAAACATACAGGTGACCAATTTTACCAAGCCAACTTGGAAGCATTTTTCCTGCCGGAACATTTATCTGAGGTAAAATTCACAGTTGCGTGCTATACAAACCCTACTATCATGACGACAGTATGCTTGTGACCAAAGCACTGCCTCTAACAAGCAAGAAATGCAACTTAGTCCAAAGTAAACAACTTTTTCAAGCCAAATATGTATATTTCGCATTCTTCTAGGGCTTAGGTGTCAGCTAAGATACAGTACAAAAATTGATTAATAAAGCTCCAAACCGTCTGTGTAAATAATTACTCTTACGTTTGCATCCATCAATAGCAGCACTGCCATGGAAAAAAATTACGAGCTGCACTTGAATAATAAAAACGTTACAGTGCAGTGCCATTAACTACATTAACAGAGTAACAGAGTAGCTGCAAAGGCAGCCTGCGCTTTGTGCCAATAATGAAAAATTGCAAAGGAAAGCACGACTTCACTTTTTCAACTGACATGCCGCTTGCATCTACCAATCATTTGAACCACGACATATCTTTCCGAATAGGCTTCAACGTCTAACAATAATTTAAAACCCCAAGTAGAGTGACCACATCAAGTCTTTCAACAGAGCTTTCAACTTAAATGACCCCAGGCCACTGTTAAATGGCCAAGAACTCTCTGCAAAAGTCCCAAGAACTCTCCAAAGTCGCATAAGTTTCAGGAGATTAAGATGATATATATGGCGAGGAGGATGACCACATCTTGATGTGACAACGCAGGCGGAAAATCCTTGACGTGTTTCTTGAAGACAATATTTACGCTGCCATTTTCTTCTCTCAAAATAACTGGACCTCGAGAATAACTGGACCACGTCATGTACCTTTAAGGAAGGAACAAGAAAATTTTGTTAGACGATGGCTTTAAATGAGTGAGTTGCTTAGGATACCCCTTTTATAGCACAGTAATTGATTGAAATATCAGCGATTTCTTGGTTTCTTTTCTGGGAATGCTGCTAACAATGTACAAAAAATATTAGCACAGACTGTCAATGGCCGTTCTCTAATTCTGGAAAGCGACCGCACTGGGCGTGGCCGTGGTGCCGTATTATCACAGCAGCAACTCTCAATTGAAAGCAAAATGTTTGCAAAACTTGAACGCAAAATAATAGTTTTTTTGTCCACATGTTGAAGCATCCGAAACAGGCTGAATGAGAAGGTATTTCCCAATATTGGAGTTCACCATTTATTTTTAACAGTAAGATTTTGCTACAAAGAAAATTACCACAAATTCAGTCCCGCAAAAATAAAATGCCAGCTTCAATAAACACTACCATAAATTGAGTCCCACAAAAATAAAATGCCAACTTACCCAACTAAAATTAAGATGCAGGCGTTCCTGGCAGGGCCTCCTCGGAGTGCATTTCCAGGAAAGTTTTGCCAACGTGTTCCCAAAAGCTCTTGCTGTCGTTTTCACCTACAGGTCAAGTTGTCACTGAAATGGTGTTCCGAAGCCATTACGTATAGTGCAACAACCTAAAAAGGAACCATCAAAGTTCCAGAACTGGGAGTGCGTACTTACTTGTAGAATGCAATGATTTCATCCCGTACAACGGCTTTCATGTGTTTCCTTTTTGTGAACACACGCCTTCAAGAACGGTGAACACATGCGTTCAAGAACCAGGAAAATGGCAGTATGCATTCCTTGTTCCATTGTTTTAAGTCCCGGTCCGCCCTATTTCCTAGAAAATCAAAATATAAAAATATCGAAGGATAAATTTACGCTTCCCTCTAAGAAGGGAGTACTACAAGATCTCGTACAATGCCTGATTAGTTGTGCTAAAATTTATTTTGCAGCACGAGCCCTGGCAACGTTTTCAGGCGAAACAATTTTAAATATAACAATATTTGAACATTTTTAGGCTCACCTGTCATTGCTCCATGCGGAGTGGTGAACGTCTGTATAATACGCAACACTCAAGAGGCACTCTTTCGTGGCTTTATGACTTCCACAATGCATTCATAATCTGCCACACTTGTCACGACGACGCCTCGGCGTGCCGAAGATGTCTTCAGCCACAGTGAATGCCACAGCCATGATTTCAGAGGTATATGTAAGGAATGGAAATAATTCGTTTTAATTTCTGTTCTTCAGACAAAGGAAAACAATTGTCGCAAACTACCAGTGTAGAGACATATGTCTCCACAGTCAGCCATAGTCTGCATCTGGACAGGTTGTACAGATCGAATACAGAATGTAGCAATCTGCTTTCGCAGTATATTTTCTAAGTTCAAGGAAGCACAGAAATGGGTTAATGTTGGGTGCACATAGTGATGCAAGAACTTATCACCTGAGCGTTGTCGAAAATTATTTAGACTCTCGGGTTACCACCGACATTGACGGCATAAATATGCAAGAGTGGCTTATTTCTAACGCGGTTCGTGAAGTAGCAACCACTAATTATGGATATTGGATAATTATCCTGAAGTCTCAAGTTACCACTGACATAAACAGCATAGAAACGCCAGCACACTTTCTATATACCCGCTGCGTGTTGTGTTTCCACATTTCTTCCCCTCTACAAAAGAAACGTTTGTTACTGCAGTACTGCTAAGACAACTTTCCCTTCCATTTCTCTACACTTCAGGCAATGTTATTTAAAATAGATCATCTCAATTGGTCAAAGGAATTGAAAGAAACATGGAACATAAACATGAAACATGGAACAGATAAACGTAAGATCACGCATTGAAAGCACATCAACACAACTCCACAACTCGAAATAGCGTCTACCTTGCGCGCAATGGGCAAGGTCGAAGACTCCCGGTCTGGTAAGCACAGTAAATGCATTCTACTCAGCAGATTAACACAACGACGCAATTACCACGCAAGTTTTAAAAATACCAATAAATCTAAGGACGGACGCTCCGACAAACTTGCTTGGAAGTTGTACACGTGTGCACGCGCGATTATCGCGAGCGACTAACCCGAGAAGATTCGCTACCGCAGAGATACACAGCAACCGTAAATATACAACTAAGCAAAGCTACACAGTAAGGGAACATCCAATCATGAAACGCGCAAACCAGCAACTTTCTTATAGCAATGGCTAACGAACGCAGTCAAATGTCCAGCCGACTCTCACCCACGAACACGGAAGTTTTGGTAAATCACTGCTGCAAACGTTTCTCCAACACAAAATGTTACACGCCGCGACCACAAGCATTGACGACACACGAACAACGGGAAGAGAGGCGGTATGTTTATCGGACGCAGTTAACAAGGATGTCACTGAACAACAACCATTACTAGCACATAAATAAGCAGCACTGACCTTTTTTGCGCCTCCTCGCAAAACTCCACTTCGTCGAACAGGAAATACAGCCCGGGGATGTGAAAAAATTCGCAGTTGCACGCCGCAATCAACCCAATCAAACTGCTAACGGCGCTAACGGTTCTCGCCAGCGTGACCGAGAATTTCTTTAGTAAATATCAGGCGCATCGCGCGAGCAATTGAGAAACCCGCTTGGGAATGCCACTGGTGGCGCTGCATGCGGAAGACCGTAATATTAGCGGAGGGAATCCTGGAAGATGGGAGCGCTGCTGTCGTTTAAAGTGTTGACGCAGTACCGATTTTTATCCGTCGTCGTCGTACCCGTTGCAGCCCCACTGTACTGTGAATCAACGCAAAAACAGCTCTGCCGTGCTGCTGCTGACGCATGCGCATGGAATGCGCTACTGGAGTGGCGGTCTTTTCCTCATGGCTTCGGCAAACTCGGTCTCGCGGAGGCTTTGGCGATGCGCCCGCATAAGAGCTCATACAAACTCGGCACACGTGATGGCTTTTATTTGATTCGGAAAACGGGCATATGCGTCTAAGCGGACGTTTACGCCCGGTGAGGCCGATACAAAGCTCAGATAATAGCCGCTTTAGCGCGTTAGTACTGGCTAAAGTTGTTTCTCGCGGAGGGCCGTGAGTGCGTGCGATATCCGAGCTTAACTTTGGATGGCAATTTCTGCGTTACTGTTTACAATGAACGCAAAAGAGCGTGGCTTCATTTACTGCTTTTCTTGACAACAAGCCTTTCCGTAGTCAATAAAATATACTGCGACGCTCTTAGATACCCACGTTTTGTAAAGCTACTTACAGCTAATTAGCGAGTAATAATACATCGGCCCGTTTCCCAGCCCTTTTCCCTCCTGAACACCAATACTACAGGAAAACAGCAACTGGGGAAGCAGCTGGAGAAGGCGGGTCATTCAATGAACTTCAATTACTATGACAAGACACAACAACAGCAAGTTAACTCTGCGCATTTTTCCGTTACTGCACAGCATAATTAGGAATTACAATGTCATTTCAGCATTAATACATACAAAATAATGCAGGTACCACGTGGTATATTTAGTTGTCCAAGTTTAGTTCCGTTCACCCAGTCAACCGCTCCCTGCAAAGAGGCTTTTGTTTTTGCTTGTGGAAATTAAAAGGGACTCACCTGTTAGCATTCCTATCGGACTTACTACGTCATGACCAACGGACTTAAAAACCATCGTGCACCAATACGAATAGTTTTACAAATACATACTGATATTCACAACGGCCTAGTTTGCTTATTTTAGATATATGTCGCTTCTCTACTGAAACAAAGAAATAAAACTCTCGCATGGTAGACCGCTAGCGCCTTCCAGTGAAGACTGGATAAACGAAAATGCGTTTCTTGATTTTTTTTATCTCTGCAAAGAAATCATATACAGCAGTCTCCCGTTAAGACGAACCCGAAGGGACCGTAAAAAATGTATTCGTATTATCCGAAATTCGTCTTAAGCGGAGGTGTATTGCATTGTGGACGGTACAAGAGAAAAATGTTGTGGTTCTTAATCAGTGTTCGTTTTAACCAAGTTCGTCTTAACGAGGGTCTACTGTATTTCTAGAAGAAGCAAACCGGGTCGTTAGTGTCATTTCTGTGAATTTGTAAAACTTCTTGTATCGGTACATGGTGCTTTTGAATTAGTAAGTCTCATAAATTTGCGTCATGAATTAGTGAGTCCCATATGAATTGCATCAGGTGAGTCACCCTTAATAGCATGCATGAGACGAAAAATGCTAACGAACATCCAAGCATATATAACTGCATGCGTGACATGCTGCGTGTAGTGTAAAATGCGGCACAGTCGGTTAACACTATGTATATAACGCATCAGGGCATAAATAACGTGGACTAAGTACCTATTTTACATCAGATTGTAGCCATTTATACGTTCCTGTAAAGCACTTAAAATTGTGCACGTACTACAACACAGCAAGCTGATGGCTGAGTATAGAGCAAAAAACAATGTTTCTGTGACGCTTTGTGAACCAAATGCAGAACATGCAATAGTCTCAACAACCATATATATTTCTTTATGAGGTATGCACAAAAGCCCAATGAATTCTTCAGCACTACCACGGCTCTGTCCCAAACGCAGAAGGAGAACCTGAGGATATCTGGTCCTTCTCAAATTCAAGTCATTGGTGATTTCAGACGTACTGCGCGTCTGCAATTAGCAAAAGACGATATTCACTAAAGCGGTCTGAGCGCCGCAGACAACCTGAAAGGGGTTCGTGGAATTTCTATTTTCGCTAAGATACCCTTTTCTCGCACCTTTCATGCTTTGTACGGTGTTGTTATAGCAGTGGACATATTTTTTTCTGTCAAATAACGTCACTAAAAATACGTCTTAGCCGTCTTATATAAGTAAACTGCTCTAAGACAGTTCCATAGATATCGACGAAGTTTATTAAATTTTATGTGGTGCGTGCGTGTGTGCGTGTGTGACTGCATGCGTGTGTGTGTGTATGTGTGGGTGCGCGTGGTTGCATTCGTGTCTGTATCTATGTCTGTGGGCGTGTGCGTGCAAGTGCTTGTGCGTGCGCTTGTGCGCCAAAGCGCGTCAACCATATATGGGGTTCATTGTTCCAGTTAATGCAAGATTCAGTGCATACTTCACTGCAGCACACAAGTTATGTGGAACAAGACACGAGCAAAAAATATACAAAAGCACTGTCCAAACTTTTTACTGGGACATAAGTGGAACAGTAACTGGAACGGCCGACAGCGCATCCCCTCATTTATTCGGTTCCACATAATAACCACAAACCTAAAGAAAACAAATGGTCAGTTCCAGATAAGATCCACTTATATCTCTCGTTCCAGTTATTCTTCGTTTAGATCCAGATAAAAATATGTGGATTGCCCCGTTTAACTGGAACTTACATGGAACCAGATTAAGAGTGTAGTGATTGCTACGATTCCAAGCCGTCCTGGGAGGCTTATCTTCGGCATTTTACAGACAGTTTACGTTAATTCAACTGAGAACTTTTGACTCTCTGGCGCAACATGTTATGTAGTCAAATTGTCATTGAATTATCATGGCGGTGTTGGATGCGGCCATATACCCCCCTCTCCCCACATAAACCCACACACCCATACCCACACCTTTCCCTGGGAACTATTTTTTGGGTTTTAAAAACCAGGGAATCAGAAGAGCTGCATTTAGGCCATAACGCAAAGCAGCCAATGGAAGAGCTAGTGCATTAAATAAAAACATCCTTCTGGGCTGCTGTTCCACCGTTGCATTCGGATGAGGCCTTGAGTCGCTTTTATATCGGGCGCGTAGCCTTCCCAACGAAACATGGCATACGGTGAGAGCGTCACTAGGACCCGTTGTTTCACGGCTTTACGCTAGCAAGACGCTAGGTATCTTAAGCTGTAAACAACACTATGTTGCTTGAGAAGACAATTTCATTTGCGCGCTGTACTGAAGTTGCCGTGTTTCGGGTTACAACACTATTGTGCCTCCGCTAACAGCACGTCACCGAGTGACTGTGTTAGCAGAACCATCCTAGTCTTTTTTTTTTTCCTGTTTGTTTCCAACCTTAGCTTTCCCTTGATCGTCCTCAGAGCTCACGACACTTTTTTGTTCTTGCTGTCGCCAACGTTCACTCCTCAAGCCATGCAATGCGTCTAACTCCTGCTTCAGCTGTACCTTAGCCTGATCCGCGGAGAGCCCCTTTTTCTGTAAACATGGCGAGTGCCTGGCCTCTTCGAATGCATTTCATCAGTAAAACAGGAGCTTTGAATTGGAGTGCCGACTGGCTATTCCATGGAAAGCGCATCCGTACTTGCAGCGCCTAAATAGACAATGTCGGGTCTCTGGCTTGCCGAGTGCTTCGCAGCGCAACCGGGAGGCCCGATGAATGCGCATAAATTTGTTGAGCAAAGAGTAGGTCTCCGGAGTGTGTTGCGCTTTTAGGAACGGTGTCCCGAGCAGCCGTCCCGCGGCAAGGATCTCTCTGCCCTCCAGCTTAGCGAGTCCGTGTTGTCAGCTATACCTTTCGACTTGCACTTGGCACCGTGCTCTGGGATTCCGTGCCACACATGAAGCACAAAAAGAAACGTCGCAGAGCAATTGGAACTCAGGGCAAATAAAAAATGAAACGTGCTGACTTCGAGCGCGTTTTTTTAAAGGCTACAGCCTTTCTTGGGATTGGTAAACGCGAAAATGTTGCTCTGTCTGTCTGTTAGCCCAATCGGGAAAAATGTTTGTGGTGGGTCGTCTCCCTACTGGATGACCGACTCACTGGCAATTGGTGGGTCACAGGTAGAGGGGAGGGGGGAGCGGTAGGGGCAGGTGGAAAGGTGAGGGAAAGCATAAACAGTAGAAGGAATGCGGAGGATGCGAGTTGGAAGGGCATTGCCTGGCCGGGGCGGCCGTAACGCTATAGTCTTTCGACGCAATTTGCAGCGAAGCAAGCGATTGCATGGCCAATTTTTCTTCTCCCGCCATCCCTGAAATGAAAATAAAAAATAACAGTTTACGCACACTGTTATAAGTCGTGTGCCATTGTTTCTGAAAGAGATATTGAATGTGTTTCGAGCGTACACGATAACTTGGGTTCACGTAGGCTAGTGCTTATTTACGCGCGTTTCATTGCCTCTCAGCGCATCGCGATAAGGCTGGAGATGAAAGATAAAATGCATTAAACAGCCCATGCAGCCGTCCCGTTTCTTTGTATTTCTCTCTCTGAACCTTTGTTTTGTATAATTGCACGCTCGAACATCGCAACCGTGCAAACAACGCGTTACACCAGCTCTGAGTGTGTAATAGTATAGTCAGCCACTACTTAATATTTTACTGGGAGCTTTGCGGCCCGTTGTACATCTAGAGGCACTCTGCAGGACTTTCTATAAACGCTTTCACCTTTTCCTTCGCCTTTGGAAACACTGCGAGAGCTCCAGTTATCGCCCGCACGGAACGGCAGGCGCTGCGTGATTAGCTCGTCGCAGCAGATCAGCCTTCCGTTCCTGCTTTGCTTTTGTGGCAATTATTGTTACGGTGGTATCCAAACCAGTTTATTACTGCCACTGAAAGGAAGCCGTCCTGTAGCCGCTGCACTGCTCTAATGACATCATTCGAGCGCTCGAAGAGCGCTGAGACCGGGAAAGGGAGAAAAATCTTTTGCGCAAGTTTTAAAATTATCTGATGGGCATAAAATTTTGTCAGAAATTGATGATGCAAACGAAAACCAACTAGAAACAGTCTTAACCAATATTACCATGTGTTATAACTGCGAAACAGTTAGTGGCACTTCTGTTAAAATTACTAGTTTTCGTCGTAAGAAACAAAGCAAAAAATAAACTGAAAAGATCATACCTCTCCTGAAATCGAGTCAAGGATGCACACAAATGATTTTTTATTTTCATTTAAGAAGAAGCATAGCAGGGACCGTCCTTAACCCCTGCTAAAATTGAGGTCGCATACAATGAAGACTCACAAATGTGACGGTATTATTTAGACCGGCGTTGTAAACAGAACCGTTTCAATCAATATTCGGGTGGTTCTTGAACCGTGAAGGTACACAAAGATTCCTAGCCCTGCGGCAAGCAAGCATGCGGGAGCAGCGATACCAAGTCAGTGTGAACGTCCCCATGGCGAACATAAAATTCGGGAAGGTGAAAACCAGAACATCGCAAGTGCAATAAGGAGAAAATGACTGGTGACCATCACGCTGTGGCCAATGCGCAAAACTCGAAACAAATCTAAGGGCAACATATTAGATGCAGCCGTGGTATACGGTGTAGGCTTGTTTGCACAAAAAGAAATATCACTGCTAGCCACCCCACTCGTGCATAGGCTTACCCCTAACACAAGGGGTAGTAGAAGCGGTGAAGACGCGAGAAGTATAGTATACCACAGTGGTCTTTAAGTAACCATCAATGTAGTGCAATAGATAACCAAATGAACAAAACCGGGTTATCTCGGGTAGTGTGAAATGTCATATTATTGTGGATAGTGGTATCACAACAAGCGGTAGAAATTAAATGCAAGCGTTCACACAACCTCCTTAGCTGCCTGGGCGCTGCACCATAAGGTGTGTGACACAACCTCTTATTGCGTCAGTAATAGATGGGGCGTTTCCCCAAAATTTCTGTGTCGGTCAGCGCCGGTGTGTCAACAGAGCGAGCGACATTTTGAACAGCACATAACGATGGCGTGGAGAGAGCGCTGGGTAAGGGAAGGGGGGGGGGGGGGGGCTGCCTTTGAAAAACTAGTTTCCTTCCCAACGCTGGCGACGTTGCCAAGGTGAAGTCCAGCCGAAACGCGACTCGGCACCTGACTCTGCGTCAGACGGCAAAGCAGGAAGCCGGCGCATGTATCGGGCTGAGCCTCAAGTTCCCGAGAGAGAGGGACGAGATAAGAACGAATCTTCAATTACTTCTTTTTCTCATTCCCTTCGCTTTTACTTAACCACGCCGCGAACTTGAAATACAAGTACGTAATGTTGTCTTTATTATTTTTTTCTCACAAGCAAGCAAGCTTGAACAGCAACAATTGCAAGGGCATTTAATTTTATTGACGAAAAAACTACTTTCTGTATAGGTTTGTTTTGGGACAAAGTAAACGTTTCTGAGTAGCGACTCCATCACCAACTAAACATTTGGCTTTGTAACGATCATCCGTTGACTGCAACCCAAAGAGTACTGAGCACCGCATATGGCGCTGGAGATGCGAATGCTGTGGCTGAATTCGACAGAAGAAAATGCTCATCCACGAGATGATCACTATCACCCGTAGGTCACAATTATTAGTCGCGGCGTGCATTGCGGAAAAGCAGACCAAAAAGTATTTTCGGTATTCAATTCCCCCTGTTGATGTACGATATTTTATGCTTTATTTTACTTTTATATGCACGATTTCTTTGCTGAGAATTACATTTATCCATGCCCATATTCTCCCGCTATTTTTTACGAACTGACATCAAGCGTAATGTCTTCTATCACATGGTCTCCAGCTCAGTTCACTCGTGGCTAGATTTGTTGAGACCTTGATAACAGTACTACAGCAACGGTACGAGCCTGTATAAATCACCCCTACGTTCAACGTGTTTGCCCAGAACGTTTTTTTCCGACGTAGTTACAAACATGTGTGCTGTCTGGAGTTTGTTCTTTAGATATTTATATTCCCCACCAAATGAGCAACAGAAAGAGTGCTGCGTACTTTCTCCGATTGGGAACAACCTTTCGGCTTGTCTGGCGCTGATAAAATAACAAAGCTCAACTTCGAAACCTACTGAAGGGTCTACGTACTGCGCAGAATGAAAGCTGCCTTCTATCCTTAAAAGCTGCCTGGGGTGCAATGCCAGTTTGTTGTTTTTGCTGTCGTCCCCAGCTGTAACCAGAAGACTACCAAGTATATCCCCCGGCTATTTGACGTAATCGACCGAGCCGTAATATTAAAACCTTGGTAAATAAAATGAAAAACCACTGCGCCCACAATTTTATTCTTTCTGTTTGACAAGAAAATTGTCATTAAAAGCTTGTGCTAAGAACTGACCAGAACACAGCGTCGTTGCAACCAACATACTGTTGATACTAAGGAACGCACTGAAGATAGAAACTGCGTAAAAGCATCCGCATCCACTCATCATTGTAAGATCCAAACAAAACTATAAAACAAGCAATCTATCTCGCAGTTATGAGAATAAGAATGAAAGCATTGCTCGATGTAATAAGCAGCGCACATATAGGTTGTGTGGGGCTGATATCTGTACTCAGGAGCATTAGAAAATTATAAGTTGCCTTACGGGCCATAAGCGTGTGCTCTTAAGCACCACTTTTTCGAGCTGCCTACTATGTCGATGTCGCCACCTACCCGGGTCGGCCGGGTACGTATGCTGCGGCCGTGATTGCGGCGACTTCCGGGAAGCTGTGCACGGCTGGCAGCGTGCGGGCACGGGACCCAGTACAGGCCGAAGAGCTAGCCATAGCGCTGGCGCTCGCGAACCCCAACTGCACAACGATACTGAGCGACTCGAAAAGCGCGATTATGAACTTTGCCAAAAACAACGTGTCTCCATGCGCGGCCAGGGTGTGCGGGGCCCTCACACAAAGAGCAATGCCGGTGGTGCTTAAATGGTTCCCGGCGCACATGGGACCAATGGATACAGGAGAGAACCGCAACGAAGGGGCAGATCGGGCGGCGCGTGCGCTCACTAGCCGCAGCGCAGACCACAACCCCCAACCCGCGGAGGAAATCAACGACGAAGACATGGAGCCAATTACCTCCTACAAAGACGCGATGAGCTGGTACCGTGAAGGTAGGCGGAAGTACCCGCCATCTCACAAACAGCTCACCAGGCAAAAGGCAACGATGCTACGGCAACTACAAACTCGCGCAATGTGGACACCTGTAATCGCAAAACATGTCTGCCCGGAGTTATACACAAGCGACGTATGTGCGGTGTGCGGTGCCGATCGTGCCACTATGGCGCACATGTTATGGAACTGTGCAGTAGAAGACAGTGCTACGGACGTGCTACCGCCACGCCTAGCAAGTGCTGTAACACATACCGATCTTAACGCACAGCGGGAGGCTGTCCAGTTAGCGCTGGCGGCCCTCAAACGCCAGCAGCCGACGGCGCTGCCCCCTCACCGGGGCTCGGGCGCCTGTAGGTAAAGTACAGGCCTTAATAAAGTTGTCTCTCTCTCTCTCGAGCTAACAACGAAAAAGACATGCTTGGACGATCTTGCCGGGCTTTTTCGCAATATTTTTATTAACATTGTTTGACTCGTGCGTCAATAAAATGAACACTTACGAAAAATCATGACGAGGTCATGGAGTCGAGGGGCCCAACGAAGTGCAGTTCGAGGACGTATAAGTATCCACATGCACAATACTCCTTCATGAAAAACCTAAAACTGTCACCACACGAAAATGTGTCAGACGAAGAGGCACAACCTTTCTGAAGTTATATACATTCTTTCAAGAAAGGGTGTGTGGAAATCCGTATTAGGGAAGCATCACGGTTACGCGTCAACAAGGGCGATTTGAACCACCTAATATTTGCGGATGAAAAGTCACAGCGAGCTTGCGAAAGCTGTTATGACAAATTTTCAACAAATACCATGAGGCAAGGAGGCTCCACCCGACTCTGATCTGCAGAAATGATTCTGCACCGAGTCTCTGAAGACAACTGTTCCCTGCCCAAGATCACCGCTGTAGTCTTTGTGAAGCTAACTACGCCAGGTAATTTCCCCACTTTTGCAGAAACCACGCCAACCCACGCGCGCAACTCGGATGACTTCACGCGAAGCCCCTCATCGCCTACTGCCAACACAGACAAGGCACTTTTTGTTATGGCGAATGCCTTACATGTCTCATCAACCGCAAAAACTCCCACCTGCCCTCGCGGGACCCCCTGTGTAGATGCGACGCATAGGGGGTTCACGTTGCAGCGTTGGACCGCGGAGGAACGGCGCTGGAACGATGGAGCGGAGCGGCGCAGGCACCGCGTTTTATAGCGCGCATACGGTGAGGGGACGCGCCGGCGCCAGTGCGTCTGCCGCGGCTATGACGCAACACAATCCAACACAATCCACTTTAATCCAATCCAATCCAAATCCAATCCAATCCAATCCAATCCAATCCAAGCCAAGCCAAGCCAATCCAATGGAATTTAATCCAATGCCCCTCGCGAGAGAGTGTTCGCTATCGGAGAGGAAAGGGGGTGAGCGGCGGAGAGCGCAGCTCGCTCGGCGAGGAGAATGGGAGAGGGGCGGACGCCGACGACGCCGGATGCAGGGACAACGCGAGTGAATGAGATGCAGTTGCATCTAAAAACTAAAGTGAAAAGTGACCTTCGTCATCATCGGCGTCAACACGAGTGGTAACAAAAGTCACGTGACTTCAGCAGCGGGAACTACGCACTCGGAAACGCCGTGGTAATCTGGCGCCGTTGCTCGAATATCGCATGATCGCTGCTCGACGTGCGCGTGTTTGTGATAGTACTGCGCCGACGTCAAACGAGGAACTTCGCAGTGGAGGAGCGCGGCGGTGGTCTAGTTCCGTTGCTCGGCGTTCGCAATATCCCTAAACGGTAGCAGCCTGAACTGTCTTTGCCAAATTACTTGGACACCATGTTCCTCTTCACAAGTGTACCTGCTAAATGTGTGGTCGTAACCGTAAGGAGTGCACCTGAGAAAGACTACAGTCTAAAAACAAGTACAGGCAGGAAGGTGAGTAATGTATGCACGGTGCGATATTTGTGCCTGGCAAACACCTACGCCGCCTTCACCTGCAATTATAACCGGCGGACGAGCGGAACGGTCGTTGGCGCCTCCATGTCGGTAACTCCGTCGGCGCCTCCATGTCGGTAAATACCACGTCACGTGGTATTTTCTTTTGTATTTCGCGGGCTTCTTCAATACGCTGAAAAACACTAATACCCAATTAATATAATGTCAGCAAGTGTTTATTGTGGGTTTTCAATACCGCTCTGCAACTTCCTAATTGGGATTTTTTGCCTAGCTTCGTTGGTTCGAAAGTTGGCTAATTAAAATTGACTAATTACCTATTTAAGCAACATACAAAAAATAGCGTGAGAAACTACATAGAAAAGTTAGCAACATGCATTTGGTTGCGTGGTCTTAGATTGCATGGAGATATTTTTAAACTCTGGCTAAAGTTAGGTGAAACACTCTGTATGAATGTGTGTATATATATATATATATATATTACGACGCTTTCGCAAGAGTTTTGAAGGGCAATTTCTTTAATGTACTGAATTCGTTGTGTACTGACCTCAGGTTGGCGGGGCATTGGCCCCAGATTTTCATCCGTTCTTTCAAGCGCTTTTCTTTCTCGAAAAAATCCTGCAGAAATTCAAAGAATTATCTACTAATGCGTAGCATTCGTACGCCGCTGTCTTGAGTGTAAGTTCTCTCCATCCAATTTTTTTTACTGCTTTCTTCTTTTTTATTTCTGTCTCCTTCCAATCTACAGCAAACCAAAAGGTTATATTTATATATATATATATAAATATATATATAATATATATATATATATGTATATATATATATAAATATATATATATATATATATATATATATATATATATATATATATATATATATATATATATATATATATATATATATATATATATATATATATATGACGACTGACACTGACAATGACGACTGCAACCTTGATATATATATATATATATATATATATATATACAGAAAGAAACGCCGGCAATCTACAACACCAAAGAAGGCATAGGGGAGTGGTTAGACTATTTTTTTTACCATTAGTGATGTTACATTTTTTTTATTATTAATTACGTGAGAAAGAAAGAAAGAAAAACACGCGCCCAGAGTGGGGAACGAACCCACGCCTTTCGATTAGATCTCGAATGCCTTACCAATTCGGCGTGTTTTTCTTTCTTTCTTTCTCACGTAATTAATAATAAAAAAAAATGTAACATCACTAACGGTAAAAAAAATAGTCTAACCACTCCCCTATGCCTTCTTTGGTGTTGTAGACTGCCGGCGTTTCTTTCTGTATTTCCTAACGAGCCCCTCATTTCCAAACCCTATATATATATATATATATATATATATATATATATATATATATATATATATATATATATATATATATATATATATATATATATATATATATATATATAATGTAAGCTTTTGGTTTGCTGTAGATTGGAAAGAGACAGAAATAAAAAGCAGAAAGCAGTCAACTTGCCCTTGACCTGAAACAAATAGCTACAGGAGGAGCTTAATTCGTCGAGTGGTGGACCGCCAAGGTCAATGCCACCGCATTAAGCAAACCCCGAGCGACAAGCAGCTGCAGCGAAATCAGCGAGTTACTCTTCTCCACGTTAAAGGAATAACCGAAGCCCTGGCAAGGCTGCCAATGAAAAATGAAGCTGAGGCTGTACACACCGTGGACATGACAACTGGATGCTTTTTAGCCGCCGCCGAAAGCTCGACAATTGACAGGTAAAGTAAAGGAGGGCGCTGTTTGCAGCATTCTTTGCTCCCAGTGCACAGTAAAGTACAGGATGAAAGCTTCCCATAATGACCGGGATTTTAAGTAGCAAATTCAAAAAACACTGCGAGGTCAGCGGCCACCCCTCCGACTTTTACAACGCCTGCGTCTTAGACGCCAAGACTAATCCCTTCTGAAACGTCGTTTGTAGAATCGTGGCACGTACAGACCACATAAAGAACTTCAACTGGTGCCTGTGTACTAGCACACACTACACCCCTTGTCATGAGAGACTACAATGACAAATTGCGCGACTACTTGTAATGAGACGTGGAATTGACGTGACGGCAAAACACTGCAAGTGCTGCTCCTCTGGGCTGATGCTGACATCTGGGAAGCTGCAAAAACGGCTTCAAAACATTACGATGCTCTCTCAAGAGTTTTGAAGGGCAATTTCTTTAATGTACTTTAATGAATTCGTTGTGTACGGACCTCAGGTTGGCAGGGCATTGGCCCCAGATTTTCATCCGTTCTTTCAAGCGCTTTTCTTTTTAGAAAAAATTCTGCAGAAATTCAAAGAATTATCTACTAATGCGTAGCATTCGTACGCCGCTGTCTTGAGTGTAAGTTTTCTCCATCCAATTTTTTTCTTCTAAATCCTGTCCGACCAATTATCTCCAATTGCGCTATTATACGATTGTAGGTGAAACTTTTGCGAAATCTTCATGATTGTGGAAATTCAGGGTGTTGGTTCGCCATTTTCCGTAATATATTTTATATTTTTATTATTTCTTCAGTTTTTCTAAATGTTGTTGGACCAATTATGTCCATTTAGGCTATTGCAACAACTACAATGAAACTTTCGCGAAGTCTTCATTACTGTGGAAATGCCTTGCGGTATACTTTTTGCCATTTTCCGTAATTATTTTATATTTTTCTATGGTTTTTCACAATTTCGTCCGACCAATTATCTCCATTTACGTTACTTAAACGATTACATTTGGAACTATTACGACATCTACATTATTGTGGAAATGCAGGGCGTTACACGGTTCACCATTTTCCGTAATTATATTATATTTTTCTTAATTTTTTAGTTTTTCAAAATTTCGTTCGACGAATTATCTCCATTTACGTTATTATAACGATTACAGGGGGAACTTTCGGGAAATCTGCATTATTGTGGAAATGCAGGGCGTATACACGTTTTGTCATTTTCCGTATTTGTGATATTTTTGTTATTTTCTAGTTTTTCAAAATATCATGCGACCAGATATCACAGTTTACGTCATTGTAGCGATTACAGGTGGAACGTCCGTGATATCGGCGTTTTTGTGGAAATTCAGGGCGTTACGCGGTCCTGGCTGAGGGAGTACTCGGCAAAGAATGCTACGCGTTAAAAGTTTATTTGTTAGTAGACACAAAATCTTACACCACATAGACAGGACACAGAACATTCATGAACAATGCCTACAGGTATATAGAGACACTCACAATGGTCAGTACAATCACGTTAGCTACGTTTAATGGGGGAAGGCTATAGTACAACTACACAACCACACTTTTATCTACTATATACAAAAGGAAATGGAATATATGTTATAAAAGGAGAATCACCTATGCCACGCTGGTTCGAAAGTAACGGCACTCGCCTTTCCTGTACAGAAACAAAAGCACATGACCACTGTCTGAGGAACTCCTCCTCTCTCCTCCGACAGGCAGAACATAAGTTCCCGTCGTAATGCGCCTCAGAATAGCTCACACAGCCCGACGACGGTAGCCACTCGCGAACGCTTCGCAGCGGTTTCGCCGCAGTGCAAAAGCCCCCGCCAGTATGAGTAGGCACGCAAAGCAGCCTCTGGGAAGGTGCCTTCAGATTGTATTCCTCACAGTGCACAACCCGCCCGAATGACCGTGCCACAACGCATTTTCAGGTGTTTGTTTCTAAAGACGATAGTCTTTCTTGGGCTACTTAAACCCAGAAATTTTAGTCTGTCTGTATGTCTGGTTGTCTGTCTGTCTGTTTATCTGTGACTCGATTCAGCCGCCAGGCCAAAGTAAAATTGATATTGCGCAATAGTCTTATATACTCACAGCCAAACGTAAACGTCTAAGCCCAGTTTATATGTTCATACTTGTCAACTTTGTTGAAAAAGAACAACACATTACGGAAATATAAGACAGGACATTAGTACACAAGGGATATTTACAGTGTTCCTTTACTAAAAAAATTCATGGAGGCTCGGTTTTGCGATAGCAAACGATATTCTACATCTCGGGCAAATCGTCAAGGGAGTGCGACATCCCCGTCGGTGAACAGATCTCCTTTCGTGCGCTGCCCAACGACGAACCTCGGCGAAGCAAGTGGCTACGTTTTGTGAACTTAGCAAACGGAGGAGAAAGGGAGCTAAAGGAAGTACGAATGTGCTCGCTTCATTTCCGACGAAGTGATTACGGCAGGGACCCTTACGCTAGCTCACTCCTGGGACATGCTGGCGCTCGTCGCCGACTTCGTCAAATCGCCGTCAAAGCGCTCTGCGCGTGGAAAAAAAACCTACACACCGCGCATTGATGCTCGTATCTTTCTGGTCGGAGCAGACAGCTCGCGCGAACGGCTTTCTATACACGACACCGGCCAACTGGCATAAGCGATACCGCTACTGAAATTTAACTATTATTAACCGTAATAAAAATACGGCACATACGTACCAGTCTGTATTCGTCCGTCACACAACTATGTTCAGTGGGGCAGGCCAAGTTTTGCACCTGTCGGGGATCCAGTACACCGACGCCAATGCAGTTTCTCACCAAAATGGAATTTCATTCGAACGCCTAGAACTAAACAACGCTGGAGACTTCGCTACTCTGTTTGTTCTTGTAGTAATTTTTCTCGTGCAGCCGTTGTGCGGATTCTCATAGCCATGGTAAGAATGACTGAGTGAGGCTGCTCTCGTAAAGGGACGGCTGATTGTCAGGTAAGTGGGGTATTAGTTCGGACAAAACGCTGTAAAGCAGCTAGCAAAATCTTTTCCGGAAATGTGTACAGTTGGAGTAATTCTTTCAGATCAACATATACTCAAAAGTGCTCCCTAGAATCGGGTAAATGGCTAAACATCGTTCTCATGAAATATAAGGTACCTCCTCGGACAAGTGAAAAAACCTGTGTTGTCTGCTTTCGTTCCCCTCTATTCAGTTTCTCGTTAGCGCCGCTGCGGGCGCCACTTTAAAATCTCCTCCCCAATAACTGTGGCCCGTTTTCGTAGATATGTCCTACTGAGGGGGCGGTCCAACGGTATCCTCGATAAACCAGAGTATGCTTACCTAATATCCACACGGAATTCATCGTTTTTTGTTTCCCGCCAGTGTGAAGTGGCCCTCACAGCTATGAAGTGCCGTCTTCCAAAATTAAACCTATATTTGAGCAGGTGAGGATTGGCATTAACAGAAACATGTTTGTTTTTTAATCAACCTGAATTATTCGAACACTATTTCTTTGAATGTCGCCGTTTGACGCAGCAAAGAAAACGTTACCTTTCTGTCCCATGCGAACGCCTTAGACTTCAGTTAAAAACTTCAGTTCTGTCATTAGGTTCTAGCTGGCTTGGCAAAGCAAGCAAAAAAATTTACTTCCTCCTTCACGAATACATCATGGCTACAGGAAGGCTTTTATGCTTCCTCATTCGTAAAATCATTTATCTCGCCCCGCCCCTAAGGAGCGTATGTGTTTTTCTTCTTTTATCAATTATTACTTTCCAATTCTAAAGCACACTTATTAAATAATTAGACGAACATCAAGCTATGGCCAATCCCCCTAAATGCGTACGTGCCATTGCCAAATGGGAAAGGAGAAGAAGAAGAAAGCCATGGAATGTCCGTATCAGTAGCGAGCGGAGCCCCATCACACGATCTTACCCCAAACCTAAACTAAGAATCGCGTTACCGCCATATCGTCATAAATAAATAGGTTACGCTCGCTTCTGGGTTGGTTTTTGATCGTCTTGGCCTCTTCATTGTGTCGATGCGAAAGATGACAACAACGAAATTGCTAGTATTTATCTCCTGGGTCCACGTAATCATCCGATAAAGATGACGTCGATGCCCATCCATAAGGCTCCATCCATAAGGCTCCACCCACCCATAACGCTCCACGACTGCCCATCCCCACTCGAAAGCAAATTTCTGTCAACATCGCTTTATCTTTGCAGTCAGGGATCGTTACTTCTTGTTTGAAATCTCACTTGATTTCAAACAAGAAGTAACGATCCCTGGCTGAGGCAAGTTATAAACAAATCCGAATGGGCAAGGACCTAGGATTTCGCTCATTTTAGATGTGACTCCCCAGAAGCCGCCCTCCAATTCACGGTCAGACTGATGGTCAGTTGCGTAAAAGACTTATGCATATCGAGCGGTGTGCATGAGTGGCTCGCAGAAATAAACCACAACTAGTCATATCACATACGCTCACTTGCGTATGTGATATGACTAGTTGTGGTTTATTTCTGCGAGCCACTCATGCACACCGCTCGATATGCATAAGCCTTTTACGCAACTGACCAACAGTCTGACCGTGAATTCGAGGGCGGCTTCTGGGGAGTCACATCTAAAATGAGCGAAATCCTAGGTCCTTGCCGATTCGGATTTGTTTATAACTTGCCTCAAATTCGTAAACACAAACATGCCCCCCAAAAAAGTAGCTAGAAAGCTAAATCATCAATTTTACCTAGTTATATCAAAGAAGGTAACCGATCGTGCGCGTGTTGCCTGATGGCCGCCGCGAAAATTTACACAAAGATGGGGAAGGTACGACTTTCGGCTGAATCTGCAAATCTCCCATGCTGCTGCTGAAAATTCACACACACACACACACGTATATATATCAGGGTGTCGAACCGGATCCTAACCGCGAACCGAAAACCGGAACTGAACCGGTATTTTTGCCGGAACTTAACCCGAACCCGAACCGTTATTTTTTGAGCACGCTGAACCCGAACCGGAACTGAACCGAAAAAAAAAAATAATGGTTACCGGTTAATGCCGAAACGGTTCGACCCTCCGTTGTTGATATTCCATTAGGCTTTTTTTTTTCTTTCACGTACCATCAACTTCGTACCCGCTCGCGCACTTTCCCTTCCAGACAATTGAACACCATCACGCCCTATCTAACAACAGGGGAAATGAATGAGCACCAATGTAGCAATGGTGTGTGGCTGCTGGAAGCGCGTAGTGCAAGCTGACCAAACGAAATGTCATTCTCGGAAGCTTGCAGGGGATATAAAACGACTTTGCCCTTCTGCGACTTTATTGGAGCAATCAGGCTGCAGGAGTGCTCCACTGCACAACAGCGAAAGCCCACACCCGATGTGTGTGAACTTTTTGCATTTAATAATTTGTTTAAAAGGTCCGACACCTGCAAATTGTTAATACTTGACAAGTGTGATCGCAGGAGCTGCTCAATGGCTAAGCCGTTTGCTGCTGACCGCCTCGATCTCCCTTCCCCACAACCGTTTTCCTGAAGTAGATGGAAATCGAGAACGTCCGTGATATCCAGATTTTGATCCCCGTTTATTATCACCAGTTAACATAAGTCGCCTGCATCATTAGCTGCGCCTCGGAGCAGAGGTATAGCACGGGCCATCAAATGCGCCAGTTTAAAAAGAAAATGTGTTTACACGGAAAACAACACAAAAGAAAAGGCGAATCACGTTGTTTTAAAATATTACGCAAAAAGTAAGTAAAACCGAATAAGCAAAAAAAAGCACCAAAACGTGGATATTGCTCTATACTTTTCTTTGCCCTGCCTTTCCCAACCAAACTTGTCATCAATGCGAAGGAAGTGAGTGCCATGGTCAGTTTCTGATGACAGTGCAGTGGACAAGTTCCGTTTTTTTTTACAGATACAAATAACAATAGATATGTCAGGGAAAACTGTTAAGGTGCGCACTTAATCCCTTGGCAAGAAACGGCAGCCCTCGACCTTGTCTTTCAGGCAGGAACAGTGATAAAGCAGATGACACGTGCAGAAGGGCAGGCCGGTACGTCACACTGCCCCATTCGTCCAGTGATCATCTTTTCTGCTTCTTGTGCAGTTTTGTCTCTTTCAGATCTGCTTTTTTTCGAAGGTACACTTGTACTGACTGCCCGCCGGTAATAAAGAAAAAAAAAGTACTGACGGCCCAACTTGCTACATTACTTCTACTGCTACTCGTTCCGGAGGGGAGTACTGCTGTGGACGAATTAAAGAGCGTCTACCCAAAAAAGTCCCATCTCATGCTCAGCGCGTCAAATTTCCCTTTCATTTTGTAACAGCATAATCTGTTTAAGATTCCGCAATGTAGCACACGGAACGATCGCCGGGGGTCAGGCGGTACGATGATGTAATGATTGTAATGCACACATCTGGTATAGTTTCGCAAAAGGAATTGCAGTGGTCAGAGCGACAATGCAGTGACTGAGCGTTAAATAAAGCTTTAATTCTTTTAACAAAAGTGCGGCAACACATTCGATAAGGTGAGAGCTGACAAATTATTCAGGGTGATCAAATAATCTAATTCATTCGTAGTATTTATGTACCTGTTGCAGGATTTTTCTGTTTTGTTACAAGTATGAAAAATGTTCGCCATTGGTATTAAGCGCTGGTATTTGAACGCGCCACTACGCAGGCCTAAATTTAAGGCTTCAAGGTTAGCGTGATGGGCGATTCCATAGCGAAGATTGCAATTTCAACAAAAAAGGAAAGGGCCGAAATTATATCCCACCGTCATATTTCTTGGCGGTGGCTTTATGAATAGTCGCTAGGACAACATAAAGTCTGGGCGAGAAAGAAGGTGGTAAATCGTCGCCACTTCATCTGTTTTTGTCATATCTCGTAATTGTTTAAAGTTTGCTTTGCAATTGCGCCACCCCCCTTGGGGAACAGCACCATTTTGAATTTTTGTTTGTATTTTGAATTGACGTTTTTAACTACGAAATGTTTTTTTCTAATTTCAGTAATAATTCAACTCATCGAACCGGTTCGCGAACCGGTTCAAGCTTCCGAACCGGTTCGCGAACCGGTTCGGTACGTGATTTTGTCTAACCAGAACTGAACAGGAACGACATAATTTCGCCTGAACCAGAACTGTAACCGAACCGGTTTTTTTCGGTTCGAAACACTGAATATATATATATATATATATATATATATATATATATATATATATATAGATATATATCATGTTCTGGCAGTCTTGGTGCCATAGGGAGCTTAAGAGGGTTCACCGCTGGTCGACCACTCTCGACATGTAGACACTCGAGTCACGGCCCGGGGGTAAAAAAAGAAGGTCCCCTTCACCCCGATTAGTCCGAGTGGCGCTGGCTACCACCCCCAAGCGCAGGAAACAAAAATACTTTAACATAAATACCCCAGAAAGTGCAGGGGTAAATAGCACCGCCGGCAGCGTAGTGGTCATCGCACCAGACCGGTTTCTAGAGGTCGTGGGTTCGGATCCCACCCGGGGGGCATTTTTTCTCCACTTTCTTTCTTTCCAAATTCTTTATCTGTTTCTATGACCTACCACATTCTCGCCTTTGCTTTCCGAGGTTTTCTTGACTGCCAGCCCTTATTTCTGTCTTAATTCAACGAGCCCCTCATTTTAAGAAAAGAAAACTTCGAACAAGGTAGCAACCACGGTTGTTGGCAACATTTCAGCAAAGAGACTTTCCTTCGTCTGGGCAAGTCTTTGTGGCAATAACCATGGTTTCTACCTTTTTCGAAGTTTTCTTTTCTTGGGTTTGCCACCATCTTCCAAGTTTTATTTCTCCCTGTATATATATACATGGGTTCGGATCCCACCTGGCAGGCATTTCTTTCTCCACTTTTTTCCTCTATTTCAAAAACTCTCCATCTGTTTCAACGATAATAAATGACCTCAGCATTCCCCCATTGGCTTTCCTGGGCATTCTTGACTGGCAACCCTTATTTGTTTGTTAATTCAACGAGCCCCTCGGTTCCCATTCTGTATCGCTATATATATATATCTATATATATATATATATATATATATATATATATATATATATATATATATATATAGAAAATAAGGGTTGGCAGTCAAGGAAACCTCGGAAACCAAAGGGGAGGTTGGGGTGGGTAATAGAAAGAGATGAAGAATTTTTTTAGTCGAAAAGAAAGTGGTGAAAAAATGCCCGCCGGGTGGGATCCGAACCCACGACCTCCAGAATACCGGTCTGGTGCGATAACCACTACTCTACCGGCGGGGCTGTTTCCCCAGCACTTTCTCGGGTATTTATGTTAAGGTAATTTTGTATATATATATATATATATATATATATATATATATATATATATATATATATATATATATATATATATATATATATATATATATATAAGGTTAGTAGAGACAGAGACAAACGAGAAAGACTTAGAAAATAAAAATAAGTTTACTGACGTTTCAGGGAGAGGACTCCCTGAAACGTCAGTAAACTTATTTTTATTTTCTAAGTCTTTCTCGTTTGTCTCTGTCTCTACTAACCTTATTTTTTTCTATTTTCGCGCTCTGTGTGAGTTTTTATCTTTTCAGTATATATATATATATATATATATATATATATATATATATATATATAAGCGAAATTCTTTATATATATTCGCTTATATATGTATAAGCGAAATTCTTTACTGGAGTGGGGCCTGGTTTTCGGGCTACTGTAAGTGTGAAGTTGCCGCTTCTCTGTTTTCACCACAAAAATATTTGCATATCAGCGCCCATCTGCAATATTTAACAAAAGTACACACACTTTTATCTTTTTGTTTTTATCTTTTCAGTATATATATATATATATATATATATATATAGATATATATATATGTACATATATATATATATATATATATATATATATATATAGATATATATATATGTACATATATATATATATATATATATATATATATATATATATATATATATATATATATAAGCGAAATTCTTTACTGGAGTGGGGCCTGGTTTTCGGGCTACTGTAAGTGTGAAGTTGCCGCTTCTCTGTTTTCACCACAAAAATATTTGCATATCAGCGCCCATCTGCAATATTTAAAAAAAGTACACACACTTTTGGGTCTTGGCTGTTTATGTTTTTGCTGTCTGTGTGCGCAGTATCGTGGGGGACGGCAAGCCCTAGTTTTGTTCGCTCTGTTCTGACAAGCTGACACACACAGCCATTTAACGGGCTAAACCCCTGGGAGAGCTACGACAGACGAAGATGGATGGACGCTTCGGAAATACAATGAAATCACCCATTGCAGTAAGGATCGCCTTTTCAAACTACTATATTTTTTTTTTTCAAATGAACCTATCGCTGCTGATATCCATGCTTCGTTCAATTCTAACCGCTGTTTTAGTTTCATGCTGCCCTACACAGCTAGATGACAGCTAGAAAAAGGCTTTCGTTTATATCTATAAGTTAGTTTAATGGTGCCTAGATCTCGACAATGGATGTGTTCGGCATGACTTCACGACTGGCGGAAGTGTTCGCAGCGCCGGTAGAGAAAATGGAGGGGCAATGCGTTTGCTTACGAATTCTTTCTCTTTGTTATATACTTTCTCCACAGCTGTAACGCTGTGACAAACATGGGTACTTTCTCTCGTGACGAATGGGGTGTTTCACAGGATGCGAATGTCCGGCGGTTTATGGCTGAAAACGTTATGGCACGACAGTGAATGGTCTTCATCCTTTCTCCCATTAGTGAGGACCAGGATAACCGCAACCAACCATACGAGCGTGACCTTAATTCATGGTTGGCTAACAGCGTGCACAGAAAACGCACAACGAAGGCAACAGGATGAGTGCTGTTGCCCTCTTTGCCCTTCGTGTTTGTGGTCTCATAGTAAACTATAAATCACTGCCATCTCGATTAGTTGTCCCTTCCATGACCTCAATCCGGCTTTTTATTTCGCATTTTTATAGGGAGTTGCACGTTGTACCCAACTGCTGAACAGGCGGTCAAAATGACAGCTAAGATGATGAATTGGTACGTACCGCAAAGTTTCCCTTGGGGCTGGGTACACATTAAACTCAAGAATAAAGCCCTCATCCTTCTTGCAAAACCTTCTATACCACTAGCTTAGCCAAGGCTCAAACGAAACTTACGCAGCACCGTAACTCCTCAATTATCCCCGAACCATTTGGCCTGAGCTGCTACGCGTGAGCGTGACGGCATATCGAGCTGTGTGAAACTGTGTGTATTTGGGAAGAGGGGAGGAATTCCTATTGTGTGTGTGTGCGTGTGTGCGTGTGTGCGTGTGTGTGTGCGTGCGTGCGTGCGTGCGTGTGTGTGTGAGTGTGCGTGTGTGTGTGCGCGTGTGCGTGCGCGTGCGTGCGTGCGTGCGTGTGTGTGTGAGTGTGCGTGTGTGCGTGCGTGCGTGCGTGCGTGCGTGCGTGCGTGCGTGCGTGCGTGCGTGTGTGTGTGTGTGTGTGTGTGTGTGTGTGTGTGTGTGTGTGTGTGTGTGTGTGTGTGTGTGTGTGTGTGTGTGTGTGTGGACGTAAATGGGGACAAATGTTTAGCTGCAGTCAGGCATACATCATTATCTGCCAATAAAAATCCAATAGGGTTACATTTACTCTAAGGGGAACCTAAATGAGTGCTCTGCGGCCAAGCCAAACTTCTGCATTGCCAGAATGGAATGGCGAAAACGCCATGGCGTCTAGAAAGACTACGGCCAGCGTGCCCATTCTTCAGGCGGCATTTAAAAGAGACAGCTAGGGGGAAAAGGTAGCTTTTACACTCAAAATAATGAGCACGCGGAATAACTAACGGTAAAAACAGTGATCTTTTAACAGAAATGATGTGTTGGAGATAGCTTTGTTCATTGGAACGCCTTTCGGGGACTCTGAAAGGTTTGCCGATGTTGATCTATGCACAACAAGATTGTCAATATCAGCGTGTCCAATTCCAGTGGGCAGGGCAGGACGAAAAAGTTCCGAGAACTTGCTGCTTGCTGGCTAATCACTGCCCCATGCGCACCTCTTAGTCTTTCAATGAGAAAGGTTGCAAAGCTACCCGAGATCAACCGGCTTTCCAAGCTACTGGCGTCGCTTTTCTGAACCATTATTTAGCCTAACCACTCCGCTACACTCTTAATAATCTCCGGCGTTTACGTTCCCGCAATTGCTTTCCCGCGCCGGATTTACGTTTATTTGCGATCAAATAGGAAAAGTAGGCTAATGGCGAGTCCCAGAACACAATTTCTCAAAAAAGAATTATGATCTCTACCTGAACATTACGCACTGGGTATGCCACTGAGAAGATCGCATATATCGGGTAAAATGTTGCCTCTCGCGGTGTAATTCGATCAATAGGTTCTTTTTAACGCAGCGACGGGTCAGTCGTCCGCATTGTGGGGAAGCCGACCATTCACAGGAAGTTGCTCCGAAGTAAAGCAGTTTATCTTTGACCCTTTAGGAATGAAGTGCTTTAACAGTATTTATGTTAGTTTCAAAATTACTTGCCCGTGTGTTCGGGGAAACATGTTGCAAGAACTCGAAAAATAAAGCACACTCGTAAGTGCTGATGGTCTAATTCTGGCGCCAATGTCTCCGAAGCTGAAATTTAACCATCTATCCACAACTAATTCCCTGTTATACAAGCACAAATGCACTCTTTTAAGCCCACATTTTATCAAGTGTTAACAATCCCATGACTTGAAACAATAAGCCATCACTATTTGTAAAATTCAGTTCAATTGAAACAACACAGAAAATTGCAAGATAGGCCTACCCAGTTATCTCGTATCAAGAAAAGAAAAAAAAACCAACCCATGCCCATATATTCCACATACACATATCTTGGGTATTCTCAATGGTTGTATTGGCGGTGAGCCTCTGACATCTGTGAATAATTTCAAGCTGTATCCCGCACATGTTTGCAACACACGAGGAGAGAAAGAACAGCTTTCTTCAGAGCATTGCTCAAATGATCGTGTGTAACTCGTTCTTTCTAGCTTATTTGCGAGGTTCAGTGCTTTGAGCTCCTCGGTGAGTATTCAAAATGCGAAAGCTTCCCTAAAATATGGTTGAGATGCTCTTACGGAGACTCAAAAGTCTAATGCTACGCACTAAGCAGCGGGCCTCTACACGCCTATCGCACAGCGCAAAATAAAGCGGCTGTCTTCTATTTCTTTCGTTTTTGTTGACTTGTACCAGATGAATGTTTTTTTCTGCGCCCAACTAATTAATTTTTCTGCACAGTCGCAAACGTCTTATTGAGAGGTTTGCGAATGGTTCGAAGGCTCACAAAGTTCGTATGGGTACTTTCTTCAAGCGGTAAGGCATACAGTACCTCCTTCACACATTGTCTTTCGTTATGACTGCATGCAAGAAAGTGCATATACGCAGCGTGCGTGGTTTCATCAACAGCCTATTTAGGTCCACCCGCAGGACGAAGGCCTCCGCAATAGACTTCCACCCGCTTCTCTCCTGTGCTTCCCGAGTCCATTCTTTGCCTACCGATTTTGTTATTTCATCTCTCCATCGAGTTAATGGCATTCCGCTCCTTCTAGTCCCGGCTCTCGGTGTCCACTCTGTTGTACTTGAAGTCCACCTGTTGTCCGTTCGTCGTACCACATGGCCAGCCCAAGCCCATTTCTCTTTTTTAACCTTAACCACGATATCCTTTATTCTAGTTTGCTCCCTAATCCAGGTAGCTCGTTTTCTGTCCCTGAGCTTTGCTCCTAACATTACTCGCTTCATGGCGCGTTGGGCGGAGTTGTTTGCTTTCTATAAGTTTCCGCTCCGTATGTCATCCCTGGCAGGACGCATTGGCTGAATACCTTTGTTTTTAAAGATAGAGGAATCTTACCTTTCATTATTTGCGAGTACCTGCCGAATGCATCCCAACCCTGTCCTATTCTGCACCGGATTTCTTTCTCGTGGTTTGGGTTAGCACTGACCATCTGGCCAAGGTAGTTATATTCTTCTACTCGTTCCAGTGTTTCCTCACCTGTGCTGAAAAAGGCGCGCTCAGTGTTTATTTACATTATTTCAGTTATAATCATATTTATCCTTAGCCCCACAGATTCGCTGTGTGGCTAAGGATAAATATGATTAAAACTGCCTCAATCCTCAATTCTAGCTCCTCAATTATTTTTTCGAGTTGTTCTGCACATTCACTGAGCAAGACTATGTCGTCGGCAAACCTTAAATGGCTCAAGTATTCGCCGTTTATCCGTAAGCCTAAGTTTTGCCAGTCAAGCCTCCTGAATACGCTCTCAAGAGACGCTGTGAAAATATTGGGAAAATGGTGTCGCCTTTTCGCACTTCGTTTCGGATCGGGAATTTATCACTTTGCTTGTGAAGGGTATTTTTTTCCGCGCATTCCTCATATATGTCGTAGTCTTAGGTAGGTCTCCTCTATTCCTTGGTCCTTTAGGGCTTCCATCACTGCGGCGGTGCTTACTGAATCAATCGAACGCTTTTTCACAGTCTATAAATATAATGTAACGTTGTTTATTATACTCCGTATTTCCTGTTACTTGGTTGGTGACATGAACGTGTTCCATTGTAGAGTATCCTTTCCTAAACCCAGCCTGTTCCTGGGTTGCTAAAAGTCTAGGCTGGCGGTTTTACGGTTAAATAGTAATTTGGTAACCAGCATGTGTACTACAGACCGAAGGCTGATGGGTCTATAGTTCTTAAGATCGTTGTTATCTCCCTTCTTGTGAATTAAAACTATGTTGACCTTTTTCCAGGCTTTTGGGGCTTTCAAAGTCCTAAAACAATCGGAGAATAGTTTAGCAAGCTTTTATGGTATCTGTGAGGATTGGCCATAATTCTTGGGAAAAAGTGGACCAAGCGCTGGCGCACGAAGACGTGAAGGAGGAAGAAGAGGGCTGGAGGTGGAACGCGGTTCCGGCAGCAGCGGAGACTCGGAGCTGACGAGCGGGCAAGGACCGGGGGCGGACCCGCAGTTCCTGTGATCCCGTTCGAGTAGTACGAGGCGTGTGAGTCCCGCCGACCCGTGTGGGACCCGCAGACGCCCGGGGCGCGATCGTGCGACTGGCCGAGGCTCGGGATCACGGCCCAGGGCGCAACCAGCGCTGCAACCGCCACGTAGGACGTGGTGCATCTTCTTCTGTCTCGCTCGGGCAGAGCTGGCGACTGACGGCCAGTGCTCGACCGTGACTCGGACTGGTTGTGACCCGCCATCGACTTCGCCGAACATCGACCGTCGAGGCGTCTGTGAGAACGTTTTTTTCCCCCTCTATTGAACGCTGGTTAGGGGTATCGGACTAGTGTCTTGTTGCTGTTGTGCTTCGCAACTGTACCGCTTTTCCGCTGTCTCGTTTTCTGGTGGCGCTGTTAATATACTTTCTTTTCTCTTACCCTCTCGAGTACCGTTCTTACGCGCCGTACACCCACAAGGCCAAACGAGTCCATCACAGTATCATATCTCCACCCTCTTTTAGGTGGTGTATGGTTATGCCGTTGTCACCTGCAGCTTTACCTCTTTTCTACTTCCTCTGTCGCTACTGGTGGAACATCGCAAGCGAAGATTGCATGCTCGGTAGTTTCCCCCGGTCCAACGCCCTGGCGCTCCTTAGGCCTGGTGTAGAATCGCTCCGCGGTATTTATTAATTCGTCCATATTGTGGATAATGGTACCCTGTTCATACCTAAATGCGTACATTTTTTCTCTGCCAGTAGCCAGCTACCTCCTTGTTGCCTTCAATCTTCCTCCTTTTTCCACCGTTTCCTCGATTACCGTCTCGTTGTCCGCACGAATTTCATTTGTTTTACTTGTTTTCATTTGTTCATCAATTTTGACAGCTCCGCTAGTTCAATTCGATCCACCGTAGACGACAATTTCCTCTTCTGACGCTTCTAAATAAGCTCCCTTGTTTGCTGAGTTAGTTTTCCAGTTTGTTTTCTGCATGCTGTTTCTCCATTAGCCGCTTCTGACTCCTTGATGGCTGTTTTTAGGTTATCATTTAGGGCGTCAACGCTATCCTAATTGTTACCGCCTTATCGCTGTCTGTGAGTAGATTATGCTCGCTTCTGTGGTTTTCTGTTCGTTCTTTTCTCGCGCGTGCACTGCTAATAGAGTGCGTTGTTCCGTTCCGAGTGCAACTGCTGTATACGCTGGCTTTTCAGCGGCTGTTTCGAATACCTGCATCTTATTAAGTGGGTCACGATTGTGAGGAATCATATAATGCATTTAGGGCGGCGGAAAGAGGAGTTACAGTAATAGTTGGAAGGTACACGTTGTTACGATTGAGCCCGTTGTTGGGCTTCGTTTCAATACTCCTAGGCTGTGCGGCGAAGCCTCCATTACGCGCGCCTTTCAGGCAGCCCTCCCGGGTCGGTGATTCATGTTTTCACGTCTCGACAAGCCCGGGATCTCTGGCGCCCATCTTTCGGCGCGATCAACATTCGATGGCGTGCCGACGCAACAGGCCCAGGCCTGCCCCAAGGACACAGAAGCCCCGCGTCCACTGGAGAGACCTCCTCTCTGCCCTCTCTCAGACTAAGCGTGCGCCGCTGCTACCGACTGCTCACGAACTCTGGAAAGAGTGTTGTGTGTGTCTGTAACGTTTGTGGCGTGTGCACAATCTAGAGGGAACGCTGTTTTGACCGTTGACGCTTTTGGGTATGAATACGACCCTCGCAAGCGCTATAATCCATTCTTGTTTGAGCAGTGAATCATTGCTGTCCCTCTGCTCGAGTCCTGTACTGTTACCTCGCCCGTCGGGGCGTTGTTCTTTGGCTTCGGCTCACCTCTTGCTATGAAGTAAGCAGTTACGTTAGCCTACGGCTTCTGGACTTCTTCGCGGCTGCAACAGCGGCTGGCCGCTCGCTTCACACCACGCTACCAAGCGTACGTCGGAGGCGACGGAGCTCGGCTCGGGTCGGCCCACACGGTCGCAATAACGTGCAGTGCTCTAATAGCTCAGCTGCTCCTCTTTCGCAGAGCGACGCACCCGCATTTCGCGTACCGAGGATTCAAAAGACCTCTTCCCAACAACAGATATGGCACTGCATACTATACTCAGCCTCTGTTTTTGTCTACTCAAGGTACTCATTCTTCAGGGGATTGTAACGTGGTGACATTCCGTATGTCGGGTCCCTCCCGCGTTTGCGCTGCTCTTAGTAAAGTCGTCCTGTCCAGAGTGCGACTGTGGCGTTCGCTGGCCTCTCAGCAGCTGAGTTCAAGCACATAATGTTAAGGGTACGGGCGGCATACTTTGAAATTGGTAGAGGCCGTGGCTGCCACCCAATGCGTCTTCCGGGGCATTTTTTAAAGCTTATTCAAGTACAACTGCAAACATTATTTTTAGAACTCATCTTTAATGTGAAACGTTACCACCAATTCATTTTTTTTTCTTCAGCCTTGACGACGTCCTTATACATTATACACTGAACCAAAGTGCCGCTTATTGATTATCTTACCAAACTGCTACACGGCTGACTGTTTCTTTTGCGGAAAATAGCCCCGGCCGCTCTATATTTGCTCACTCACACAACTTTTCTAGACGCTAAAAATGATAGCAACCAAACAACAACTGCAACTTTTCCTTAGATGGACGCAAAATGTTTTCGTACCACCGTCTGAAATTTTAACGGGCCGATTAGAACCAGATTTATTGTGAAAACACACGCGCGACGTTTCCCTCTTTTTCTTTTCTCTTTTTCTTTTCTCCTTTTCTCCTTTTCTTTTGTTCTTCTTGTTTTTCCGCCTCTTTTTTTTCTCTTTCTTTTTGTTTGTCAAAATATTCCAGGTATCGAGTGCTGCCTGGTCCGGAAGTAAATACCAATCCGAATACCTTAGAGGCTAAACCAGAAAGGTTCAACCATGCTGGGAAGGCTCTTTGGTACACAAACAGCACTCCCTCACCGAGAATGATCTGGTCACCCTGGTGTAGTAGTTGGCCCAATCCCCTCATGAGTGACCAACCCAAATCTCGGCCCTCAGCGCCCAGCAGCTGTAGAACGCCTGACAACGGCGGCGGTCAGGCCAGTTATACAGCAGAGGGTGCTAAGAATCTATGGGTCCGGACAGGCCACCTCTGCAACTTGAACTTGGCAACGTTCAACGCATGAACTTCTCTAGCGAAGGAAGCTTTGCTGTACTATTAGAGGAGCTCTCAGACATTAAGTGGGATATTATTGTGCTAAGTGAGGTTAGAAGAACAGGGCTTCAGAGGACTGGCTAGCAGGCATACTCTGTGCCATCGGTGACCTCACGAAAAGAAAGAGCACGGGGTAGGATTTGTGATTCACGGGGAGATAGCAGGGAACATGGAAGAATTCGTTAGTACTAACGAAATGGTCGGAGTGGTAGGGATCAAGCTTACCAACCGATACAGGTTAAAGATAATACAAGCCTATGCACCAACAGCTAGCTACGAGGATGAGGCAGTAGATATTTTCTACGAAGACTCCGAGTCAGCAAAGAATAAGGGAACCGCACAGTTTATATTTGTAATGGGAGACCTTAACGCAAAAGTTGGTGCAAAAAGAGTAGGAGAAAAATTCGTTGGAAGTTTTGGAATAGGCACTCGGAACTGTCGAGGTGATACACTGGTTGGATTTGTAGAGTAGGAAGTGCACATGGAAAACTCCTGGAGGCATGACGAAATTGACCTCATTTTGAGTGACGACCCATATATTGTGCAGGACGTGGAGGTACTAAGCAAGATTCGGTGCAGTTATCATAGGGTGGTTAGGTGCAACTTAGGCTAAATCTCAAAAAGGAAAGAAGGAAGCTCATAAAAAGTAAGAAACCCAGCATCAAGTCAGTCAGAGACAGGACGCAGGAGTTTAAAATAACCCTTCAGAACAAATTTGCTCTTTTAGATGGTAAGAACGAGGGAATCGCGCTCTTTATTCACGTGCGCCGTTTATTCACATGCAAAAGAAATGAGAAGGTTTGTGCTACGCCGCCGCGTAATGGCGCAGACAACGTTGTCCAGGGTACTCGAAGGCGTCTTTTGTGCTCCTAATTTCTATCGTAACCATCGATCTCATAGCGAACTGATTCTCACCCCGAACAGTTATGACATGATTATGGTGTTCAAGGCTTGATATACTCGCTAACGAACGCAATGAATAGTATACGTGCCGGTTTCCATTATAGCAAGAATCGAAACCGATGAATATGTCCAAGCACCTGTTTATAGTTTTCCAACTCTTCCAGGCGTAAAGAACAAATCCTGGCCTATTCGGGATGGCGCTCTATAGATTGAAGAAAATTACTCTTACTCTCTTGTCCTGGACTGAAGACCCCCGCCCACTAACCAGTTCGATTTTACTGTAAAATAAAATTTTCTCCTCCTCCTCCTCCTCCTCCTCTTGAGGGCAGTTTTACTATAACGCTTATCCGAATATAAGATATTGCTGTGGGAAATGTACCGAAATATCCCTCCAGGCATGCACAAAGATTGTGTTACTGTATTTGTTTTACCATAGACGTAAATCGTTCTGCTCAATAAGCATCCATACTGGTTAGAAGCCTCGTATAAAACCAGCATGCGCCTATACACACAGTAGGTCATTTGGAACTCAACCTACAGTTTTTTGCGGCCCATAGTGCATGTCGGCATACTTTCATGCCATAACAGCGTAAAGTGACGTGATTCAATACTTCGGAGAGTTCCGAAAGGTTGCAAAAACTGCTTTGCCTTACATACGATTACCGGGAAGCGTAATGCCTTCTGCCAAAGCCTACGGCCTTGAAAGCCTGGAATTTGTTTTGGTCTTGCATTTTCGCTGCTGTCGGTTATTTGCAGCCCGCTGTTTTCTTTGTTTGAAAGATTGCTGTATGCAGAAGCTGACGTCTAGCTCCGACTCTTCGCGCTCCTCACCGTACCGGCTTTGCAAGGTATAGGGCGACGCTGATAAAAGGGGTTATAGTACCGCGTTTGTGGCCTTTTCGTACTGTAAACGCTAAATTTTTGCGTCACGCCACGTAAAAACCGAAAGGTGAGTTTTTGTAGAGCGTCTCATTTGCGCAACGACACGCTAATGCTTATGGCGCCATCTGTCGAATGTTTTGCGAAATGACTCACCGGCTGATCTGTCAGCGGAGTGCCGGGGTGTTTGGAGATTTTACGGCTATCCAAAAAAGTGCAAACAAAAGCTTTTCCGTTAGTATTGAATGTAACACGTCCGCAACATCATATGAATATTCTCTTACCTGAGTGCGTTCCATAAAGAAAGTGTTGAAGCCCCGTGGCACTTCTTTCGTGCAATCGCACAGAGCGTCCTGAACCGAATGTCCGGGTTTGGCGCATACATTTTATTCAACTTCAAAAAAATCGAGAGATGGGTTTCGGACGAACACAACGTCACGACATGCGTTCAAGCCTGAACCGGAATTTACAGGCTATCGGTTGCCTTCTCCTGCCCGTCGGAAATTCGGCCTCTCGTGGTTTCCGGAGACGAACACCAAGTCACTTAGTTCTGGCGCGCGAGCCGAGACGGCTTTTAGCCACGCACACTGTACATACATACCCAATGCGAGGTTGAGTTGTACGTCGCTCGAGAAAGATAATCGCGAGCATGGGAAGCACTGTCCACCCGCAGACGCGCCACGTCACAATTCATCGCGAAGCGAACCCGTCCACAACACACACACAGCTTCGGTCGTTTGGCCAGTTACAAAGCTTCGTTCGGACACTAAGCGATGCCACGACGATACAGCGCTGCGCGAGGGAGACGTGCTAACCACGCGGCGTATTTAAAAAACACAGGAGCAAAGAACTTGGCCCATCGGAAGCAAATTACTCTCCACAGAAGTGCGGAACCGTGGATGGTTGTCATGGTTGCCACGCTACTTGCGCCATGTTGGAAACGCAAGCGGCGTCGCGAACGCTCGCTATTTTTCTTCGTCTTCCGTCCGCTAAAGGCAGAATCGGCTTAGCGTACGGCTCATACGCAGTGCGAACGACGCCATGAAATAGCGTTCGCTAACCAGTACGTGCGGCTAAAACGCTAATGTTTCTTCCGGAGCGGTATCAAAAACGATACTTTAAATCACGCCTTAAGCTAGTGTATGCGATTTTAAGTCTTTTATTATGATAAGAAATTACGCACACGCAAAAGCTGGTGTGGGACAAGCATCAAAACTCAAGCGAGCGTAAAGAAACAGAAGGGAGAGCGAGCCCGAGTGAAGCAGACGACAAATTTCAGAATCCGTAAGTCGACGTCTTGGAGACGCGTTTCAGAGTGCTTCCCGTGGTGGCGCTTACCGCTAATAGTGGAATCGGTGCTAGACTAATATAAATATTCGTCTGCTGGTTCGAAAACGACGTAGCCTGCGAATTTTATCTTGATAATTTCTTACAAAGCTGTAATAATAAACTCGAAGGCCTTCCACAAATGAACCTGTGACACAAAACGATGGTAGGGATAGGCATAGGGCAGATAAACGTTCCACATACCTTTCCCGCAACATTCACTGCTGGTTTACTGGCTCATCGCTTCTTTGATTTCTAGCTTTCTCATGCAGAAAGTAAATTAGGCATTCGGTATTATGCCCTCGGTGACTTTCTGATAGAACGGAACTTTTTATGTTGTCTTCAGTTCCATATTACCGACAGTGTAATTGGCATCCAAAGTGCACAGCGTGTAATCTATAGGTTTCTCTGAAAGCATCGTCTGTTAAATGCAAACTTTATTTTCTAATAAATGATTAGCGCGAAAAACGACAACACACACGGACAGGGCAGGACGAGTGCTCATGCCAGTCTCTCTCTCTCTCTCTTTCTTTCTCTCTCTGTGCATTTGCGTGTCTGTGCGTGCGTGTGCGTGCGTGCGTGTACGTGTGTGTGTGGGTGCGTGTGCGTGCTTGCGTGCGCGCGCGCGCTGGTAATTACTCCTTACACGAAATCATAAACCACTACCTCCTCACCAAGGTTTACTATTGCACGTAGCGTCACAGCGCCATAATTTAGCAAGTAGTTTGACAATACTCCCAGCTTCCATCTGTGAGTTAATCAGCAAATAGCTCATCAGCAGTACCTGGTCGGTGCTCGCGTAGCCGCGACGGAGGCCGGCCTTTGTAAAGCCTTTGTGATCTGCGTAAACGGCCATAGAGCACGTAGCACAGGAACTCGCAGGAAGCCAGCCGGCTGTCGGTTGAGCAGAGATACAGCGCGAGACGCTCCTGCCGCTCAGCTGGGACGGAGAGGAGGAGGAGGTAAACTTTATTTAGTCAAGCTCTGTTACGGGGACGTGGTGGCCGCTGGCTTTAGCCTGGCGGCGACAATGGCAGCCCGATTCGTAAGGGAGGCTTGAACCTCCAGATCAGAGCTGCCCAGCGCCCTCTCCCAGTGCTCGTCGCAGGTGATGGAGGGAAAAGGATCATTGGGACAAGCCCACATGGTGTGGGATAAAGTGGCGGGAATGCCGCATGATGGGCAGTTCGGGGAGGGAAATAAGGACGGATGAATGCGATGGAGCAGCGCGCGACAGGGGAGGCTGCCTGTCTGCAGAAGGCTCCACGTGCGTTCTTGCACGTTGTCGAGACTGACGTGAGCAGGGGGATATACACGGCGGGCGAGGCGGAAATGTGTCGCTATGTCGTGATAGCTGAGTAGGCTCTCTCTAGCTGATCTGGCACCGTGCGAGGGGACGAGGCTGGGGCCGGCTCGGAAAGTGAACCCTCGAGCAGCAGAATGGGCCGCCTCATTACCTCCTAGCCCGGCGTGAGCAGGGGTCCAGATCAGTTCTACTGAGGTGGAGGGGGGATTTTGAGAGAGAATTTTGAGTGCCTGTGGGGATACGAGCCCCTTGGCAAAATTTTGAATGGCCGTTTTAGAATCCGAGATCACAATTGTGGGAGTCGGCCGGTGCGTTAAGGCTAGCGCTATTGCCGCCTCCTCCGCCGTTGCAGGATTGATGGTGCGGACAGAAATTGAGTCAACTGGTGGGGCATTAGGGCGGTCAATGATTGCTACCGAATACGCATCATAGTGGCAGTAGTCAGCCGCGTCCACATAAAGAATGTCCGGTCGGACGGGGAGTCGCTTATTGAGAGCCAAGTAGCATTTGTAACACGTTTGGCTGAAGAGGGGGGGGGGGGGGGGGGGCTAGC
Organism: Haemaphysalis longicornis; assembly: GCF_048455015.1. Lineage (NCBI taxonomy): Eukaryota > Metazoa > Arthropoda > Arachnida > Ixodida > Ixodidae > Haemaphysalis > Haemaphysalis longicornis. Next base: position 342,678,895 of record NW_027526203.1, on the reverse strand, counting down.
TTAGGCTTTGCCAGGAATTGGATGGCCACGAACGGCTTAACGGGGTTTGTGGCGCCCAAGGAGTACACAAGGTTGCGCGAAGATGGGGGTGAAGTTTCAAGGACACAGTCAAATCAGGAGCCCAGTTAGGGGCTAAGACCAGTCGATGTGGACAGGGTTCATGCGTGCGGCGCTCCTTTTTGCAGTGTGCGGGGCTGATATATTCCGTATGGTTTATAAAAATTCAAGTAGTTTTTTTTTGTATAGCCGAAATTTGTATATATTTCTAGAAATGCTACAGTTATGGAAAGCAAGATAGTTGGTCTTCACAGTGTATTTTGTGATTCCCACGATTGTTGTCAGAAACGCCATCTCGTTCTTCCTTATTAATTCGCAGCATTACTTGGCATGCACATTGTGCGAGAAAACTACAGGGCACCTCAGCTATTATTGCTACGTCTAAAATCGAGATCTTTGCTTGAGTATCAGTATAAATGCCGCTCAGTTATGTCGACAAGTGCATTGTCGCGGCCATATGTAGCTGAGTCCATCGTGGCTGCATTATTTTTCCGAGTCTAATAATGCATCTAATGAGGTTGCGACCCTGGTAGACGAGAAAGCAGCCATATTACGATCTCTCAGCGGCTTAGCCTAGTTTGCGACATCTAAAGAATTTCCTGCGAGGTAGCACTTAAAAGAGCAACATAAGCGTTGCAGCCTAAGGAGTTTCTGTGCCACTTGCCTGCCACAGGCTTCTGATGACGACGTTTTCACATAATGAGCCAAGGATTGCTCCACACTACAATTCCTCCGTCATCACAAACCTGTAGCAGGCAAGCGGCACGTGCACTTTTAATGGCCGTGATGCGTATAATGTATCTCCGCTGCGTGCTGCCGTTGACTAAGACGGAGCAAGCTGGCCTACGGCGCTTAGTTACAACCTGGTGCTTGAAAACGCATCGCACGATAGCTGGATCGCAACTGTCGCCGCTATGGCGTCCTCATCGTTTGAGCTCATTCGCTCGTGCCTACAGCATCAGTTAAGACAGCAAAGCGTTGACGAAAGCACCACTTCACTGCAACGCAGTACAGGACCACCACGACGCAGCGAAACGTGCGAAGACGTCTGCTGCAGTGAAACGAGCTCCGTCCGCAATGCACTGACAAAGCAAAAAGGTAGAGTGAGCTATAGCGGTTGCAGCGAGTTTACGTGCACTCGCAAGCATAACGCAGCAGCACTGAACTGCCAACATAACGCGGCTGCACTACACTCAGTGACGTAACTCAGACACACACTCCGCGAGAAGTATTGCTCTCGCTTTCACACATTAAAAAAATGCCTAGGTGCCCCCATAGTTTTACTGGATCACTCTAGTATCGCGCTACTTTCTACGTTTTGACCTTGCTCAAGTTCTCTCTGGTGTATAGTTGCGTCCTTTGTGTGGACATTGTACGGATCCTGAAGGTTTTGTTCGGGGCTATATTTGTAGGGGAGCCTGGGAATATTTACTTGGTTAACGTGTACATTGTTTGGACATTCAGGTCTGTTGGTTCTCTGCCGGCATAGTTCGAGGCAATGTTTAAAGCTTTTTTTTTTGCAGCTAATAAATAACAATGACGCTAAACGTTCCGCTCGGTTAAAAGGTCTTCACGCTATGATGCGTCGCCGTTTCCAAAATAACAGAGAACGAGAAGCTCGCTGTACCGTTGCTTATGCGGGTGGTTCTGCCTTGCAACCGCACTCATTGTTTGGATTTCGTTACTCGTAACGGTTTCTCTAAGAACATCTGCGAACTATTCCCCCATAACACCTCCTCAGTCTTTTCGTTGATATTTTGAGTGGACGCCAATGGTAATATCCCGCAGCACTTCCGCATGATAGGCGAACACATAGGCTCTCGATATAAATCTTTCCCCGTGGGGAAATGAGGAGCAGTACATTTAAGTTGACGGCCTCAGATTTTTTATGTTTTTAGCACGCGTGTTGTAAGGTACAGAAATTAGGTGGCGCAAGAAAAGTTGAAATTGAGGTCAGATCGAGCGCGAGCTGAGGCGCGCACAGGGAAAGGCAAACAGCAGCGCCGGACGAGGGTCGGATTGGATTTATTGAATTTAATAAAGTTTATTTAAGCCGGCAGAACGACGTTTACGCGCCAGACGTAGGCCTCGGCGTCGTCCTGGTGGTTAGCTACTACTCAGCCGAGACGTGAGCTCGCCGTTGCCGACTCGTGTGTCTCATGCCTTTCGAGCGCCCGCAAGACCTGCTGGACGGCCCAGTGTTGATGCTCGTAGGCGTATCTCCTTGCGGCTTCTGCAAGCCGTGGCGGGATCGGGATGGTTTTTGACGTCGCTTCTGCAGGATTCATAACACAGTCCCACAAGATGTGCTTCTGGTCGGCAGTATCTTGAATTCACCAGAGATTTATTTAGTTTTCATGGTTGCTTTAAACTTGAAAACATTTGTTTGCACTTCGTTATAATTTAGGTCACCGAACCGGTTAGCGAACCGGTTCAAGCTTCCGAACAGTTTCGCGAGCCGCTTCGGACTGTGATTTTGTCGAACTGGAACTAAACCGGAACGAAATGAATTTACCCGAACCCGAGCCGCAACCTATCCCATATTTTTTTTTGTTCGATACATTGCTTTTCTACTGAGTGCCAATCGATGAGAGAGTTAGTGACCAGCTCTCAGCAACGCATATCTGAACTCGAACAACATTCCCGAAACAGGAAGATAGATATAAAAGGTATGCGCTTCTCCGAAAGTGAGTCTCCTACAGCTCCTCAAGCAGCTCGGCGATGCCATGTCAGAGGAAATATAACTGAGCAGGACATTCATGCCTGTCACCGCGTGCCGAGGAATGCCCTAACGTTGTGGTCCCGTTTCGTTCCCGCGCGAAACATGACGTGGTCATCGAAAAGGCACGGAAAATCATTCACCCATCCGTCCAATGCTGAAGATGGCTGGACGCCAAGCTTCCTCGTGATGGATTCTTTGGTTGTCGTCTGATTTTTCTAATCCGCTTGGACCATGTCGAAATGGAGCAATCGGATAGACGCCGGCTTCATAACGCGAAGGAGCCAGTTTCGAATGCGGCCACCATTTTTTTTTTCTTTCACTTCACGCACGAGCTTTCATCATCATCGTCAGAGAAAGTTGGCTTTCCTGAAGGGCGTTTTTGCATTACACACGCATCAGTGAGAACACTGAAGCTTCGATTTAAAAGCATATTATCAACACTGTCTTTGGACATGCCGATGGTTCTCCGGTGTTCGTGAACAACCATATGTGTCCAACACTCAAAATGTTCGGCCAGGTTGTCGCACGGAAATGAGAAAGGGTGGAAGTACGCATGGATGAAGGACGGCAAAATTTGGCCCGCAAAAGTGATTTTTAACGTTTTCTGAGCACGCCCCTCACACTCGGGATCTCGAAAAATTTCAACAAGCGACTACAAACCCACCGAGCGTTGTCCTTATTGCATACAACAAACATGGCTAATCTTGTGCATTCCACTTCTGATGTACCCCGTCTTTGTCGGACTAAGAAACGCCCTACAGCTATCTTTCATCCAAACGCACAGTCTGCCAGGAATATGAATGATCATGTCCATGCATTATTCTCTTGTTTCAATTTTTCTTCGATCGTTATTATATTAATGGACACTGCTGATACCAGGACAAATTTGAATTACTCATAATGACTGGCTACAATAAGCATTGCTTGAATCGTAGCAACAGAAATGGGAAGAGGCATATTGCTGCTAAACATAGATACACTGCATGCACTGTGAGGTCATTTAGGAATTATGTAAAACAACACGAGAATTCTAAATTTTCACAGCGGGTGCTATTCCAGAAGGCCCGAGTTTGAGCGAAACTCGAGCAAGGCGGAGCTGTGGTGATAATAATAAACTCATGATAACATTTCGGGGCAGGATTAAAACGCTTTAAAAATGCGATTCAGGATGTTTGCAGATTATTGAGGTGACGTAATCGGTCCAGGGCATCGCGCTCCAATGATGCTAGACTGGGGCGTGCAACATCTTTCAGTTCGTTCTCTCGTTCCACTGCTGCACTTGTGGCTACAGGGGGCAAGCAAATCCAGCTACATTATTTTATTGTGCTTTTACTTTATTATTACGTATCTCACAACAAAGTTCATCTTATTTTTTATTCAAGGCGTTCATACGAGCATTTTGTTTGAACTTTTTTGTCCTAAGAAGTAGTTTCTGCCGTCGGTGGCAGGCAGTGCAATCACGTGACTATGGCCGACTGGCAAAAAAAGATAGCGGGTGGTCGAAGCGCGCCACATTTAAAACAGTTGCTGCTCATAATATGTTATCGATACCCTCCGCTTTTCGACACAAAATTTCCTCGGCGCTGTCCAGAATGCCTACGTTCTTTTAAGGCTAAATCCTGTCGATACGTATTAGCAACTTCTTTTCTAATACACTGTACTTGACAATAAAAACTGGCACCGACCACGTGTGAACAAGGCACCCGTACGGGAGCCGAAACGTCTTTCTTTGGATTTTAAACATTCTTGCTCGGTGCCAGTTTTTATTGTCATGTGTTTTCCTGACCAGACGGGTTTCCGTCCAACCCTAGATTTCATACACTGTACTTGCGCCTTTTTCCTCGCTTTCGTTTCGTGGTCTTTTGGCACAGATTATTTTAAATGGCTTCCTTTCTACTATTACGTCTTTGCGTCAGTCTCTTCTATTTCATTTGTTCGTCTTAGTGTGCAAGCAGACTGGAACACGTCCCAGCTTTCCTAGAATCGAGGTTCTGCGAGGGTGGTGTGCACCTGTCCTACTCCAGTGACATGATGTTCAGGCTTTACCCTGCACGCACTATTCTCACAACTGTTACTTTTCAAATTAACGGTGTTATGAATTTTGCGAACCGGGCACACTACTTCCTCAAAGCTCCAAATTGCGGGCCAATTCCCGAAGTTGCCATCTGCTACGAAGGAAGGAATAGCAACAATGACGACAACTTTTCAGATTTGTTTGCTTTATTTTATTTTTCTCTTTATCGCTTTTGTTCGAAAAAGCTCTCCGCAGTCTCGTTTTTTGTTTTTTTCATAGAGTTCAATCCCCTCATAACCTGCTCTTCTTTCGCGCCCTTTCCACTGCCGCTTTCCCTCCCTCTGGCGTGACGCGGTTACTTTAATTCTTAGCTCTCCCCTTTACTCGCTTTCCATGCTCTGCTTCCTGCAATACGACGGTGACGCTGAACGAAACCCGTTGAAATGTGTAAATACCGCCTCTGACAATAGGCACGCGACGTTGATTGTATTGTAGCGAGGATAATGAACAGATGCAACAGGCCATCAAGCTATCGGGGTATGCGTCGTACCAGCATCAACCATGTGGAAGAGGAAAGTAGGATTATGTCCTATCTAGACACGAGAATATGCGCCAAAGACGTGTGATGGGAAGAAGAGGAACCCCATAAGGTACATACGCAAGAAACGAGCTGGGTTATCTCAACACTCGGACCTGCGTTCCTATCGGCTTCACCCCTGCGAATATATCACCTCAACCGGCTATCGGTGCGTCGACTGTCTCCTTGACAGTACATGTACAGTAGAACCCCACCGTTACGTTCCTCACTGTTGCGTTTTCCTGGCTGGTACGTTTGTCGTCGGTCCCGGCATAGTTCCCATAGGATATAATGTATTGCGAACCCCGCTCTAACTTCGCAACTGTGGGTCCGTTCCCGTATGATGCGTCGCAACCTGACACTCCGAAGTGGCTTGGGCAGCGTTATTTTGACTTTTGATGAGCCTTGGCCAGGCTTTGTTACTGGAGTGGCTACAAGAAGCCGCAAGCGAGTTGTAGAGGCTGTCAATAGGTGACCATCCATCGAAAGTGCTATCACCATTATCACTGTGATATGCTTACAACAGAAGTTTAACTTGGGAACGCCGGAAGTGCGTGATGTTGCCGCCGCCGCACTGTTGTAATGGTGCCGTGCCGTTTTGATTAGGTTAGTTGGCAAAGAGTTCGCCTTCCAGTACCGCGGCGCGGGCCGGTGCTGCTGCCGACCAGGTGGTGGCGCTGCGGTAGCGTTGAGTTGAGATCGGGCTCGGCGCGTCGTCTGCTGCTCCTTCCTTGCTACTCTCGGCGCTCTCTACGCCAGCCATACCGTCACTTGCGCCAGTTTTGTCGCACAAAGGCCAATCATTTTGGAGGAGGAGGAGGAGGAGGAGGAGGAGGAGGAATGCCTTTAATGATGACGCAACAATCCCTTTGGATGGTTTTCTGCATGACTTTGGCGTCTTTGCTCCTACAGGTGCTCAGGTATGTTAAGAGAAATACAGGGCACCGCGCTCTCTCTCAGGGTCCACTTGCCTCGCGGTATCCTTAGTTTGACCGTTCACGATGTGTTCGTAACAGTTCACGATGTCTAAAGGCTCACAATGAATGTCACAGCCGTGTGTTTGTGACGTAACCTTGAAGTTTGTCCGCGGAATCGCGCTTTCCCACGTCTGCAATCCGTCAGGATCCTACGGTGCCTTGAATAAATGCCGCGGCACTGACTTTGCCGCTGCCGAAGAAAGCCTGAACGGCAGCTCGGCGGCCAGCACGTCAACAAACCGCACGGACACTTCGGAGATCCACTAAAATATGTATGCACGATGAAAGCACAGACTTAATACGTTAATACAGACGTGATGGCAACAGTGGAGCTCTAGATAGGGGGTGATTTAACGATGCCAGTTAGACGCCGGACATTTTCGTAGCTTTCCTTACTCTTACCTTTTCCCGGCTATTGCGTTTTTTTTTCCGGTCCGGAGAGAAACGTATTAACGGGGTGCCACTGTAGTGCGTATAAGCTGTCCTGCCAGCAACCTTTTCACAAAAAATGCGCGCCACGCAACCCCTCGAGGGAGTCTGTCTGTCGCGCTGATGACAAACAAAACGCACGGTCATGCAACTCTTCGTTCGAAACTGTTTTGCGAGCGGACGATAACTGAAACGCACGCTGCGGCTGCAGGCGGGTAGACGCGCGGTAGGAACGTGCGGAAGCCATGTCCGCGAAATCACCTAAAAGAAAGGCGAGGTCTTGGAAACACGTCTCCACTGATCGTATTGCGCACACACCGGTTGAGGGTCGACTGGTGGCGGTCGATGGTGCGGTCGCCACAACGCTTCTGTAGAAGCTGCCCGCCGCGTAAACAAGCAGCGCACACTACACTTGTTTCTCGACGGTCATGGAGCGAAAGCCGCCTCTGAGTCGTCGCAAACGGGGGTCTGCCGCCAGATGGCTTCACAACCAACGCCCAGCACTTTTCGAGACCTAATAAGGAGCCCGAAATTCCTCCTTCGTTTAAAAGACCTGTCGGGGTAGAAATATGCCTGCTACGGCGACCATTAAAATAAGCCACGCCGCAGCAGCGGCCACCACGGGCGTCCCGAGTTCCACCCGGCCGTGCCCGCGTTTCCTCCGAGTTCTAATGTCAGTCAAACAAACCCAGCCAATTCGTGGGCGTGGCCTCACAACCGAAGCCACACCCACACATGGCGTCCACTTAGTGTGGGCGTAGCGTCGTAGCCACGAAGTCGTCATTTGATACCCGCTAGCTGCGAAAAACAAAAATGAAGTCCCCAGGTCATTGTGAGCCAATGCTGCCCCAGTAGCGGGGGTGTTCGGTCTCAACTGGAGTTCACTATTGTACGAGTCGATAGGAGAGGCCAAGACGACACGATTTTACCGCGGGAGCCTCCTTTATACACCGTGAAGCCTCCTTCATACACCACAATCAAGCGAAGATCAACGAAATTTTATTTGAGCCGTTAGTTGCAGTTTCATTTAGGGAATAATCAAGGTGCAACTCACGGCTCAAATCGAATGACGGTCGGGGCGCAAATCGGATGCCACTCGTTGCGCAACTTGGATGTCATTTCGATTCCCCGTACTCCGCACCCTCGCCATAATCCACGGAGTGGAGATGCTGCCGTTTTTTCTCCTCAATCTGAAAAGCGGCCGCCGCGGCCGGGAGTCGAACCCACGTCCTCGTGCTCAGCAGCACAACGCCTTAGCCACTGAGACACCGCAGTGGGTTACTTGGACCGTCAACAACTCATTAAAAATATATATCACTAAATCAAAAGCTGTGCTTTTCAGGGAAAAAACGAAAATAAAGCATTGATGAAGAGCTTATGCTTGGTATGTCTAAAATAGAAATAGCAAATCAAGCAAAAAGCATTGGAGGGGTATTTGAGGAACACTTGTTGTAGAATAACCCCATCGCTGCGATTTCAACAAACTTAGTGCGTATTGCAGTTGTTCTTACTGGGTTGCGTTTTTTTCTACCGACAAGTGTTCAGATATTACTATATAGTTCATTTTTTGTATTCCAACTAAATTACTGCCAGTTGGGTTAAAGAAACACAACGATGTCAAGTGTTACGAAACTTTATATCTGATAAAAGAAAGCTGTGATAGGAATCTCGTGCGGTGCAGTACTGCTTCATCATGCTTGGATAGTCCAGGTGGCATCTTAAAATCACAATGCCGGTCGATAGAGTAGAGGGGCGCGTAATGACTGGATGCGTCTGCCCAAATCGATCGCGGCATGTTCCATGCCACACTGGATGCAAGGGCTGAAGCATCTTTCCGAGAAAATGGCACCGGTATTCTTGATCCACGTTGGTCATGCGCTGTGGATGCTGCAACGTCCACTTTCCCATTTCCAGTTCCCCGCAATGGGCAGGGAGCCACAGGAGTGCTATTTGGTGATGCGCTTCCAGAGCTTTAAGATGCAAAGCTTGTACATCAAGCACAAGCTGATCTTTGGGGAAAGACGCCAGACATTGCAGTGCAGGCCGAGAGTCTGTGAAGATGACCCACACGCGTGCCGGCTGCTCGATGATGTGAGCCAAGGCCATCGGCAGAGCTGCAAGTTCGGCAGCCGCAGATGATGTTTTTTGGCTGAGCATGACACTGAAGGTGGTGCGTAATGAAGGTATCCACACTGCGACAGTGGATGATGTGCATGACAACGATCCGTCAGTGTACAGATGTGTATGACCTCCGTATGTGTTGTAGCTATATTGAAAAGCAAAAAACCGTAGAGCGACAGGTGAAATACGCTCCTTGCGTGTAATTCCGGGCACCGTGGTCACTATTTTCATGGGCGGGAACGTCCAAGGTGGATGGAGAGGAAGTGCTGGTGGCTTGTAATGCTGCGGCAGGAAGTCGCAGACTTCAGTGACCGAACTTGGAGCTAAATGGTGGTCACATTGCCTTGCCACAATCCGAAGTCGCACGCGAAGAAGCTCCTTGGTGCCGAGAGCCAACGGTGACAGCCGTCGGCATCAAGGTTACTAGAATAAGCTATTCTAGTAACGTTGGTCGGCATTCCGTAAGTGTTCCAACAGTACAGGTAGTTTTCGGAACACCAATGCAGGGCCTCAAGATCTGTGCTTGCATGGACTCTAGAGCCTTGATCGTTCCTTTAAAAAGAAGGACCAAAACGGCAATGTTGTAGCGTATGAGGCCAACGCAGAACGCTACGTAGAGCCGAAGCAGAGTTAACAGAGCAACCACCGGAGTTTCTGAAGAGCATGCTGAATATGCGGGCGATTGACGTAAGCTGCTCCTTGCGATGGCGGACATGAGGTGACCAGGTGAGTGACCTGTTGAATGTCACCCCCAGAAACCTATAGCTGGGAACATATGAGATGTCATTGCCTCCAACAGTGAGCCCGTAGTGCGTGAGGTCCCACTTCGTAAAAGCCAATGCAGCACATTTGTTTACCGAAATTTCCAATCCTCGTGCTGCCAAGAACGATGCGATGGAGTTGATTGCTCGCTACACTCTCTACCGTAGCACACGTCTGTTATGGCCGGAGCTCCATATGCAGATGTCGTCCGTGTACAAGGAGATTTCAACCAACTGCGGCAAGCATTTTGCCAGGCTTATAATGGAGATGTTAAACAGCGTGGGGCTTATCACCCGCCCTGGGGAACACCTTGAGTCACTCTGTACAGTGCTGAGTTGCCGCTGTTTGTTGGCATCTATCATACCTATCGGAGAGATAGTGTATTAGCCATGCATACATGCCGCCTCCAATACCTGAAGACTTCATAGCCGAGCGAATAGCATCATGCGCTACGCAGTTATAGGCTGATTTGATGTCCAGGAACACGGCAATGATGATGTTCCGCCGATATTTAGCTTGCTTGATGCTGGTTGCAAGGGCAATGACATTATCGATGCTGCTACGGCCCTTGCGGACGCCAGACATCTGTGCCGGGTATACATTTCTGACTGTGAGATCCCAATCCAAGCAATAAAGTACCGTCTTCTCCATCAGTTTGCCGACACATCTCAGGAGGGCTATGGGACGGTAAGACTCTACGGCCGTTGGAATTTTCCCTGGCTTTAGAACTGGCGCAATGCGGGCGTGTTTTCATTTTGGCTGTAGACGGCTGGTCTCCCATGAGCAGTTAAAAATGTTTAGAAGGCATCCTTTCTCCTTTTAGCCTAAATGGGAAAGGGTTTTATAGCTGACGTCGTCCGGACCTGGGCACGTGAATTTTTAATGGAGGCCAGTGCAGTCAGCAGTTCTGCCATTGAGAATGGCACGTCCATGGCAGACGACATCGCTGTGGAATCCTCGTTCTAGGGCGAAGATGATGGTAGTGCAGGTGTCGGCGCCATGGTAGTTTTCCTACAGAAGGCGTTAGCAACGTGTAGGTCAGTCGTGTTTGTGCTGAGTGCAATGGAGCTAAAGGGGTGCAGTTGACTTGGTGGGGCCCGAAGGCTTCGAACCAGGCGCCACATTCTGGAAAGCGGCTTCCTCGTGTCCTGCTTCGAGCAGAAGGTCTCCCATTCGCATTTGGCAAGCTTGGCCATATGCCTCTGGACCGCCCTCTGAGCACGCCTGGGAGCTCGGATATCCTCAGGCGCTAGCGTCCGATGGGCTGGTCTTTCGGCTTTCGACGCACTGCTCGAAGCTTCTCGAACTCTGCGTCAGCAGTGCTGTATTTAGGTGGCAACCTCAGCACTTTGCTGCTGGACTTACGAGCTCTTGACGTTCTCTCCACGAAGGAGTCATATGAGCTCACTGAGTCTGCATGCTCCTCAATCACAGTTGTGAATGCTTCCCAGTTTGAATAGTGAATTACACGCTGTGGGTGGATACCCGTAAGACCATCCACTGAAATGTAGGTCGGCACGTGATCACTACCATGTCCTTCAAAATCCGCTGTCCAGCTCGTCCTAGCAAGAAGTTGCGATGAGACGACCGTGACGTCAAGGGCGCTTGATAATTGGCCCCGGAAGAAAGTCGGCCCTCCAGTGTTGACGACGTACATGCCATGCCTGTGAGCAGTGTTAAGGGGGCGCCGCCCTTTGACTGTCGTTTTTATACTGCCCCAGGAGGGGTGGTGAGCGTTGAAATCTCCAGTCAAAATGTGCGCGGCTGGTGTAGCGCGGATGATGCTTTCTAGGCGGTTTGTATTTAATGCCACGCCAGGCGGAATGGAAGCAGGAATTATTGTGAAAGACCCCCGCACAGTTGCTGCCATTTATTCATTCGCTGCGCCTGGTGGTAAATTAAACACCACTGTGGTGAGGTCGTTTCTCAGGGCCACTAAAACTCTTGATATTTCTACGCCAGTTTTCGACTGCGCAACGGTGTGCCCGGAAAGGCGTATATCGCACGGCAATTGTGATTCCGAAATAGCCATCACGGGTAATTTGTGCTTTATAGCGAGTTCACGTAGACCTCAGAGGCACTGTTTGAGTCCGCAGGCATTCCACTGGCAAACTGTCGCTTTGTCACGAATTTCGTTAACTCTAGGGGCGGTAACCACACGAGTCGTAGCAGCTACCGCCATTGGCCAAGGAAAGGAGAGACATAGTTCAGGAGGCTCAAGAGCACCACGGCTACGGCAATTTAGCTCGATGTGCATGACGTTGCGGTCCGATAGCCATGTTATGGTTTAAAAAGTTCATTATGGTAGAAAATTACAGCCATGCATATAACTGAAGTGTAATCCTTACTGAATGTTTTACCGAATCATTCCTGCTTCGTAGATGTCGGAAGCCCGGGTGCACTTCTTTATTGGAGACGTGGCAGATACGTAGTCTATATTCGTCATCTAGCCATTTCCCCTTTATTGATCGCAACGTAGAGAAATATGGATATTCTCGCTCCTTGGGCGCAAAATATTCGAGGTTTCTTATTCGTTTAGATGCTTGAGCGGTATCCTTCTGGAGCCCCCGGCAACAACTTTCTTATGCACGTAGTCTTCATCAACAATGGCAGGGAGCAGTCGCCCGTTTTCTGCAACTGATTAGGAGGTTCTTCGAGACACTGTGCAAACGGGCATCGTATACAACCGTTGCCTCGGCGCAGCACGCCTCCCGGAAATAAAAGGGACATTTATGACTGGGTCCCCACCATATAAAAAAGTTGTGCGGTGGTAGGCCAAAAACACTCGCCACAAATAAATAATAGTTCTGAAAACGGGGAGCTCTGACCCCAATAACCCACTATATCGCTCCCGGCTGTCGCTGATGGATGTGCTAGTAGCGATGAAAGGAAGCTGGCCAGTCCGCTTCCATCGCTTTTTTTTTCCCCTTCTGACTCGTCTCTTCTCCGTGTGCGCAGATATCATTGGGCCTTGGGCCGGAATATCAACAATCAGTTCGAGCCAGTACGGGCAGCCCGCCAGCCGTCCAGTCAGCTATGGCTACTGCGTCCCTAGTGAGCTACATCTTTTCTTATCGTGGCGCTGCACCTGGCTTAAAGGGACACTGAAGTGATATGTAAACATTGCGGGATTACTAGCGCAAATTGTAGTCCAGAGTCCCCAGGCCATGTTTCGACCATTCTAGACGCGTTTACGCGATTTTATTTAGTAGAAAAACTAATTCGAAAATGCTGTCCTCCTCTCTTTACGCTCGCCCATTTTCTGTGGCGTTTTCGTGTGACGTCAGGAGGGGATGAGCTGGCAATTGGCTGCGGCGCTACTGCACGGCTCCCCGGCCAACAGAGTCAGTCGGCCCAGCGTTTCGTCCGCCGGCCGCCGGCGGGTCGTCGCAGTCCAGGAGGTTAAAAAAAATTGCTTGGTCGCAATTCGTTCGCTTAGTTGAAACGAAGCCAGGACACGTTTGTGAATGGAAGAATGTGCCTTTCTTTACTTGGTTTGTTTGTACACTGTATCTAGCTCCAAGTCAAGGTCGCTTCACACAAGCGCTGCACAAGCGCACATGCGACGCTTCGCTGACTGGTACGCCAGTAGGAAAATATAAAGCCTCTTGAAGGCGGGAGAAGAGTCAGCGAAGTCATTATAGGTACTAAGGAAATAAAATCAACTGATATTTTTACCGTACAGCGTAAAACGAGGGCGCGGGAAGCACTTTTTTGCGCTGGGCGAACAAGCACAGCGGTCAGCAGCACGACTACGCATCTGCGAACGCTTTTCCGTCTACGAAATGCAATTGCTAGACGTGAGCTACTGTGGAAACTCGGGCGACGCTTACTGCACGAGCGCAGTACAACAAATAGTCACCTAAGCTGCTTGAAATGCCAAAACTAAATAAAAGTGTAAACCGGTTGTACAATATATACCCTATATTAGCGTCACCTTCGCATTCCGCTCCGTGGCTCGGTTGTCTGAGGCGCTAGGTATGTCACCGCAAGTGTTTTGCAAATCACGAGTTCAAATCCCCGCGGGTACGTGCTTTTTTTTTTTTTTTTTTTGTAAGTTAACGTTTTTGTTTTCCGCCGATGTTTTCTATATTGGGTTCACCTTTTTTTGGGCCGCAACGTTCATGGCTACACGACCTAGTTCACAAAACGCGCGCAGGCTGGCACTGGCGCGCTAGCGAGTTCTCGTTGGCGTGCTGTTGCCATAAGCACCAACTGCTTGCAGGCAGTGGGCACATGCCAGAATGAACAGACCATTGGCCTGGTGCGAACACGCTTTTTACGATACAGGCATGAGGGAGGCAAGCTCCAAATATGGGAGAAAAGCGCACGACATTTGGGCGTCTGCGGGTACGCGGAGAGCGTTCATGCACTGCGTAGGTCTCGGCTAGTGAATGCTACGACTACAAGCCGTCCTGGGAGGCTTATCTTGTGCATTTTACAGCCGACAACATGGCAGAAGCGCGGTACGATGATTACTGAGATATTGAGAATGCCCATCCAACAACGCCATTGGTTATGTTTTACAGAACCGAAACCTAAACTTGTTTGATTGCTAACCTTGGGCATCGTCCTATCACGGCGCCCCTCCTCCCAACGTCACAGCCTTAGTTGGTGCGGCCGCCGCAAACCGCGCATGGTAGTTTTTCTTCTTTCGCACTTTGTAAAATAATTACCGATTTGTCAACCGGATAAACGATGAAAAGTGTGCTAATTTGAGCCAGTCTACGCAGTGCAAGCAAAAACGGGAGCTTGACAAATTCACTTCAGTGTCCCTTTAAGCAATGCCGTTTGCTGCGGGGGTCGGTAGCCGACGTCGGGATGACCACTTGAAAAGACCTGGCATGCAGCTACCCCACTTCCACATCTTTGCTCTTGTACAGTAATACCTCGTTAACTCGAAGTCGTAAAAACCAGGGAAAATTTCGAGATAAACGGATTTTCGAGATAAGCAAAGTTGCGCTAATCGCCGGGAAAAATGAGCGCTCTTCAGAAAAATCACTACTACTTACCGGCTCTTCAGCGGTAGTTTCTAATCTTTCTTCTCGTGCAGGTTTAAAAGAGAAAAAAATAACATACAAGAGACTTTAACCGGCTGGGTTTTGCCGCACTGCCATTTTATTTAGCAGAGAAAAACTGCCTAATGCTCGTCTGCTTTGTGGTCGTACTTGCACTGCTTTGACGCCACGCTTGCCGCACTCACGCTAAGTTGCCGCTCCTCACAGTCAGCGAAAAATCCGTACCGCTCGGTTTGCACAGATGAACGGAAATCACACCTCAGGGAAAATCACGAGCACTGCACTCACAGTCAGCGAAAAATCCGTACCGCGTGGTTTGCGCATATGAACGGAAATCACACCTCAGGGAAAATCATGTGCACTGCACAAAGCGAACGAGACAAACTACGCCAAGCGTGGGCAGAGGGCCTCCCTGCTCAGCGCATGTGTCACATGACGGGCCACAGGGTTGCTTGACAAAGTTGATATGTCGGTGGGCTGAGACTTCACACACTTCGCGTTCGCGGAAAGCATCGACGTATGGCAGGCGCGGTTAAATAAGAAAAAAAAATCGACGGACTTCAGGCGTGGCAGCATCGCGCGAATCTAGTGAAATGGTCCGGCGGCGGAATTTTCGTTGCACTCCCAGTCAAGATTTCGAGTTATCCGCAATCCGACCGAAAAATACTTCGAGATAAAGGGAAAAATATACATGGGACGTATAGGAAAATGTTCGGTGCCGCGGAAAATTTCGACTTAGCCGATTTTTCGAGATATGCGAGTTCGAGTTAACAATGTATTACTGTATACTCCTTTGTGTTCCAAGAATGGGCTACCCTCGAGACTGCAGTGGTTAAGTACAGCTTTGCTTCGCCAAAAAACGGCATAGTTAAATGTTAGCAAGGTCCTGAAGGATATCGTCTTTGTAGCGACCCGACACCTCATTTGCATGTACGTACGTCCCACGCGAGGGAAGAAATGTAAGCTCTTATGTAACACTAACAAAAAAAAAAAATACGAGGACACCAAAGAAATCCATATAATGAGTGATTGCGAAACCGTGAGTGTCCTGTTGCCCAAAGTGCGCGTCTCCCCTCATTGTTAAAGCTACGTTTTAGGGCCCTATTCACGACTGCGTAAATTCACGGTGAATGCGGTAGCTTTTTTTGCCTAAGCAAAAAGTAAGCTATCAGTGACAGGATGCACGTCGACCTACGACGATATGAAGTGTAATTTGAGGCTTAGCTTATATAGATCACAACCAAGCTATTAAATATTTCGCATAAAAGATATAAAAACACGTGGAACGTATTATAACAAGTAGGACGGCAGCTTAGGTTGGCAAGAGAAACATGTTTCTCGGGTTAAAATTGGCGTCAACACTATAAGGCGATCAAGTAACGTTGATCTAAAAGCGAACGAAACGCCGGTATAGAGCTAAAGAACCTTACACAATATTTTTAACGTATCTATTTACTTCTTTTAGTCACTTTTAGTAACACAGTTGAGCTCTCTGATTATATGCAAGCTTCATTGAGTCATCACCTTCCCCGCCGTTACTGCCGCCACGCTATCGTCTCCTACTATGCTACAAGGTTATGGCATGATCACAGAAAAAGACGGTCGTGACCATCGGTTGTATGACGTGGTAAGGAGAGCCAAACGCTACGCCTCATAATTGGGGTGGGTACCGACGCCGCCGATTCACCCATTCGTCATGCTCGAACCCAATCAGCGCTGTAATGAAAAGAGGCAGATTTCATTGTTATCTTTCTCTTGAATTCGATCATGTGACCCTCAAGCTTACCAAGAGGAGTGCGGAAAAATGTAATGCGTTGGGGTCTTTGTAATGGAGGGGCTTCTACTGTCCTCTTATGTTACTGTAACGCTAAACAAATAATTTATATTTTATTTCCAAACATAAAACAAAATACGAGACGTTATTATTATGCTCTGTTATCGCTGACTTAGAAACAGTCAAAAATATCATTTCTTTCGCTACAACATAGTTTTAAACCACGCGTCGTGCGAAACTGCACCTGGTGAAAATTCATGGGGATTTCACGGCGCCGAAGGTTGGTGAAATTTTTTGCCGTATTTCATGGCGACGGCAGACGCCATTTCCAAGCTGTTGCTTAACATCAAGTCACTTTTACGCACACTGAAGTTGCCAATGTGTGACGTAAGCGTTCCCGCCAACTGTTTATATTACGTCACGTCCTCTCAGCCAATCACAGAGGGCGTGACATACAAGCCGTATTGTTGTTGAATTGCAAAGACAGGCCTACATTGTCACGTCCGCTGCACTTCGTCTAGTTTTTCATTGCCGGCCAAGAATTATGCGCTTTCAATAGCGATAAACTTTGGCAAACTTTAGAACTGGTGCCAGTAAGCGTATGAAATGTCAAAATGGCGAAAGCACACACAACCGCTTTGTCAACCGGAAGCACGTGACCAAAAGTGAACGCCAATAAGATAAAGCTTCCGGGGAGTTCAGAGTTGACGGTGAAGTTACGGCGTCGAGTATAGGGCCTGTGTCCTCACTGATACCATTGTACGCCAATTCGCCCTGCAGGAAAGCCAACTTTCTCTGACGATGATGATGAATGATTGTAGGTGAACTGAAAGAAAAAACGCTTCCCGTTGCCGGAATCAAACCTGCGTCCCTCGCGTTATGAAGCCGACATCTATCTGATTGCTCCATTTCGACAAGGAACACGGGAACACGGTAACACTTTAAGCTTAAACTCTCTATTAAGGCATGAATCACGTTTCTTAGATGGATAAAGGCGTCCTCCACTAGTTCCTTTCGGATATTGTTAATAGCAAGGAAGCATGCCGTTACTGCTTGGTACCGATCGACACGCCAGATTTTTTGACCTGTAAGAAAGAGAAAATTTTCTTTAGTCAGATCCCAACGTTCGATGCTCGCCCTTGGCTGGTCACCTCCCCCCCTTCGTTCTCAACTCGTGTTTCCCAGCTTGTTGACAGCTGCGCAATCTTTTTCTTCTTGATCGTCTTTCCCTAGTTGGATGAGTGCAGTGGTGATAATAATATGATACGCAGCAGGACCTGGTGAAGAGTTAGAAAAGCTTTTAATGATATGCACGTAGGCGGTTGAGGCCTCACAATCGCAAGCACTTCTTCTGACGACTTCAATCTTGTCTGATGTACCCTGGCAGTATGTTGCTCGACACTGGTGCTTTTAAGTGTGAGCCATCCTTCCTTCGTTGTGTACGCACTGTTGGGAATGGTTTACGCAGTACGGTAGGATGTGGTCTTACTCTAGTGTGGCATTACATGACGGTAATATTGGAGTTGGTGCGTCTCCATCTCACCATATTTAGTGCAGTCTAGCTAGAGTTTCCAATGTGCATATGCGTTTGTCTTATTATAGTCCCTTGGTACAACAAGAGTGTGTCGGAGAGTTGTGGAAGTTGTCTCTGGCCCTTGGAATAAACCTCCAGTTCTGTTGCCTGTTGAGTGTCTGGTTTGGTTCGTGGTTGACAAAAGCCCGGGATGCAGCTTATCGGATGAGCCGATAGACGTTTTAAGAGCAGAGCTGTGTAGGCCGACGCAAATCCGTCTGGCCTAGACGGAAAACCCCGTAGCCTCAAGAAAAAAATGTGGTTATGAAGCTCCCTGAAATCGTACCTAGGACCTTTACGCTGTGAAACCGGCAACCTAACCACTGGGCCACCCCAAAGGCCCTAAGGGTACGGGTTGGCAACAGCGGGGAACAATAACATGTGCAGCCAATACGAAAGAAAAAAATTGGCGCAGCTTGCGCTAGTGGTGCAAGGCTAGTGAAACAGCAGAGCTGGCGGCTCCTTTCCCTTCGTAGGGGACCCGGCTGTTGCCTCATCATCATCAGCAGTAGCCCACTAGGTCCACTGCAGGACGAAGGCCTCTCCCATCGACCTCCACCCACACCTGTCCCACACCGCTCGAGTCCATTGTTTGCCTCTGAATTTCCTTATTTCGTCCCTGCATCGACTAACTGGCCTTCCTGTTTTTCTAGACCCGTCTTTCGGTGTCCACTCTGTCACCCTAGTAGTCCACCGACTGTCATTTCGCCTAACTACGTGGCCAGCCCAAGTCCAATTCTTTTTCTTTATTTGGACTATAATATCTTCTAGTCTAGTTGGTTCTCTGATCCAGGAAGCTCGTTTACTGTCTCTAGGTGTTACTGCGATCATCATTCGTTCCATGGCGGGTTAAGCCGACCTAAGTTTGCTTTCAATTTGTTTAGTAAGGCGCCAAGTTTCCGCTCCGATGTCATCACCTCACATTTATTTCTGAACTTGCCGCTGACAGTTCTCCGTTACTGGCAGGCCCGGATTGTTTCGTCCGGCAGCTTTCACGTCTCTCCCAAAGTGAACCCAATCAGCACGTGCGAGAACCCTTGGCCAACTTCAAAGTCAACGCCTGCGCTACGAACCCAAAGGAAAAGCTATCCTCCCGGAGTTCCACGATAGCTGAATCGGATAGACGCCGGTTTCGTAACGCGATGGGCCCAGGTTCGTTTCCGACCACGGTAAGCGTTTCTTTTTCTCAGTTTCTAATTGGATGCACATGATATTGTTCCCCACCGCTGCTAACCCGTCCGCTCGGGCCTGTGTAGTGGCCCAAGTGGTAGATTGCTGATTTCACGGCTTAAAGGTCCCGGCTTTGATTCCTTCAGTTTCTCTACCCACGTTTTTGTTTTTCTTGAGGCTCCGGGGTTTTCTGTCTATTCCGTATCTATTCCGGCCTAAACGGCTCTGCTGTTAAACAAACGCTTCCTGTGGTTGAAATATATCCTGGGTCCCTCGCTCTCTGAAACCGGTGTCTACCCTATTGAACTATCATCGCATTCCGGGTGCAGAGCATTTCTTTTGGGTTCGTAGCGCGGGAGTTGGCTTTGGACTTGGCCGCGGGTTCTAGCGCGTGCTGACGGAGTTCACTTTGGGGAGATGTGAAAGCCTACGGACGAAATGATCAGGGCCTGCCAGCCATAGAGACTTTTCAGCGAAAAGTTCAGAAATAAATGTGATATGATGACATCGGAGCGTAAACTTGGCGCCTTAGTAAACAACTTGAAAGCAAACTTAGCTCGGCTCAGCGGGTCATGGAACAAATAGTGATTGGATTAAAACTTAGAGCCAGGAAATGAGCTTCCTGGATCAGAGAAAAAACTATAGAGTAGAAGGTATCATAGTTCAAATGAAGAAAAAGAAATAGACTTCGGCTGGGCACGTAATTTGGCGAAATAACAATCGGTGGACTACCCGGGTGGCAGAGTGGACACCGAGAGACGGGTATATTGATTCATTATGGGATTTAACGCGCCAACGCTACACAGGCGATCAGGCGCGCCGTAGTCGAGGGCTCCGGATTAATTTTGACCAACTTGGGATCTTTAACGTGCTTCGAAATCTCGAACACGCGGGCATTTTCGCCTTTCGCCTCGATCAGAAAAGCGGCGGCCCAGACCGGTAATCGAACATGCCTCTTTGGTCTCAGCAGCACAACGCCATAGCCACTGGGCCAACACGGCATGTGACAGACGGGTCTAGAAAAACAGGAAGTGCAATTCCTCGATGCAGGGACGAAATAAGGAAATTCGAGTCAAATGATGGACTCGAGCGGCGTGGAACAGGAGTGGTTGGAGGTGGATGGGAGAGGCGTTCGTCCTACAGTGGACCTAGTGGGCTACTGCTACGAATGATGATGCAACATCCGGGTCTCCGAGGAAGGGAGAGGGGCCACTAAGAACAATTCAGGCTTGTTGGTTCATGTGCAGGCACACCAAGGACAAAGAAGAACGTTACATCACAAGCGCCGCCTTTCCACAACATTTATTGCAGAAAAAAAAAAAACATCTTATATGGGACAAAATCAAAGAAAAGAAAACGTGGCGAACCCCAGTCAGCTATGAGCATTAGCGAAGATTAGCATGGACGTGTGCAAGATTCCCGCAGAAACCTCAATTCTTTTTCTGATAGAGCTATCGATGGGCACTTCCGCAGTCATCTTGCAGCATGGAGATCTCGGCTGCCTCAATTATCTCCCGGACCACCTTATTGGGTTGTCGGGTTGTCTAGCGAGGTTCCTAGTGTGCGCGAACTCAGGGGTGCAACCGCAGTCACGGCAATGGTTACCAAGGTGTCCACTCACTGCGCTATGAACATTGCTGTTGTGTTCGCGAAGCCTATCGTTACCGCGTCTGCCTGTTTGACCTACGTACTCATTATCGCAATGAGTTAAGGGGATCGTCTAGACAACCCCTTCACTGCAATCGATGAAGCGGTTTTTGTGGTTAATAGAACAGGCAGATTCCTTCTTTGTGCCTTCGATGACCCGCTTGCACAAAGAGGGAATCTGCCTGAGTTCGCTGAGTTACAAGTCTGTGCCTGATTCTACGCAAACATTCAGAGATTTCTCCCCCTTGCCGACGTTTGTTCTTAGGGGATGTACCCCTCCACCAATACGTTTAACTGGGGTTTTTAAGTACCTTACTTTTCACCGTTGAGATGTTTTTTTGTTGACAACGTAAAACTCTTTCATCTTGTGTTATGCATAAGAAGCTCCTTACTATTTGGAGAACATTAGAGTTCAGTTTCTTGTATTGCCTTACTGATGTGATAGATGGCATGCTGCAGTGTTACCTATAAATCACCCGGTGAGCCTGTTTTAACCAACAACGTGATGTCTCCGTAATCATGTGTTTCGATATTTACGATGGTCTGCACAGCTGTATATATGCTAATAATTACCACGATGAAGAGCATGCGGGAGTACTGAGCCTTGTAGAACGCCCGATGCGGCACTTTTAAGTGTGATTTCATTTCTCCCAGATGCATTGCGTATGTGCGGTTCCACAGGAAACTTGTGACACCATTGTATATACGCTCCCTTTCCACGAAGTATATTGGATAATTCTTCTAGCAAATTATCATGCATGCCATTATCCAAGGGCTTCTTGCGGTCAATGACTAGAATTTTCTTGAACTCAGCTAGGTAAAACTATTTGTATATCTCATCGTGTAGTAAATGTAGGGCATCCTGCAATGGAAGGTGACCTTTGTAACTAATGATGGTGCATGGCTGTATGCTTTCTTGCTCTGTTTTTTATAGCATCTCGAATAGCCTTTTTTCAGTGATGAAAGCTTGTGCCCGTGGGTACGTCGCCATAATGATAGCAGGGCACGAAAGCGAGAAGAAAAGACGGAGTAGGTACAAAGATATGGCTGATTTATAAGTGAAATTTATTATTCTAAATGCGGGTCGTAGTTCCTCGGTCAGCAACAACAAAAGGCAGACACCACCGCACCACAGGAATCATTCAAAGTGTGCATATTTAAACCACGGGCGCGCGGCTAGGTAATTGAGCCCCTTCTATAAAAGGCAGATTGATGGCACTTTTACATACGATTTGCCTGCGTGATCCATTTCACCCGCATCTATTACCTCGCGAATAAGCCGGTTCTTCTTGCTAGCCGCACTCGAGCAGTCATCAAAAACAGGGCGGCAACCGCAGTTGCAGCTATGGATAGCCAAGTGTTCACTCGGGGGTCCCGAAATATTATTATGATTGTGAGGCCATTTCTCATTCAAACAGCGGCCTGTCTTTCAACGTATCGTAAGCTCGAAAAAATTGGCCAGGCAAGCACCACATCTCGTTGTAAGGAACTAACGGCTTGCAGGGCTGCGTTCGGACGCCTTGCTTTTTTTAGCGCGCGAGTATTCAGCTCAAACATTGAGCAAAAGTTCTGGTGCTCTCAAAACTATCTTTGCATTCTTGCCTTATTTTTAAAAGCTGCGGCCAATCCAGTGAAAATAAGACACTACCGCCACATTTCTTTTCTTTATTCCTGGTTCTCCTGGAGCATCCCTGTCCGTCTTGTTTGTCTTTATCTCTCTAAGTTCCGATAAAACCCCGACATGAGCACGTGCTTTGGAAACTGACCTACTAACCACCGGTTTCTCTGCTCTTAGTCGGATAGTGGAACTTCATTCATCACTGTGTTGGGACTTCATATGATGGGACAAGTGGCGGCACGGATTAACAAAACATCTCCAGTGTAAGCACCAATTGCGGTTGAGCTTCATCGTGGTTCATTTCATGCAACGCTAAATGAGCACCGAAGAATCTGAACACAACTATTTAGTTTGAAAACATTCAGTTTCCAAGGCCATCGAGTAATATTCTATCACAGCTAAGAAGAGACAAGTTACAAGTAGTGCTTGCAAGAAATAACCTCACTACACCTCTTTTCGCAAATGAATTCGTTCTTCTAAGCTGGCAAATGTAGATTTGAAGTAAAAGCGAACGGCCCCAAGTGAGTAGATGTTCCGGGACTCGAATTATGTAGTTTAGCGCACCGAAGCTACGCCTGCGCTATGACGCGCGCCGTAGTGGAGGGCTCCGGTTTAATTATGACTACCAGGGGACCTTCACGTGCGCCGAAAGCTCGACACACGGGGTTTTTCGTTTTTCGCCGCTATCTGAAAAGCAGCCACCCAGGCCGAGGTTGAGCCCGGTTCCTTGAGCTGTGCAGCACAACGTCTTAGACACTGAGCCACCGTGGCAGGTATTTACAGGGACTTCAGCGTTGTTCTGAAATGATCGGCCGTCATACCTGTCTAATAATTCACCAGTGTATTTTAGAATTCTTATGTGCTATAAGAATTATTGGAGGCCTTTCAAATCGAAAAAGTAGGCCTATTGAGGTTTTTGTATTTCCTGGTTTCTAGGAAACCAACCGCTTATTCAGAACATCTTACGAAAAACAGGTATTTGATTGGAAGGAGCTTCGGCTTACTCTCTACGAACAAAGCCGCGGTACTGTTTTGCGCGACAATAAGGTGAAGTTAACAGTCAAGGTTTGGCTTGTTCGTAATGAAAAGACTTGCAAGCTTAAACGCCCTTTTCCTACATTTTCTTCGTGACGTGCTCCAATTTCAGCACAACTTTTCTTGTTTCAAGTTTTAGCTTAGTTCAACATCATCATGGGCAGGTAAGGCCGGCGGAAATTGCATCTTTATGGCTTTTGACAGGAACTAGCTCAACAGGAACAGCCACAACGTACCATCCTCATCAGCTGACAGCGCACAAGGCGATTAGATCTTGACGCAGGGCTCCATGTTTCGAACCGGAACAACGTCGAAATCCGGAAACCTGCGCATGTAAGACATGACTGCGATCTTTTCTTCCTTACCCTTGTTTTCTCCTGGAGCATCGGTGCCCGTTTTGGTCCTGTTTTTTTCTCCCTGAGTAGCCACAGACGGGGGCCCGCACTTAGGAGACTCAGCGATAAGCAGCCACTTTTCTTTCTCCTCAAAGCTGGTCACCGTATACCCAGGGATTTTTTTTTTAGCACGTCGTGCATACAGCGCTTCTTCCTCTTTCGAAAGCGGGGATTCGAAAGGAACGAGCCGGTTGCTTGCTCGTGGCTTCCACCTCAAACGGACAATGTTGAAGCAAAACAGGTTTTGGTAAACCAAAATTTAGGGTGTGTCAGCAAGCTTATTAAAAAAAACAGCAACTGCAAATTTCTCCATGGTAAAGACGCACAAGCCGGATTGCACACTACGCGTTATTGTCTTAGAAAACAATACCTGAAAAAATCAAACACTTTGATCCCATAAAATCCCTGAAGCTCCTTCCCATCAAACACTGGTTTCCCGTAAGAAATGTTTGAGTTGGTTCTTTGCTAGCGACCAGCAAAGACAAAAGCGCAGTGGGCGTGTTGTTTCAATATAAAGGACTTCTATTATTCCTTGCCGCACAAAAGGATTCGAAACTACATTGAAGAATAACTCCACCAGTACCTTCGCCAATCAGCTCAGAAGAAAGCTCCAGTCCCTGTAAATGAATATCTTGGTGTGGTTCGCTATTAGTTGAAATGCACCTTCGCGGAATTTATTTATTTGCAAGAAAGCATTTATTTAAAAGAAAGAATTTATTTGCAAGAAAGAGTGTAGGTAAGGCTTCATGAATTGCGCATATTTTAAATGAACTGTTTAGGCTCATATGGAATAGAATAGCGATCGATTACTTCCAAAAATGAATGTTTCACAAAGCGGAAAAAGAATCCAGATTTGTCGCTGCTTGTTCGATGTTCCCTGGAATGGATCAGGTGGAGCGTGCACTGGAAGTGGTTCGTGGATACTTGGCGCCACTGGTCTTAACAAGTCAAGTACTAACAGAGGAAGGTATCGAGTTCCGAGGCCTTTCGCTACATGTATACCCCCACAGCCATGAAAGGTGTCGTTAAATCAAGGCTCATTTCCAATATCAATTAAAGCCTGTCATTTATGGACAACTTAATGTAGAGCCGGAGGCCAGGTTATAGCTCATGGGGGTATTTTCCGCCACCATGGATGGCGGCGTATTTTGGGGGAGCCCAACAACTTACATCTCGCTCTCCGAGGCATAGCGAGCGAGGGGTGTGGGCGGGGGGAGCTAATGGGGCTGCGACCTCCCCCCCCCCCCCCCCTCTCCGCCATCTGAAATTTTGTCGCGCTGTCATGTACGGCGACCTGCGCCGAAAACCAACCTAGGATTTTGTCTAGAACCCCAGGTAGGCTGTCCGGAAAGCGCGCCTACTCTCCCGTGGTGGCCCGTTTCCCTCCTGCATGCCTAACTCCTATGCAAGGCCTTCACCCACGGGGGTGTTCTGTGAGTTTGCGCTCTACGATCCGACGGAGAGTCGCTGCTCAGAACTAACTAGGGGAGATCTGCGGGCGAAACTGCAGGCCTGGCTGCTTCAGTACCTCCATACAACGAGGGCCGCCGCCGTAAACGAATGCGCTAACAACTTTGGACTTCGTATCCCCCCCGCCCCACCTACAAGGTGCGAATTTACCTGCGAATTTGCTGCTGCGGAGCCGATCGTGCGGCAAGACGATCTATTGCCGCAGCTACAAAAATAGCTCGTTTTGCCGCACGAGCGGCGCCGCAGCAGCGACTGCGCAGGTAAATTCGTACCGTGTAGAACGGGTTTCCGTGTCAATGTACACTTTCTTGCCAGTGACACTTTTGTTGCCCTGATCAAAATTTAATCTTGTCGATTTTTCACCACAACTGTACATTGTGACGTATTTTTGTGTGACTAATTTTGGTGCAATTATCCGCAGTAGACGAGGGTTGACAAGCTGCTCCTACGCAATGTATTGGCATAAAAGACAGAGGTGTTAAAATTTGTCGCTAACCGTCGCATGTGTGCTAAAATAGAAAAATTAATGTTCTTGGATGACAAAGCGACGACCACCCACAAGTTGTTTGTTTCGTGCTTTTCACGTTTATAATGTCGGCTCCATGCTTGGATAGTTTCAGATTACCCTCATGAAAACGGACGTTGAGTTTTAATAGATCCCCTATTGTGTTTCTATTGAGTCAATAAAAAGTCAATTAAAACTCATCGTTTATAGACTGTGCTCGTTAAAAAGTCAACAAACTTTGTATAGCAAAACCTCAACCAACATTTTATTGCCTTCAAGACATTGAGTTTTAATACACTTCATATGGCGTTTGTATAGAGTGAACCAAATCTCCCATCTTTAAAGGGACCCTGCAACACTCTTTGAGCAGTGAAAGTAAACCTGCGCAACGTTTAGATTACACTGCCAGGAATACCTGAGCCAAATATTACACGTGCACGTGAAGCGGTGAGCGCGCAAATCGATGTGAAAGACGCGAAAAAACAAACCGCTCTCTCTTCAGTTGTCCTCATTATGCATGGCCTGAGGGACGTCACATAGGCCATGGCTGCCCGATCGGCTGTCACTGGTCAACTTCGCGGGTAGATTCTCCCATTTCCGTCGTCGTCATCGCTGTGTACGAACCTCTTCTATGCCTGAACCTGTAGGCACAGTTTTGCCGTTTCTTTTGTGTTTTGAGTGCGCGCGGAGTTTGAGTGATGAGCTCAATACTTCCCTTTCAACGGGACCACTCGACTACAAACGTTTATTGCTTCAAAAACGCCCTACGAGCCCGAGCGCGCACTTGCGAGCAGGCACCCATGCCTGCTTTTTTGTGGCACCAGACCGGAAATAGGCCCCTCCGAGGTGCGGAGAAAAGGAGAAAACTTCCCGGCATGTGATATATCGAAGGCCGCCGAAGAGAACGCCGCGAGCCGCCCCCCTCTCCGGGAGAGAGCGCGCAGCTTTCGTCGCGTTGCCCGCGGTCGAGTTGAGAGGGAACGATTATGCGCGATTTCTCATCGCGCGTAGTTTCGTTAATTGGGAACGGATTTTCATAATTCTTGCGGGAGGAGATTTCTGGGACAATAGACTTTATCCCAAAATACATTACTCGTAGTCGATGGCAAGTGTTGCAGGGTCCCTTTAAGATGCGGCCAATATAAAATCAATGAACTTTTTATTGCAAAAATGCAACATGAATTTTATTGCCTTCACTATATTGAGTTTTAACAAACTTTGTATTGCCTTTCTATTAAGTCGTTTGAACTCCGAATGTGTGGACTGTGGTCATAAGACAGGCAATAAACTTTTTATAACGAACAGGCAGCAATAATCTTATTACCTTCATTATGTTGAGTTTCAATGTACTATGCATTGCGTTTCTATAGCCTACCCACGGAGGTCTGGTAGCTTATCGGTGCATATATGTGGGGTGCTATAGCGCCGCCTGCCCCGCCTCATCAATCGAGATCGCGCGATGGACTGTCACTTCGTCTTGGGAGCACGTGGGAGTGGTGGCGCCTGGGATGGCGGACATCACCGACGGAGAGTTCGAGCCCCTGCAAAGCTCCTCTGCTAAAACGTACCAGAAAACCTGACTCACAGGCAACAGGATATTACGACTACACTCAATAAGAATTTTATAGAAAGGTAATAGAGATAAATTTAATAAAAACTCATCAGACATTCTATTCAGACTTACCTCATATGCAACAGGCTGTGATGACTGGGCGCAATAAGAATTTTATAGAAATCTAATTGAGATAAATTTAATAGAAACCCGACAGAAACTGTATTTAAAGCTGACTCAAACGCAACAGGTTGATACGACCATGCTCAATATTAATTTTAAGAAAGCTAATCCTCGCAAATTTAATAAAAACTCATCAAAAAGTATATTCAAACTTTATTTACACGCAACACGATGTTACGACTATACTCAATAGGAATTTCATAAAAAATTAATTGCCACAAATTTAATAAAAATCCGTCAGAAACTGTATTCAAACCTGATATTCACGCAACAGGCTGTTGCGACTGTACTCAGTAAGAATTGCATAGAAAACCTATTGAATATATTTTATAAAAACCCCATAAGAAACTCATAAGAAACTACATTCAGAACCGATAAGTCCTACTGACTTGGCTCTATAGACTTTTAATTGAAACGCGGTGGCCAATTTTGTAATGAAAACTCAATAGAAATATTCTATAGAATGTCGACAAAATGTTTATAGGATTCTTCTGAGTAATGTCTATAGCAAGTTTATTAAATCTCGGTAAACATTTTCATGAGGGTATATTAGTTGTTTATTTCCATGTTTTTTTGCTTCCGTGTTTGTTAGCATATATGTTATATTTGTTCTAAGTTTCCGCATTTCTTTAAGTGCTGTTTCTTCTGATGTCGACAAAACAAGTAACTGCAACCAGTGATTGCAATTATGCTACAATTCTCGGAACATACAAATCCATTTTTATGAAATATTTTATTTTCCTTGTTCTTGACAGTTAATAGCTAATTATTGTTAGATAATATGCGTAATTTTGAGTTAATCATTTTAGGTATTAGTTATGTATATATTCAGCGAATAGTTACATATTTATTATGCATATTTTTGATCCCTTGAAAAATGGTATGAAGGAGGTCGAGGTGCAATCTCAGCCGCCCCCCCCCCCGCCCCCTCCCCCTACCCGAGCAAAATTACTGGCTCTGCCTCTGCTCGCTCTGTAAACACTGCGAATCAAGCTTGGTTTTGTAGTATGTGATTAAATACCTTATAATACAGACAGCTTCCAAGCGAAACTACTAACACTCTTTCTAGGAGACCACCGAACACCTCCCAGCAGTTCTTCGAAAAATGCGCGCAAAATAAGCACACAGCTATTATTAGTATCGTCTTCGCCTTCCAACATTTCAGCGACCTCAGCTTCAGCGATTATCGCTGCTGTTTTGAATTCTGTGTATAACGATACCAACCGTAAAGCAGCGCGGCTAAACGGAAACTGAAAAATCTGCCTTCTTCGGAGCAGTCCCTCTAGGAAGCAATGAACAATGCCGGGTAAAAATTTGAGCTAATCATTGTCACGACGTTATTAATACGGTGAGACATCTGTTATTTTTTATCAACAGCGGAATCATTTCGAGTAAACTGAGTGGAAGCAGTCCTTTCCTGCGATTTCAATGTTTCCGGTAGATGTGTCTGTTGCGCGTTCCCGTTTGGAACGTGCATACGCACCCCATTGCCCGCTCCAGCATTGGCGTATGCCGCTGCTACCAACCTATAGAACAGGTACAAGTTTTCTCCTTATAACAAAAGGAGTTTATCTATGATAATCGAAAGAAATTCAACCATGTGGGACACCAGTCCGAAAAGAGCATTTCTTCTTTCTTCACTCAGAACTTTCACAATGGCGTAACGCAACAGCCGTTCTAGTCAGTAGTTTGCTAACTGGCTCCGTTTTCTGCTATGATGCGCACTTTTAAACTGTGCGTGGAGCTGACTGCGGATATTTGCCTCCCAACCACCTAGAGCAGTCCGTCGCAGCTAGCAAACAGGGAACTTCTGCGCAAATTAAATTAACCTCTTGCGCCGAACCGGTCAGGGGTCCTGTCCCTTTGTTTTCTGTTCCCGTTACGTGCATGTTGATCCGCGCTTCTGCCAGCGACCACGGCTTGAAGCCCTGTCTTTTCCTTTCCTGAGCACGCTTCACTCGCCTGTTAGACGTGTGCTTCCCTGTGGCGCAGGCGCGGGCCACTTCGCAAGGCGGGGAATGATTTTGCAGGAACGTCTGCATTCATCTATATTTACCATAATTTCAGAGTGTTTCCTTCCTTATTATTTTTTTAACAGTGCACTTTGTCTGCTTTTATCGTAGTGCATGAAATTAGTTTTGCGACATGTCAGGCATCATTGAAGGTCTGAAGGGAAATGTCGTGGCTAACGCCTAGAGGACTCCACAAACTCAGAAAAAAACACGGATATATAGTGCGATTGTAGTCTGATGAGGTAAACAAATTGAGCAGGCTAAAAGTATTGAAAAGGACGAGGCTTTTAACGGCGGATATATGCCCTTAGACGCCTTCCTTCCGCCTTGCGTTGTCAAAGGGTTTTTTTTTTTGTAATCTTGTTGCTTGAGACACCTTGCTTTGCGATCCGCCTGAAGGCTTTCGAATGGCTTCGATCTGTCTCTTATTCGTTGCGCCGCTGCTCGTCCATGCCGCCGTGTAATAGGTGAGTTGACGACGATGGTGAATCTCGCTGTTTCTTCTTCCACTCCCTTCATCTCCCGTGTACTGGCGTGGACGGCCACCTCTCGCTACTGCCGAGTTTTAGCTCCCACTGTTCAAAGCTTCGTGGTGTGAAACTCCTCGGAGGAGTCGTTTTTCTATTTTTTTATAACGGAAGCCGGCGACGGGCGACGGATTTTTCTCTTAAGTTTGCGCTGTAGAACGACTCGTGAATGAATGCGTCGGGAAGGAGCCGTTTTTCTGTTACAGACGTCGTACGTTGGATTTTTTTGCTAAATGGTCTATTAAAGGCTTTCGCCTTAAGAAGTTCCACGTGAACGTTCTATGAAGGATGCCCAGCGGCAGTAAATCCCACAGAATGTTGCGCAGCCGCCAGTCAGATGCAATTTGATGTTCGCTTACTCTTGTATGCTTCGTTTTTATATGTGCTCGCTCACACTTTTATTCCCGTTAAACAAACTTGCTTGCGGACGTCCGGAAGGCATCGCACTCATTTCCCATTAGGCATTTATGTCCTTTACGATGCACCAACAAAGCATCACCTTAAGGTTATAGGTAGAAGCAAATACATTTGGAAAATGCATATCTCACAAGCTTGCTATTTATTTCAATATTGCGCGTAGGTGAGGGATGTCTTGCGAAAGTGCTAGGGGACGCATCACTTTGTGAGCTTGCACATTCTCTTCTAGATTTTTGTCACGGCTACAGTTAGGTCACCAGAACGTACAGCCTGAGATCTGAACACTACAGGGAGAGAAATTTTTGACGCAGCTGGCACAACATAAATCCACGACCTGTTGCACGGTGTTGCTATGTACAGTGCTCACAGATTGAAACGCGACACTGCGAGCGGGTGGCCTGCGGTACATGCAGCGCCGCCCGTGGACGCCCGTGGAAGCTAGGTGTTGCATTGTGGTATACCACGAGTGTGAGAGCGTTTTAATCATAGGCTTGCTGCTTCCGGTTGCCAATAAGCGGGGCTGTGGTTCGCCGCTGTGACAGTGGTATGCTGCGAGCCTGGAGCGCGTTTCTGCGCCGGTGGTAGCCGCCCGGCGGTCCGCGCGGCCTATTTCGCGACATCGTCTGCTCGGGCGCTCTTCTTACGCGTGCCCTTCCGCTGCGACACAGATAATGTGCATTTAAGGCACAGTCACGCTTATCTGATAAAATGAACGTCTACACGAAGGAACAGCCAACTTTACTCCATGATATAAACTAAAAAAAGAGGAGAGCCGACGAAGTACTAATGCACTGCACCACACGCGAACGTGCCTGTAAAGGCGTCTTTACTTTTTTTTTAGTTTACATCCTGGTGTAAAGTGTGCTGTTCCTTTGTACAGAAGTTTCTTTTATTCAGATGAGTGTGGCTGTGCATTACATGAACTCTGCCGCATTGGAAGGGCACGCGTAACAAGAGCGCGCGCACACGATGTCGCGAAATCGGCTGCGCGCACAGCTGGGCTACTACCGTCGGGGCCCAAACGCGTTCCAGCGCTCCAGGCTTGCAGCGCCCCTCTGTCGCTGTGGGGAACCACAGTCCGGCTCATTCGCAACCGGAAGCAGTAAGCCTACCAACACGCTCTCACCCTCGTGGTATACCACAATGCAACACCTAGCTTCCATGACCGTCCACGAGCGGCGCTGCATGTACCGGCGGCCCCGCGCTCGCAGTGTCGCGGTTCAATCCGTGAGCACTGTACATAAATTTGGGGCAAGATGAGCGACTTCGAAATTCCAAGTCCCCCAAACAACGCGCCGGTCATGGCTCGAAATCAAGGAACCTCCTGGGTTGACCGCGTGCAACAGCCACCGAAAGATGTTTCACCTCTCTGCCTCCTCTCCCTGCAATTGCCGCCAAATGAACCCAAAGGTAACCTAAGACGAAAGGCTCGCGATAACAGGATAGCACGCATCCTAGCTCGACTAAACACACCGCGGGCAGAATCCTCAGCTAAATACCGAAATTGCGGAACTCAGGCGCAATCAACACACTAGGACCCCCCCCCCCCCCTTCCCTTCCTACCTCTGAAGAACAAAAAAATAATACTATAAAACTTCAAGGCTCCCAACGTGGATGTTACGATGTGTCGATTACCATGACCGACGCGTACCCTAAGGATATATTCTCAGTCCCGTACTTTTTAGTCTGGCCATGACCAAGGTTTCTCGCCATCACGAAGAAACTTCGCGCTCCGCCACACATTTTAAGCCGAAGACATCAGCGCATGAATCGAGCCAAATTACTTTCGTTCCCGGCGGCAATAGAAACCTACCTCCAGGCAGCCGCCATTAGTCTGGAGCACTCCCTAAGCTCTCTCGGTCTCAAACTTGCTTCTCACATTAGTCCACAAACCACCCCAGAAATATCATGATGATGATGATAGTTGGGTTTTATTGGCGCAAGGCCGACTATGGGCAAAGAGCGCCAACCCCCAGAAATATCAACCCCACTCTCTTCCTCGCAGGCTCCCCCGTCAGCGCCTCGTTAAAGCCCATCCAACTCCTAGGCGTTTCAATAGGACACAAACATAGCCCCGCACTTTGGCTTCACGAACTCAAAGACCAATAGAAAACAATGCCACATGTCCTACCCCACCTCTCCGACACGAATCCATCAAACTCTGGAGCACGCCGTAAACATCAATACCATTACCTACGATTCTCGATCTTACAGTCTCAATCGCGCTCCCTTCCGCACGCTTCAAAGAATGCCTCGAGCCACTCTACGAACCATTAGTGGTGTACCTAAACACACACCCCTTGTAGAACTTGAAACCGTTATCGCTCTTCCTCCCCATGGAGGCTATCATTCATGAACAAATCAGCCAATCATCTTTCGAACGCCCCCTCACTGGGCGAGAAATTCAAATCATGGCCTAGGATGCTCTGCAGCCTCGTCAGCCCCGACCATTCCCACTCCTATACCCCCGTGGCAATGTCCACGGTTAACTGATTCTGCCCTCTCTCCCCCTATCCCCCGCGAGGCTAGATTAATGCGCCCCAATCGGATTACAACCCGAACTAAAACCAAGCGAGCCCAGGAAATTGTTTACACTGATGACAGCCCCGCCCCGTCAATCGTGGTCATGGTGTCCACAGCAAAAGACATCACGTAGTGGTTAGTTAGAAGCTGGCGGGGGAGCTAGGTTGATTGCTGCAGGCTGTTCTCTGTCTTGCCTGTTCCGTTTGTTGCATTTCGCTGCGGCACTGCCTGGTTTGGCTTGTTAAAGCTCCTCAAGGCAGGCATGACGTGCATGTTAAATCTCCCGCTGGCTTTGCGCCAGTCATCACCATCATCATGTAGATTTCCCCTGTTAGTAAAGTTATCGTCCCCGCTAAGGGCAGCCATGGCCCAGGTCTCGCTTCTCTCGTTCTTCCGTTAATATTTCTGGTGCCGAAACCCGGGAGGATGACCGCACGCCACGACGAAGGAGACCACCTACGACCCCTCCGGCTTCCTAGAAACCCGCGATTTCGACTGTTGTTCAGCTGATCAGCCCCGCCCTCAGCCGAAGGTCGGCATGGCTGGCCCTGACCGCCCACGTACGACTGACTGAAACCTTCAACGGGACGCAGACACGCCCCATCACGTCCAGGGTACCATGCTTGGGAGCAACTGTCCGTCCCCCGAGTACCAAGCTGGTGAAGACCTGGACTCCCTGCGTTCGTTGAGAAAGGTTCTTCGCGCTGCAGTTACGAGGCTGCTTAAGGCAGCGACCGCGCTCCGGCAAGCTCCCTCACCATCTGCGTTGAACTTAGAGTTGGCTATCAACGAGCTCGAGCAGAAGGACGCCGAACTCAACAAGCTGAACGATATGGTAGGTGAGCTGCTGGAAGGAGACGAGTTCGAACACGATTGCTACGAGATTTTGCACTACCAGGAGAGGATATGCGGGGCCCTCAGTCGGCTGCGATCGATTTTGAACGATCTGCGGGCACCCGGCATTACGTTTACCGGAAAGGGAGCTTCACACCGTCTACACGACCCCTCCCACGCCTGCTCGCACACGTCGACTTCGCCAGTTGTCCTGCCGATGCTGCAGGTTTCAACTTTCAACGGTGAGCCACGTGGGTGCAAGGGGTATCGGTGCCTATCGAGACGATGGCCCACAGCCACGTTCCAGACATTGACAACGTGAAAGGCAGCACGGAGGTAGCGTCGAGCGTTCATGCGAAGAACAACTGTGAAGAACGCGAGGCCACGCCTGCCGCATACACGGACAACTCCGCTGCTCCCGTCCAAGTACATGACCGAACGCGTGAAGTAAACGGCGTGAATGAAAGGATAGAGCAACTATCGCGTGAGCTTGAGTTCGAGTACATCTGTTTTCCCAACTTCATGAAGGGTGAACCGTTACCGGACATTTGTGAAGGCCGGCTAGAACCAAACGTTGCAGCAGCGCCCGAGGTCGCACCCATCCAGGAGTCTCAGCCGTTCCATCCACCTGAAGGCCTAGAAGCCGAATCACGCTGGCTGATCGCTTCGGCTGCGTATGAAGAAACCGTAAAGCCGTATTGTGACCGGACCCCAAGCACGAAAATAAGTACGGCGGAATCGCAAACTATCGAAAAGCGAATCCGAGCCAGGCACAAGAGACATTTGGGAACACCGCTAGACTCGCTGCTCAGGGGTGACCGCAACACCGAAATATGGATAATTTCCCGACACCGCTCCCACTGCACTTTCTACAGACGACCTGCTGGATTCGAAACGTTTCAGCGAGCCGGACACCTACTTTTGGCGTCGTCCGCTTCGGTTTGGAGACTCCAGGCTCTGCTGAAAGTTGTACGACGGCAGATGCACCATTGGAAACGCAAGAGGGAAGAGCACTTCATGACAGCTTTACACGGATTCAAGTTGCGAAACGAAACCCAAACATTAGGATTGTGGACTTCTTGTTCGTCCTCGCAGCAATTTCTCGCGTGCGGAGGGCGAGGTATGATCAGCCGTTCTGAGCCGACGAAGAATAGGGCGACCTTTGGGCACCGTCATGATTGTATCAGCCTCCGCACCCAAAGCAAGCATGCGTTCCCTGCAGGTTCGAGACACCGGAAATGGTGCAGTTCCCCTTCCGTCGTACTCCGACCATCGCGACTTTCTATGGAGTATGTTGGAAGCTAAGAAGCGAAAAGAGAACTATGAAGGAGACTCAACGAACACTCGCAAGTCTAGATAGGTGACTCAGCGTGGAGAAGTCGAGAACTTGTCAGGAGTGGAGCAACATGTCTCTGCAAGGAGCCCGAGGATTCACTCAAGCTTTTAAATGCAGAGCATTTCTTTAACTCACATGTAGCGTCCGCCGTCCGTCCGCAACAGCTCAGCGCGCAGGTGCGCCCTCTCCCCCACTCCTCCTCTCCCGCATCACGCTACCCTCCTCGCTCTCAACAACAGGTCCGCACCCCTCCCCCTACGCTATATAAAAAAATAATAGTTATCGGCGCCTGGTTTCGATCCCACGACCCTGTGGGCGGAACGCGAGGTGCATGGTGCTCTTCCCACTGCACCACAGAAGCGACGCAGAATCAAAGGGTACGAACGCGCCTTATATCCTTGACTCATTCAAACTACGTCAAGAAGCTGCTGATACACGGCAGCAGTTGCATCGATCTCGTCTTCGCCAGTTGCTGCAACGCACGACCACTGCTTAAAGACCCCTTAACAGTACACTTTAGCGACCACGAAGCCGTCGTACTCAGCGTCCAATACAACGACAACAGCAACAAATAAATAAATAACGACTTACAACAACCTACTCCTTGCCTTCACTTCTTGCGTCACAAAAAAAAGAAAAACCCATCTCTCCACGAGTGGGGACTCGAGTCGCAAAATCACGAAGTAATAATTAATATACGAAATAAATAATAATAATTAATAGTAATAAGCAATAATAGTTAACACATTCACTACCACCCCACCACCAACCCCCAAACACTAACGTTAACGCAATACACCCACCCCCTACGCGATGCATTCACTCAAGTCCCCCCTCGTGGGGAGATGGGCCCAATTTTTTTAATGGACGGCGGGACTCAGTTCGCGCATTGTTCGAAAAGAAACGTCAGAGAACCACGACGATTTTTGGTTGAGACGCAGTAACAGTGCCACCTGGAGAAGCCAGCGACTAGCCAGCAAGTTCCATGTGTGGTACAGCGTTGGTGCGGACACGAACGTTGCGCGCGCGGGAGGATGTGAAATCTCCCGCTGGCTATGCGCCAGTCATCAGCATCATCATGTAGATTTCCCCTGTTAGTAAAGTTATCGTCCCCGCTAAGGGCAGCCATGGCCCAGGTCTCGCTTCTCTCGTTCTTTCGTTAATAGTGCAGATATTAGTGCGTTTTGTTGTGCTATTTGGGATTTATGCTTTTGGATTTGCTATTGTAACTGCGCGCGCACTTGATATGATCCCTGTGCGTTTCGTTTGGGTGATGGGAAGTGGTCATGGGAAGTAGGAGCGGTAAGAAACGCTATGCGCGTCCAGCTCACCTGTTTTTGCTTGGTCTGCTTGTTACCTTGATTCCGAACTGTTGCCCCTGCGTTCCCAACATATTGGCATGGCGTATTGATCTCGTGGGCGCCCTGGTTGCTGACTCCCGTGAATCGCGCCTGTTCATCTCCCTCCTCCGTAATAGGAAGGGCTCCATAAAATGCTTGATGCAGCCCTTCGAATCCGTGAGGTTGGGGTGGTCACCTGTGGCGTAGCCGGAAATATTTTTTCGGCAAGTGTTATACCCCGCCGGTACAAAATATAAAAATATTGTCTGAGCCTAAACAACATCTTATTTTGGTTTTCTTGTCTAATTATCGTTTTTACATTTAAATTTATAGATTAAGTGTGTCAGAAACATGGGCGGGAACAAGAACGAAAGGAGGGTGGGTGAATTTCGGGGGGTGTTTTGACATCGGAACACCACCCCCTGGCTACACCCTTGGTGGTCACATTGATGGTATTTGGCCTTGCAGGTGTGCTCGGTCGCGAAGTCCCTGATCACGCATAGGTGGCAGACGTTAGCATTTGGGGGCGGGCAAGCCAGGCGGGCATTGGGCCCATACGCGTTTTTTTACAGGAAGCAGGGGTGTTCTGTAGCGAACAGCACAACGAATTACGGTGCTTTCGTTCCCGGAAACGTGAAGAGAACAGTGATTGATTATAGACCAAGCCGTCGGCAGGCGTGCGCTTTGACCTGTGTTTCATCTAAGTTGGCTAACACCCCCCTTAGGTAAATCGCGTTGGTACAACTGGGATCGCTCCCTTGACCGACTTGACCCGCGCTAGATTGTAAGGTAGAGCAGGGTGTGTGGTGGTAATGATCGCACTTTGGCTGGATAGGTTCTGGCAATTGGCCACTTCAATAGACGGCGTACTGATAAGCGCGATTTTTCTGCATTACGTCTACGTATATAAATTGATGTTGTTTGCCGCCACGCAGTTTCAACTGTATAGAATAGGGTTAGTGAAAACATGGGTAGTTGTAATTCCCGCAGCTTGAAGTAGCCTTGTTGGCACAGCGCAACCTTCAAGTCATTCGTTAAAGGGACGTACACTGAAGTGAATTTGTTAAGCTCCTGTTTTTGCTTGCACTGCGTAGACTGGCTCAAATAAACCCAATTTTCATATTGGTCCGGGAGGTAAAGCGGTATTAATTTTATAAAGCCTGAGAGAAGAAAAACTACCATGCGCGGTTTGCGGCGGCCGCACCAACAGCAGTGACATCAATACAATGTTCTACATGTTTGGACATGTCCAAGATAGGAATTCAAAGCAGTTTTGGTTTCGGTTCCGTGAAAAAACGTTTGGCATCCGACGTTATCGTTGGATGGGCGTTCTCTATGTCTCACTAATCGGAATACCGCTCTTCTACCATGTTTCCAGCTGTAAAATGTGTCAGATTAGCCTACCAGCACGGCTTGCAATCGTAATAATCACTAGCCGAGGCGTACGCAGTGGATGAACACCCTCCGCGTCACCGCAGGCGCTCAAATGCGATGCGCTGTTCCCCTATCTTTGGAGCTTGCCTGGCTCGTGATGGTATTGTAAGAATCGTGCTCGCACCAGGCCAAAGGCCGGTCGACTCGGGACTATGCCGGCAAGCAGTCGCTGCTTATGGCAAGAGCACGCCAACGAGAACTCGTCATCGCGTCAGTGTCAGTCTGCACCCCTTCTGTGAACTCACTTTTCGAGCAATGAACGCTACAGCGCAAAAAGGATTAATTCAGTATGGAAAACATTGCCCAAAAACAAACAAATCAACCTAAAAAAAAAAGAACAGGCACTATCGGGAATTCAAACTTGCGACTTGCAAAAGAATATGACCAGTGCTCCAGACCCCTCGGCCATAAGCCAGTGAAAATATAACGCATATAATGTATAGCCAGTTTACTTTTTTATTTAGTTTTACCATTTCAAGCAGCTTAGATGACTATTTCTTGTACAGCGCTCGTGCAGTAAGCGTCCCCCTAATTCTCACAATATCTCATGTCTAGCCACTGCATTTCTTGGACGTATCAGCGTTCGCAGATGTGTGGTCGTGCTGGTGGCCGCTGTGATAAATCACCCAGGGCAAAAAGTGCTTTTCGCACCTTGGTTTTAAGCTGTACGATAACATTTTGCGATATTTTAAATTCCTTACTACCAATATAAACCTCGCTGACTCTTTTTCTGCCTTCAATTGGCCTTAGATTTTTCTACTAGCGTACCAGTAAGCGAAGCAACGCATGTTATCTTGTGTGGAGCGACGTAGGCTTACAGCTTGATGCAGTCTACTAACTAACAATCTAAAGCCATATTCTTCCTGGAACAAACCTGCCGTGGCTTAGTTTAAGCTGAGCGAATGAATCGCGTCGACCCGCCGGCCAACTAAGCGCTGGGCCGACTGATCCTGTCGGAGGGTCAGCCAGCCATGCAGTAGCGCAGTCAAGCCGAGTCATCTTGTTTTGGCTTCATACAAAACGTCATATGAAATCGGCAAGGAGGATGCGGAAAGGTGGGCAGCATTTTCGAATTGATTTTTCTTCTGAATAAAGATGTGTAAACGCAGCGAGAGTGTTCGAAACATGGCCTAGAGACTCCAGGGTACAATTTGCGCTAGTAAACCGGCAATGTTTACAAATCACTTCAGTGTCCCTTTAAAAAACTCGTGGAGTTGAGGATTGCGTTGTGTGCGGGCTGTGAGCCGTGGGTCATGACTGGGGCGACCGTTGGGCCCCAGACACGGAGTCAAAGCCTTATCCTCTGGAAACAATTCTGAATAGCTCCCATCACTTGCGTCGTGTTGAGTAGTTTTCGTTACCGCCAGGGCAGGTTAACCGCGGTCCCTTCCGGCGGTAGACGGACCTCGCGTCTGCCGTAGTGCTTCCAGCTATACCTGCCGCTTTGGGGGTGAGCCCTAGCCCTCTCGCCTCAGAAAACAAATCCCAAATTGCCCAGAAACGAACCCGCATGTTAAAGATTGGTACCCGCAGTGGCACTACGTCGAGGTGATTCCAAGGGTGGTCCCGAAAAGTCAGCTGGGCTAAGAGTTCCGTTAACATTGGTAGGAACCTGCAACTCTCATGCAAGATGCAACCCAGCATTGAACAGGGTGCCTGAAATTAGTTTTTGGAGGACATGTTTACAGCTCGATCAAATCAAACTATGGAAACTACGGGCGTCCAGGCACCCTAGTTGATCAAAGCCTTTAATGTGTTAGGGGAC
Organism: Haemaphysalis longicornis; assembly: GCF_048455015.1. Taxonomy (NCBI): domain Eukaryota; kingdom Metazoa; phylum Arthropoda; class Arachnida; order Ixodida; family Ixodidae; genus Haemaphysalis; species Haemaphysalis longicornis. The sequence goes on along the minus strand of NW_027526203.1, from coordinate 342,639,108 downwards.
GTATACAAAAGATTATGCCCGCCGCTAGCTTGGCACCATCCCGAGCACTTTCAGCACTGCCATCCCCAGTACTACAAACGGCTGGGAACAGACAGATAAACGGGCGCTTAAATATCCCCCATTTTAATATGCGGCACGGGGCGTTAATAGTAGTCGCCTTGTAAAATATTTCACGGAGTAGATTTCTTGCACTCTACAGCGTTTTCTTGGGTTAGTTAGGGCGCCATTTCAATGGTGAAAAAACTGCGCGTAAAAGACAAGACAACGGGAAAGGACAGGACGGGCTAGTTGTGAGTCTGCGCCCCTCCTGTCCCTTCCTTCCTATTGTCTTGTCTTTTACCGGCAGTTTTGTCACCCTTGGAATACTTGCACTGTGTTGTGCGAATCCCTATTGTGTGCACAGGGATGGCAAATGGTGCTTCAATATCATAAATCCTGTAAACAAATCGAAATATTTGGCGTCTGTTTAGATAACAAGTTCGCTTTTACTCCTTATATTAATTATATGAAGGAAGAAGTATACCACACAATAAACATCCTAGAACCATTCACAGCCTACAAGTGGGGCATACCAGCCAACACCTACAAAAAATTATATCAGAGCCATATAAATCATTATCGTGTATGCCGCTCCAATTCGGTGTAAGAAACAGGTAATGTTAAAAAAACAAATATTCAAATAACAAGCCCCGTTAGAATTACCAAAACACACTTTCTGACCCGGCCTTAAACATCATAACAAATGTCCCACCTACTCACTTCACCATCGAAACAAGAAACCAAAACATTTGATTTCACGTACTCTTCTCTTTGACGGAAAAATGTTCTCCTGGGAAGACTGCGTTTTCACAGGGGACCGAATAAAGCGATAAGGTATATATATATATATATATATATATATATATATATATATATATATATATATATATATATATATATATATATATATATATATATATGGCAGCAGCATCTAGCAGAAAAGAAATCAGCCTCATATCTTACTCAATCAATGTTGTAGACAGAGATGGCAGTCTTTACAGACGACTCGCATGATAAAACAGACATTGGAGCAGCTTTCACAATTTTAGATAAAACAGGCAATATAAAAGAAACCAAGTAATACAAATTTCCGGAGCGCAGCAATAACTTTGAGGGAGGAGGAAACGTTACTTTAAAAGTCATTGAATATCTCCGAAGGAGCTACAAAGAAAGGAACGTACAATTGTTTAGTGATAGTCAGTCAACCTTAAAAGCAATTAGCAATTCAAATAATCAAAACACAAACATATTTATCATTGGGAGATGCTTAACAAAAACGAAAACCAGGTCAAAATATCGTTGACTTACATTAAAGGTAACAGTGCAACGTTGGCAACGAAATAGCGGATGAAATACTACGAAAGCAGCAAAATCTGGCGAAAAAATACACCGGTCTATTTCACTACAATCTATCACAAAAGCAGTTCGATATTAACGTAAGAGAACACTTCAATATTGAAAGGCAATAATAAGGAAATAAAAGTTACCCATTCCAATTGATAAAAGATGTTCACAAAATGCCAGCCCACTTTCCCACAAATTATTACTACTCGAGGTTATTACTCAACACAGTAGATTTCCAGTTTACTTTCAAATGTTTGCCTCTCCAAATAGCGAGAAATGTAAATGTAACCTACCAGCAGATAGCTTCGACCACAGCTTACAGGACTGCCCCATAACAAAATAAGACTGAGGACAACTTTATGCCGTCTGCTGGCGCTGAGCGCTACCATTAACGGCGCTGCGAAGCGCATCTCTGTAACAAATCTCAACTCAAAAGAATACTGGTGCTTTTAAAAATGCCTATAAAATCCCACTCAGGGTGCTCACATATACCTCGACAAAGGTTGATTGATTGATTGATTTAAGGGTTTAACGCGCCGACGCAACGCAGGCGAAGAGGCGCGCCGTAGCGGAGGGCTCCGGATTAATTTTGACCACCCGGGGATCTTTAACGTGCGCCGAAATCTCGTTCACACGGGCGTTTTTGCTTTTCGCCTCCATCAGAAAAGCGGCCGCCGCGGCCGGGAATCGAACCCGCGACCTCGTGCTCAGCAGCGCAACGCCTTAGCCACTGAGCCACCGCGGCTTTTTTTTTTCTTTATTGCCTGGATTCGACAAAGGGCAGGGCGCGAAAAACACTTCGTCCATAAAGCAATCGTGTATTTTTGTTTTTGCTTTTGCTATTTCTTTAAATTTTGAAGTTTCCTGAACGGTAAACGTACAGATAAATGAACAACTAAGCGGAGTACTTGAGGAGGTCCCAGAGTGAGAGCAGGGGGGGCACTCCTAGCACATCGTGGATTAGATGACGCATAATGTGCAGCAGAGATGGGCGTTATAACAAAGTTTTAAATACAATGTATAACGTGAACAAAGGGAACGAAAACACTTTACAGAATCGTCAAAAATTAACGAAGATAAAGAACATGTCTGGAATACTTATAAGAGCTGGACTAAACCATATACAAAACAAGGTTTTCGTTAAAGGTTGTGTACATCTCCACTTACACAATAGGAGCAGCGACACTGTTTATACACAAAACATACAACTCAACAAAGCGGTGTTAAACAAGCATAAGGTAAAAAAAATGAACCAATTTCCATTTTCTAATTATGGCTATATCTAACATGGTCTAGTTAGTTCGGAGATTGGGTATTTTTTGGTACGTCGGCAAAATGAGCCCGTCGTGAAAGACTGATTTCAGGAGGAATGGAGTTCCACACGGAGACACCAGCAAATTTAGCCGTCATTTTCCCGTAGTTTGTGCGAGCTTTGGGTAAAAGGAAATGCTCATGCGCAGAGAACCGAGTTCTATAATTAGTAGTAAAAAGTTCAGGGGTTAAACTTTCTATGCGCACGTCGTGATGAATCAGGCGAAACATGTTGACTGCTAACTTTAAAGTAAATAATTCATTAAGGGGAAGTATATTTAAGTCAACCTATAGGGGGATGGAGCCCCAAAGGTAACGACTGAACGACATTAGCCGCACGGCTTGCTTTTGGAGGCGTCGTAGATTATCTAGACGTGTGTTGTACGTGTTTCCCCAAGATGATAAGCAATATGAAAGGTGGCTGTGAATGTTAGAATAGTATAGTGACAGGATAACATGTTATGGAAAGTATGGTCGTGCTTTCAGAATGACGTGAATACTGAAAGAAACCTTTTTAAAAAGCGACTGCTCATAAGCATGGAACTTCTGATGTTTATCCAAACTGACGCCAAGAAACCGAGTGCTCCCTGAAGCAGGTATTATGCGATCATTTAATACAACCGAAAGAGGCACGATAACCGTTTTCTCTGGGTAATGAAATGCCATAAATGTTTTTTTTGTAGCATTCATTTGAAGTTGATTATTCACGCACCACTGGTGAATGCTGATAAGGTCCGTGTTTAGTGCATTTTGAAGTGCGATCGTATTGCTGCTGTACATAAATATAGTGGTGTCATCCGCATATAACAGGCATCTACAGCTTTGAAGCACACTAGGCAAATCATTAATAAATAACAAGAAAAGTAGAGGACCCAAAATTGAACCCTGAGGAACTCCCCTGGTAACTGTTTTTGCGGAGGAAAGGTGACCGCTAATTTTCACCATTTGACATCGATCGATCAAATAGCAGCGAATGAGTTCAAGAGGAGGGCCCGAAATGCCAAAGGATTCAAGTTTGTGTAGCAGGATTGAGTGGTTAATTGTATCAAATGCTTTAGCAAGGTCAATAAAAACAGCACCAAAAAGTAAGCCCTCGTCGATGACTTCTTTCATATGATAAGTAAGATAAAGAAGTGCCAGCTCTGTAGAATAACCGAGTCGAAAACCAAACTGAAGTGAGCATAGTAGATTAAATTTTGTTAGGTAAGATGTAAGCCTTGAGTGCAAGAGTTTTTCGACTATTTTACTAAAAAATGCTAAAACGCATATGGGCCGATAATTGCCAATTCATCCACGATTACCTTTTTTAAAAACGGGGGTTATTCTTCCTTTCTTCAGCGAGTTCGGACACGTACCCTCTTTGAACAGTTTGTTGATAATTTCTGCTAGAATGGGGGATAGCTCTTTCGATACTAGTTTTATTCTGGAAGGATGTATGGAATCCAGTGCTGGGCCAGTTATTTTTATCGATGAAATGAGTTGAAAAACTTCATCTGCCGAAGCGGAAAACAAATAGAAAGACCGATCACAACACGGTAGAGGAAGCAAGGGCACACCTGTTTGCGAGTGAGCAGGATCACCAAAATGGTCACTAGCATCAGGGCAGGTGGTGCCATTTCTTGTTATTTTCTTCAAAGAGGGTTGGTTGTCATCGCTATTTATAAACTGCATAATCAACTGCCAATTTTTTTTCAGTCATTTCTGTTCTTAGATATTTCATTTTCATAGTAGAGGCGCTTAGCACGCTTTAGTAGAAAGGATAGTACATTGGAATACTTCCGGAACCGCAATTTGAGCGCATTATTCCAGGGTTGACTTCTGACTTTTTTAAAAAGATTACTTTTCTTCGTAATCGATCGCAATAACGCATTGCTGATCCATTGCTTCCTTGGAGAACGGTACCATTGCGTGACTGGGATAACAGACGTGCACTGGGTAATGCACGAGGCGATTTTAGTTGAAAATAAATTAAAAGCTTTTTCCCCGCATAATTCTTCTGTAAAAAAAGTCCAGTCAATGGCTTTGATCATTTCGACGAACTTCAAAGCGTCAAAGGATGATTTAGTGCGCTCCAAATCCTGGCTGAGGTCTTGAGAGCCCAATAGCAATAAGATGGGGTAGTGATCTGTAAATGCACCGGACGTACACGTTTAGGTTTAGCTGTGGGTATATAATATATTCCTATTGTGCAGCACCTGTTTCACTTTAGCTGAGTGGTTGAATCGACGGACAGACAGACAGATATAGAGAGAGATCAAAATTTCCACGTTCAAATAGCACAAGAAAGATGACCGAGGACCCAAGAGGACCCAATAACTAAATTACCGGAAATACGCTTTTAATGCACTAAAGCATCAAAACGGGTGATTTCTAGCGCAGGCACAGCTACACCTCACAAGCGGAGTGTAGCAGACGACAGCGGCGCGATTCCAAAAGCTGACGTCAGTCAGACTCCAAGGGGCGCCCCACAAACATCTCACCGCCAATAGAAATAATCTCACAATAGGGAAACCAGAGCTAATAAGAAATACAGAAACGTAAAAATTCTAATCAACGGCAATTCTAATCAACGCTAATATTGAAGAACCTTAACCCCTCAAATATTTCAATGCAAAATTACGCAAAAACACGGACTGAGCGGCAATAATGAGCGGCAATAACGCAAGAACGATTTTGAGATAATGATCTTGTGTAATTACCTAGTGTGCTTGTATCGAGTTACGTTCTAGTGTAATTAGTTTGTGTAATTACCGTGTTTTTATCTAGCTTTTAAATTTGCAATTGAGGCAATAATGTTCAATGTTTTCTTTTATTGTTTTTTACCCGTTATACCTTGGCAGCACGGGGAGGGTCTGATTGTATGGGCCCGTATAATGAAAAAGTATATCTCTAATGATAATATAAACCAATTTTGTCGTGCACCTGCTCCCCTTCTCAGATGGCAGCCGTTAAAATTGCGACTCCAGGGTCATGTGACTTACGGATCATGGTCATTTATTAACCAAGGGGTGGTATCTGTCGCTTGGCCTAGCACATGGCAGTTGTATTTCGTAACTGCCATCTGGTCTTAAGTTGTCCCTAGACGAACCATTCTTCGTAGTGAGTCTCCGTTTGTATCACTAGTTGAAAAAAGAACCTTAAAAATTGCCTGAATTTAACAAACGCACGCTTTTCTAATGTTGGAATGTTTAGCCTTGTCATCTTAACGAGGATAAAATATTGCGACACTCGTAAGTACTTGGAGATTCTTCATTTGGTTTTTATGCTGTATTACGCACAAAACGTAGGCAAATTTTATTGTGTTTTTCTCGTAAATTTCTACCTGTAGCATTAGCAATTACACAGTAATTCAAGATCAAGACGACAAGAACTGCACAACCCGAGTGTTCGTCTTCTGTTAAACTCCTAATGAGCTATCCAAACCAACTCCATCAAACACCAGTTCAGCTTCATATCATCCAAGGACGTGGGGTTTACGCAAGCCCTTCCATTTCGGTGATAAAGAATTTCACGTCAAAAACAGAATCAAAGAGAGCAGGCAAAGGCCCCAGTTTGTACGGTTCCCCTATAGACGATCGATGAAAACCCTGCAATATTTCAGGAAAGGAATCTAGACGTTAGTGATGACACAATTAGTCGGATAATTTTGCTTTTACTTCTGAAGAAAAACTAGATCAATATATAACTTTGAACCACTAGAATGTCTCCTCTTATCTTTTTTTTTTGGATGAAATTTCAGACTATGTTTGTGAGGAGCTCTCTTTCGATTTCAGCCGTCTGCTTTATGAAGCGAAGAGGAAACTAGATCTTGCGTTCCGTATAATTAATGCAAGGGTCCACTCGCACGATGAACGGACACAAGAAAGGGAAAGTAATACCGCAAAAGAACTTCTGGAAACTGAAGTGAAATGCTGAGAAGCATCGATTTGAGGACAATTACGGCACGGAGTTCTCCTTCCTTCTCAGTCTTTAGAAAGAACAATGAAACAAGCGCTATACGCATGAAGCAAAAGAATCATCTTTTAATCTTGTAACTGTCCCTCTTTCTTTCCATTCGTTTTAAACGTTCTGTTTCCAGCATGCTAGGGAGCTGCTCTTCGTAGCCGGAAAATTTTTTCTCGGAACAAAAAATTATGAAACATCTCCAGAAGCAGCCGCAAGAATACTCGTTACAGTGAGGTTCAGTTCCTTTAGCATCGGGGATACTCACCGTTCTAGGTCGAAAGCTTCACTTTTAAGTCAAGTCAGACCAGAAAGTCCTGCTTTAGCTTGCACTCTAAAAAATTGCCGCAGTGACGCTTCCTCGCAATGCCCCAAAATGACCAATCAGCGTGGCCAAATGTGCGAATTTGGCGAACGAAAAGGTCCAGCATGCTTTTCGAGTAAACAAAAATAAATCTGCGGTCGGAAAACAGCGCACGGCATTCATGCGCCTTGTAGTCCCGGGCAGATTCTATTACGACGCTGATACTGGTTCCTGACGTCAGCTTAATGAGTCGCGCCGCTGTCGTTTCTGTGCTCAAACTCACCCATTTTGTCGATTGACAAATTATCGGGCAACGTGGAATACACGATTTTTTTGTGAACAAATAAAAGGCTATACTACACTCAGCCTGTGTTTTTTGCGGCCTTAGGTGGTGCATGTCGGCATGCTCACATGTCATGGCAACGCAAAATGATGATACAATGCATTCATGCATTCCGCAAGGTTACAAAAAACTCTTTTAGACTCATCTTGCAAACGGTTACTGAAAATTTTGGCAAAGCCAAAAAAACCTACAAAAAGAGGGCTGGGAATTCGTATTGGTCTTGGACTTCCTTGGCTGTCCGTTATTTGCAGCTAACTTGTTTTTTTTTTCATTGGCGCCATTTTGCCACAGGGCATCGGTAACATGAAAACAATGGACAAAACACAACAGGGGTACGGCACAGAAGGCAAGCAAACAAAACCAAAGAAAACACAATGCGAGGCGGGCGCACTACAGGAAACTATAGAGTCCAGTTTCTGAAATAAATTCCAATAGTTTCTTGTAAAGTGGGCCGTGCGTCCACCGATGAATATCGGGAGGTCGGCCTGGGCGATGTCCCGTGGGCCCCATGTGTCGAGCTCGGGCTGATTGAAGCACTGGAAACGTCCCCAGCAAGTGTTCTAATGTCGCCGCAGCAATAGGGGCAGGGCAGTAGGGGCAGGTCGAGGAGCAATCTGCAAGACTTGAAGTCTACGTTGCTCGCACAGCAGGCGTAAGTGCGACGCCCAGGCGGATTCTTCGAAGCACGACCTCTTCACGGCGGGTTAAGCCGCCAGGAAGGTCAGACCCACGCGGAGGGAGAAGGGCACGCGTGGAGCGCCGAAGAATATCTTTCTTGATGAGTAGGGTGTCTTCCAGTGAGAGCTGCAGAAGTGGAAGTGGGTGCATTACTTGCTGCGGGTGAGCGGCCGAGTCGGTGAGGGCGTGCGTGGTCGTGCTCCGGCGGGTCCAGAGGACGCGAACACGGCACGGGAATGATTGGAGTATCTTGTGCACCTCGCATGTAATGCCCAGTGTACTGTTGACGCGCCGGAGCTCTCGAGCAGCCTGAGTGGAATCGGTGTATAATACCAAGCGCGGTGGTGGGGCAGCACCGAGCTCACAAGCTAAAGCACACAGGCCATCACGAAAGGCAACCAGCTCCGCCAACACAGAAGGAAGAGGCGCCTCTGTGAAATACGAGCATGTCTGGTTGATGGATGGCATAGTGGGGCAGGCAAGGCTTGTGTGGAGGATGCCGTCTGCTACCCCTGCGTCCACATGCGCTTGAAGGCTATTTGACGAGTCAAGACGGAATGGTGGGTTGGCCTGCTTCTCTTGGGGGTGAATGCTTTTTATGCACCCCAGAGGCCGGTTGTCCGTAGCTTGAGGTCGTTGTCATGGTGGGGTTTCCGCTGGGCGAGGTAGCAGAGGCGAAGCACGATTATAGTAGTGTGCAAGTGCGGCCGCGGCGGTAATCGATTGTATTTTTGAAACGACGAGCCGATCGACGCTGATGTACGATTTCATCCAGCGTGTTCAGTTGCGCGTCGGCTTGAAGTGTCGGTATAGAGGTCATGTGAGGGAGTCCAGTGATAACTCGCATTGCTTCTCTATTTGCAGTTTCTAAGCGATCCCAGTCGCGCAAGGTAAAGTGTTGAAACTGGGCTTGGTAAACGAGTCGAGGCTGGAAGATAGCATGCACTAGCGTACGCATGACTCGAGAGCAGGCGCCTCCTGACTTCTGGCCGATTCGGCGGAACAAGTGTAACATGCTGGTGGCCTTTTGTCGGGTGGAGCGGACCCATGAGGCTGCCGACCCAGCTGCACGGATTTCCAGTCCCAGTATACGCATATGATCAGTGGCGGTAAGGGGTTCACCATTCAGGAACAGGGATATCGGTGTCTGCAACAGCCGTTGTTGACCCTTACGATTTGTGATGGACATGTAAGTGGTTTTTTTGCGGAGACAGCTTCAGGCCAATAAGTGAACACCACTGCGAGGTGATTTCCTCGGTAGCCTGTAGACCTGCTTCTTGACGAGACAACTTGTCGTGCACCGACCACACAGTGATATCGTCCGCATAGACGAGGACAAAAGTGTCCGGTATGCTATCCAGCTGCCACGTCAAGGGACGTAGCGCCACGTTGAACAGCACAGGAGACAATACGGAGCCCTGAGGCACGCCTCGCTCCGAAACAAAGTGTCCCACGCGTTCCTTGCCTATACGGATAGAGAACGACCGGTTGTGAAGGAAGGGCTTCACAAAGTGGCATACTGCTGGTGGAAGGTGGAGTATCTGCAGTATATTGATTATAGCACAGTGGCTCACGTTGTCATACGCCTTTTCAACGTCCATGGCCAAGATTGTACGAATCTTTCGTGACTTGCCACCTAAAAGCACCATAGATGACAGATGGCCCAGGCCATCTTCTGTTCCCAGGTATGGACGAAACCCAATCTGAGCTGGGTGATACCATCCGTATCGTTCGAGCCACCAGGAAAGACGCGTGACGAGCATCCATTCCAGTAGCTTGCACAGTGTGGATGTAAGTGCGATAGGACGGAGGTTACTCAACTGGTCTGGGGGCTTCCCAGGTTTCGGGATGGGTACCACTTCGGCGTGTTTCAAGGTAAGTGGAATGTCGCCCTAAGCCCAGACAGTGTTGGGCCAGTCCAGTAACCAGTGCCGACCGGGACCGTCCATGTCCTTAAACACTTCATATGTTACCCCATTTGGGCCGGGCGCTGTGCGCACTTTAGCCTTGTCCATAGCTGCAACGAACTCAGCCATGGTAAATGGAGCCTGTATCCCGCCAAGATCTTCCTGCCTTGGGCGCGACCCAGCCTCCGGTGGAATAGTAGGTAAGCTGACAAATGCTGGTGGAGCTTGGTCGTACTTCGGGAAGAACTGCTTAGCCACGTCTGGCGCAAAGTGGCTCGGAGTACGTCCAGAGGCAAGGCAGGCCGTGGCTGCCGGGTCTTGGGGGCGGCCACCACGCTCCATACGACGAAACGCGCGCCAGACGGACGCGCTGGTAGAAGATGGGTCTGGTGAGGCACACCAGTCCAACCACCGTTTACGGGATAGCGATTTTTCATGACGGCGCGCGGCTGCAGTGAGGCGGTGCAACGAAGTCCGTAATTCCGGATTTGTGGGCTGTTTTTTGGCCGCCAGTTCTGCTCTGCGTCGAGCTGCCCACAGATTTAGAAGATGGAGGTCTGGTGCAGGCTTGTTCTCTTCTACCCAGGAAGTGCGCGTGGCATCCCGAAGGGCGGTACGTAGCACACGCAGCGGATCCGAGGGTTCTTCACAGAAGGACGTGTTAATGCCCTTCCGAAACAAGTCCCAGTCTGTGGCAAAGCACTGGCGTCTATTTGAGCGCTTTATATCCGGAGCTAAACCGAGGTGAATGGGATAGTGGTCACTTCCCCGGCAGTCCGGTTCCCGGTCCCAAGGCACTGTCCGCGCTCCATGCCACCACGAAAGGTCGGGGGGTATGGAGTGCTGCGCGGATGCTCCTGTCGACGGGTTGGGGTGTCCACAGGATTGAGGAGAGCGAAATGCGCATCGGTGAACGCGTCCCACACTATCGCTCCTCGGGCGCTAGAGTAGGGATATCCCCATGTCGGATGCGGTGCATTGAAATCTGCGCCGACCAGTACAGTGCACCCTAGGTGCGCGCGGAGAAGATGCTGAATCCAACCTAGTCGCAACGCAGGAGAACTCCCGCTGTGCGGGCGCCTGTAGCAGTACACTAGTATTACCTTAGTGTGAGGAAGGCTCACTAGCACGGCCACTACTTTCTGCCAGTCATTGCACCACGGTTCTAGGCTAACCTGGGTCTGGGGGTAACAGTTGGCGACATAGATTGCGGCCTTGCAGGGTGGCTCCGATACAGCACTACACCGACGATCCGGAATACTAGGTGAAGCATAGGTGTTGAATCCAGGCAAATTCAGAAGTGAATTAGTTTCTTGTAGGAGCAAGGCCCAGGCAGGGAGTCTTCCGATAAGTATACGGTAGCGAAGCTCCCCCACCTTGCTTGTCAGTCCTCTACAGTTCCACTGCATCACACACTTGTAGTCCCTCGGAATCATTGCATCGATGGAAGGTGTGCCACCAAAACCGATGACAGATGTTGCAGTTTCTGCGCCACGAAATTGAGGAGTTCCATCGGAAATAGCTTGGCAGATGGCGATGGCGCAAGTGAGGCAGGCGTAGCAGCAGCAATAGAGCGATTATCAGTGGTCGCTGACCGTTCAGACAAGCGGGTGAGCAAAGTTCTCCGCTAGCGAAGACGTCGTACTGCCTCCTGAAGCGTACTGAGACGCTTTTCGACTTCTGCCAGCACCCCAGAAGCTTGCATTGCTGACTCATGCAGGTGTCCCTTACGATTCCGGCGTGTCTTGCCCCGCTTGAGTGCTTCCTTATACGTCAGGATGTCCTCGGGCTCAGACTCCAGGTTTAACAGAGGGAACGTCTCCTCATCAGTGTGTGTCAAAACCGCGTATCAGTTAGACGTCGCAACCCCACCATCGGACGCGTCTTGCTGTCTCGTTTTGCGGTCACGAATATTCTGGCGACGAGCAGCTTCATTAGCCTTCCGCTTAACGGGGCACTCCTTGGACGTAACATCGTGGTCGTCCTTTTTGCATATGCCACATTTACATTTAACAGCTTCTTGCGAGTTTTCCGTCTCCTGTTCAGGCTGCGGGCATGAGGAACGCATATGGCCGGGCCAAAAACACCGGTAGCAATAAACCACGCCTGACTTGTACGGGCGAAATCGGAGGACACCACCATAATATGTGATTCGAGCTGGAGAAGAAGCCGGGCCATGAAGGGTGACTAGGCATGTTCTGCCACGACCCATGTATCGGGCTTGCAAAATGTTGTGGGACGTGCATGTGAGCGTAGCCGCAAGGGTTTCCAGCGACTCGTCCGGGTCGACGCCGAAGACTACATATCTGCGGAGGTCGGACCCCGAAATCAGGTACGCTTGAACCCTCAGTGCAGTACGGGCAGGCAGGGGGGTCTCTTTCAGGCCGCAAAGACGGTCAACATCTGCTAGCGAACGCACCCACACGGAGATGGTGTTGGTGGGACGGTGAATGGCGAAACCTTGAAACCCATTGGTTTGGAGGCAGGAGTCCATGGTGGCTTGAAGGACCCTGTTGGTCTGAGTCGTCACGTTGAAGCACTCCCGTAGTTTAATAGCCACTTTGTACAGCGGCGATACCCCGGGCGCCACCAGCTAACTTGTTCTTGTTTTAAATATTACTGATAGAGAAGTCAACACCTTGAATATTGATAGCATTAAGAAGCTTGAGTTCTATGCACTTCCCACGGGATCCCCTTCGCCAAAAATAGTTTGAAGTCGTAATGCTTCCCCCGGAGTGCCAACAAACGTCCTCATCATCATCACCAGCCTATCTACGCCCAGTGCAGGGTCAAGGCCTCTCCCATGGATCTCTAAATATGCCGGAACTGTGCTAACTACGACTAATATATCCTCGAAAACTTATTGATCTCATCTGCCCATCTAACTTTATGCCACCCCCTGCCACACTTGCTTCTCTAGGGGTCCACTCCGTTACACTTAATGACCAATGGTTATCTTGCTTTCGCATTACATGCCCTGCCCACAGCCATTTCTTCTCAATTCCTACTAATATTCCCTTAACGTGAGTTTGTTCCCTGACCCACTCCGCTCTCTTCTTGTCCCTAAATGTTGCACCTATCATCTTCTGTTCCATTGCTCGCTGAGTCGTCCTCAATTTAAGTTGAACGCTTTTAACGAGCCTCCAAGTTTCTGCGCCGTAGGTGAGTACCGGTAAGATGCAGCTCTCATACACTCTCTTCTTCAGGGACAATGGTAGGCTGCCATTCATTATCTGAGAATGTCTGCCGTATGCACTCCACCCCATTCTGATCCTTCTAATTCTCTCTGCCTCATGGTTGGAATCCGGGGTCACAACTTGGCCTAAGTAGACATATTCGCTTACCACTTCCACTACCTCGCCCCCTATCCAAACTGCTCTGCTGTCCCGAGGTTATTGATCATTACTTTGGTTTTCTGCATATTAATCTTCAGGCCCACGGTTCTACTCTGTTCGTCCAGTGCGGAAAGCATGCTTTGCCATTCGTCCCCCGAGTTACTAAGCAAGGCAACGTCATCAGCAAATCTGAGGTTACTGAGGTATTCTCCAGTAACCCTAACTCCCACCTGTTCCCAATCCAACGTTCTGAATACTTGTAAACATGCTGTAAATAACATTGGAGAGATTGTGTCTCCTTGTCTGATGCCCTTCCTTATAGGTATTTTACTGTTCTCCTTATGGAGGATGATGGTAGCTGTGGACCCATTGTAGATGCCCTCCTCTTTTTTTTCCCCCTCCGCCGCGGCGCCGCGGTCCTTTTAACTCCGCGGCGGTGCCGCCATTTTTATTGGCTGCTTCAGAGCAGACGCCTTCGCAACGCTTCGGGCCGCTCGCTGCAGTTTATCGTGCAGTTTGTTCTTGTTTTCACGTCGCAATCGCTGTTTGGTAGCATTTATAGGATTTCTAGGGCCCAGTTTTACCAACACGCACTAAGTGAGGCTGTTTTGTTTTATATTTTTGTCTGTAAGGGGATATTTGCCGGGTGGGTGCCGCTGGCGCATACGCACAGCGCGCTGTTTGTTTACGTGTGCGGCATGCTGTAACAGCTCACGATAGTTCGTGAACGCGAGAGGATCGAACGTGGACATTTCAAACTGCTCTGTTACGGTATTTCCGTTCTTGCTTTCGCGTGATTAAGTTGCGGTCGTGCAATCACTGCACAAGGGGCTTGCAGATGGTTCGCGGTGACCTTAGTTCGCGGCAGAAAGAACACGTCAGTCGCAAATTTCGTAGTTCGAGCGCTGCGCTGGCTTTCTTTTGTTCGCGTTTCTTGCGTTGGTTGTATATCATTAGGCGGCGCTCAGTATGCGCCGCGCATTAGCTACCGACATTCATGCCACCTTTATTCCGTGCAGTTTCCGGTGCTTTGACGCTATTGCAAAATATTTCACCTTCATGTCGTTATAGGCTTCTGTGCAAAGATAAAAAAAAGCGGCAAGGTCAAAGTTCTCGTTTCTCCTCATGCGCCTCGCCCATGACGGCTGTACTTTTGGCAGTGAATCCGCGGCATGGCAATGTTCGTGCTCTGGCCGTTCACAGTTACTTCGAGTAAGGCCCTGTCGGGCATATCTGGAAAAGGCGGCACAAATGACGTGCAGTTAAAGAATGCGCTCAGCTTACAATTAGATGCAGTTCCCAGTTCTATAATAACTACCGTACTCCAAGGCCACAAGCGCACTAACATGAGCAATTGGTAATCCTTTTTATGCCGTACAGCCAACATTGATTCATGTGTGGGATTTGATCAATTACAGCTTGCTGCAGGCGAGCTGGCCGTAACTGCCCTGCTACACGATTTAGCAAACGTGGGTGGAGTTGTGCATCTTACAGTGTAAAGTTAAGGCGCACTGCGAAAAGACTTTTCGACACGTCGTACAGGACACGCGTTTTACAGAGTTCGTCGCCGTATTTCAAAATTTCCTCAACTTGTTGCGCACCATTTGTGCGTATGTATGTAGAGCGGCGTGAAATCCCTACTGCCCACATTCTCAGCCGTATACATTAGATTGCACGTGCGGCCATCTTTTCAGGTGAGAAGTGTGTAAAAAATGTAGGGTGTAGTCTTGGGAATAGGCACGAGAGAAGACTGCGATCAATCGATAGGTTAGACGGAAATTCGATTGTGCTCTCTTGTTTCCACCATTACACCTTTTCTAGGCTGAATTTATTGTAAGGCAAAAAAAAATCTTTTTTACTATCGGGTTCTCTAAGAGAGTCTGCTGACAAAGAAGTCACAGAATAAATTTGACACATGCCGGACTATTTGGAACAAAGGTACGGCTATGTCGCGAAAACGCGACAACAGGTCACAATAAGTCCGAAAATGTTTCTTTACAAACACATTTCACAAGTCATTTCTTCGTGCTCAGGAAACTTGGCGTTCACGCCTTGTGAAAAGCAATGAAACAATTTGAATTTGTGTTAATACAAAGATGGGTTTTGCACTTTGTGCAAAAAGAAACAGGTTGACCTTTTCAACCGGGCATTTTTCACCGCTGTCGCTGCGGTGCAACTTCAGGCCAGTGTCCAACGTTATCGTGACGCACTTCAACATGAGGAGTTGGAGCTGCTGGTCCTCCTTTTTTCTTCTTTTCAAGCTCTGCTTCAACAGAAAGAAACAGCCGGCCCCTTTTCTTCATCACGTCCTTGTTTTGAGCAGAGAGGCAGCTGGCAACATAAATCTTGAATGATAAGAGATCCAGTTGTTCTTTCTTCGGGATCGTGAGAGCATCGCAATCCCTGCGGTAGAGCAGCCAGCTGCTCACAATGGCCATGTCAACAAAGTGGAAAAAAAATCTCAGGTAGAATTTTTTTTTATTTGAGGAGAATTCTGTAATATGACATCAGTCAGTCTAGTAGGTCAACTCCACCCATAAATGTGTTGTATGTCTTCACAATGGCGGGCTGCTCAACTTGACATCTTTTTTCTTGCGGTCGTACCTCTGGCAGCTTCCCAGGGGCTCGGCGCTTGCGAATGTGCCGGCTATATTTACTCCTCGGCTGTCGTACCACTTCACTACTCTCACTTAAAGCCCTTGAATCGTTGCCTGCCTTTCCACGTGGCTACCTCTGCCGTTCTTTTTCATTTCAGCATCGCTGCGCAATCGGCAACCAGGAATCTTATTGGCACGCACAGTTCCCATGACAGGAATCCCGCGCTGGTGTGGATTGACAAGCAGGTTTATGCACGTGAACCAGTTGTCAAAAAAGAGTACGTAGTTCTTGTTCTCTGGAATAGTTCGTGAAAGCCCGAGTATAATGTTAGAGCTTGCACCACGGGTAATCCTGGAACAGGGCTAATCTCGCCAGTGTAAATGGAGAAGTCGGCAACAAGCCCATGGATATCGAAAAGAACAAATATTTTCTATCCCTACTTGTGAGGCTTGCTGTGGACGTATTGTTTGAGTGATGAAACGGCCTTTGAACAGGACCATTTGCTTGTCCCCCACCAGCATTTGCGACTCCGGGAAGCGCTTGAAATTTGGGCAGCAAATTATCAATGAGTGGTCGTATTTTGAACAGCCTGTCTTTGCCAGCGTTCACTTCCAGCAGATTATTGTCATTGAAATGCAGGCTGTTCTTTATGGTTTGCCACCTGTCACGTGAAATCACTTCTGCAACCTTCTCCACTCGCGTCTCGTGGCTCCAGTACATGCGTGATCGCGGAGGACTGTATAAAGACATATACATTGTGGAGCTCAAAAACTGCTCCAGCTCGCTGCACGTTAGGCATAATGGCTTGTTAGCATTCTTTTGTATGGCGAAGAGGTTTGACGACTCTGTTATTGCAGCAAGAAGCTCGTCGTCAAAAAAGTACCGGAAGTACTCAATCGGAGCTTTGGGCTCGTCTGGAAGGTCTGGAAGAGTCTTCCCATTGAGGGAGCCACGACCACGGATGGGTTACTTGTTTCCAGAGAAAACATCTGCCAGTAGGAGTTGACGTCTCTTCCACGTAATCTTCGTCCTCTGCAAAAAAAACGTTTTTGTGAGGTTGGCATACAATGACTACTTTTTTATGATCTTCAAATGAAAACAACACGTCTACAACTAGGAGTGGAGGGTTGATATGAAAAGAAAGTCTTGCAGAGTTGGCGAGCGGAGCAACGAAATGAAAGAGCGTGGCTGCAATATGAAAAGAAAAAGCGCGTACCGTACTCGTATCAACTAGTGGCCCATGCAATCCCCGCGAGAAAAAACAAAGAAAAATCGCAAGCACGCCGCCGCAACACGATGCGAAGTAACGCTGGCGGTGTTCCCTTGCAATTGCGGCCGCATGCCGCACGCCTGAGAGAACTAGAAACCTAACCACGCTGCACACATCGCACAGTAGCCTGTGAATGTGCCATGCAAAAAGGTTGAAATTGTGAACCTCCGTCGCTCCCAGACTCTTCTGTTGGAGCAGATGGTTCAAGATCAGGGCTGTATTCCGAATCGCTGTCGCTGAGGCAGCTATCTTCACTCTCATCAACGGGCGGAACCCTGGTCCCGTAGAACCTCGCGGGGACCATTGCGGGTGGAAAAAAATTCACTATCTGCAAAAACACAACAATGAAAAGGTATTCAACAACAACCCGAAGAAGAAGAAGTTATGCACAAATCGGCACGCTACAGCCTGATGATGCGAAAACACAACACAGCGACATGCGCTTCAAACAACAACTAATTTTCAGAAACAAACTATTTACGCTAACTCCGTGTGTTATTCAACAAAGTAACTATTGTACAAGATTTTTGTATGTTCAAAATACTTACATTCCTTGAGTGAAGACGGATGACATTGGATGGCCAAAGACGCACGCTGATCGTTGGCATCAACCGGAGGAACGGTAGGATGCAGCACTTTATAGAATAGACGGTAGTTGGCGCCACCTGTTCTAAATGTTGCCAGCCATGTGTAGATTCTGTCTGAGTGCGGGCGTAACAGCTAGCAATTTTTTTCTGTTTGCGCGGCTTATAATTGGTTTGATGCGAACTCGCCACAACCGGTCATAAGAGAATAAGAGATCAGTTTCTGCGGGATCAACATTTATACAAATTGCTCATGCAGTTTATTACTGAAGTTAATTGCTCCTGCAATACCTTTTCTCCCTAGAGGACGTGATCGCATGCAGGCATTATTAAAGAAGGCAGGGACACGCAATTGCTTTGTACTGGGATATATTCTGGCAAATTTGTACATGGCACTAGCGCAAGAATACATCCAAAACAAATTCGAAAGAGAAACCATATCACAATGATTAAGAAAAAACAATCGGGTGCACTACAAAAATGAACTGGTGTCACAAGATCACGACTTTATTCGAAGTTTGTAATGGCCCACCATTGGATTGTAAATTTTATAGCTACATGCTGTATCGCAGACAAACATCTATAGTAGGTCATGATTGACAGAGTTCACAACTAAGAACTGCAACGCATTGAAGGCAAAACAACTGAATATTGACCATGACGAAGAGAATGGCACAGGCTTTATATCAACGAAAAGGCTACTACTAAGAATACAGATCACCACAACAGTATACTAATAAAACCATTCTTGGAATGATGTTACAATGACTGCATAATTGTTGCAAACATACAACGCACAAAATTATAGGACAGTCTTGACATAATGTACATTCCGAACAAATTTACATGAGGAGGGTGAACAAGCTCAAGACAGAACACACTGCAAGGTGGAATGGTGTATACAGGCTAAGGCCATGTCTGTGAACAAAAACCAATGAAAGTCTTAAACGCAATCCAGCAGTTACACATAATAGTAGTATTAGTAGTATATGGCAAACATATACAGCACCCCAGCTACTGTAAACAAACTGCATGAAAGCCCATATGCTGGAAGAGAAAGCATGAACACCCAAAACAAACAAAAAATATCTGCAATAGAAAAATCTCGCTCTACATGATCATTTTTACAGTTCAAAATGACTATCTAGTGCACAAGCATGAACAGTTGGCAAAACGCTTGTCTATAATGCTCGAGCGGACTGCAACACTATTTCATCGTTATAAAATTGTACTCCACGACTTATTTTATACGCTTCAAAATGACTAGCTATTAGACAGGCATGTACAATGCATAAAGCTCGTTGACTAGAATTACTGCTCGTTAGTTGCAGCTGCTTGTTTTGCAATGCTGCAACTTCCACACTTCGTACCACTCTTCCTTGCCTCAACTCGCTCATTTTCTTTGCGGAGAAAAATGTGTAGTCTCGTTTTTAAGAATACTTGAGCAGCTTATTCTCAACACTGTGGCACGATGGGAAACAGTTGACAGATGTGACACTTTCGGATGCAAGAACCTCGAGTTCGTAAGGCGTTATCTTGTTCTGATAAAGTCCGTCACTGTTTACACGGAAAAAATTTCTGCAGTTTCCAGAAAGCTCACAATAGCGGGTGCAGGCAAGGCAAGTCGGAAGGTATCTGTATAGTAGTAGTAGTAGTATGAAACTTTAATGAGCCTTATAAAGTAGGAGTGGTTCCCTAGTCCGGGAATCCAAGTGACGACCGGGCGACCGATGCCCTAGATGCCAGTAGTTGCTGGACGTCCAGGTGGTCGCTGGTGATCAGGTTCTCCCACAGCTCATGGAGGGGGAGGGGGGAAGGAAAGGGTGGGAGGTCAGGGTTATGCGTACACTCTAATAAAATGTGGACGAGTGTGCCAGGCTTAGAGCAAAAAGTGCATTGGGTGGGAAATTGAGTAGGAAACATGTGGTGTAAGCGAATTGGATGAACGAGGTATTCGTTTGGATGCGACGAAGAGTCGTTTCTTCTGATTTGGACAGCTTGGAGTGAGGTTGAGGGAATTTTTGCCTGTCGAGTCGATAGTACTGTGTGATGTCCTGAAACGTAACCAGTGGTGTGGACTCCGCTTGTTCTTCTTGGGCCTAATTTGCCCAGTATCTGTATAAGAGTTTAGCTTCGTCAATGTGTTCGCCTCTTTAAACGTAATAGATGTTCTGCGCTCATTACACGTCATGTTTTTGAGAATACTACTTGCAACGTAACCAGCTAGATAATCTAAGGACTCTTGTTCCAGCTCGCTTAGCTCAAGTACTTTATCAGGAAACGCAACAGCACCCTCTTTCAAGCCTCTGCTCTAAGTTTTTTTTATCTATGCCTACGAGAGAAAGCCCATCATCCTGACAGTAGCTGCAATCTTTGCTAGGACAGAGAAATTGCGACAATGTTGCGGACCGAAGTGCAAAACAAAATTCAAGCGCCTTTGCTACTGGGTTTTTGGAACGCAACGTGGAGAGCAAGTTTTCTAATCCAACTTGCCCGAATCTGCTCAACATCACGCAGAAGGAGCCCTTTGTATTAAGATAGTACTCTTGCAGTTCAAGGGCGACTGTGGTGGCCAAGATAATGCCTGTTTGAATAGGCTTCCATTTTGGTTACTTAGGGTGACCAATCTTCAGTGTCTCAAATAATGTTATAACATCATTATGAACCGATACTGTATTGTCATATTTAACATCGCCCAGTGTACTAATAGCCAACTTGGTTGTACGTGAAGTCCTTATTTTAAACCACTTGAACGCTACCTCAAAAAAACCAAGCAGTTGTCAGAGCTTTCTTTTTGAGTTTGAGCTTCCCTATTTGAACTAGATAAGGAAGGGCAGCTGCAGTGTCGTGGTTTAAAAGCGAAAAAGCCAATCCTACCTTCATTGTTTCGAAGTGCCCTTGTCCCGAGCAAGCTTCCTTCAAGTGCGGTGCTAATTTCAAGTTTAGCTTTGAATCCTCCTTGACAAACTTTTCTGCATGACTAAGCTTTAGTGCTGCAGATGGCAATCTGTGCTTTTTAACAATGTCGACTGGTAATAAAATGACCTGGCCGCTAGTGACGTGGTTTCGCAAGTTTTTTAACAAATGTGGAACGTCTGCCATGAAGTACAGCTTTCTGCTTCGATCACAGGGATGGGGACACGAGACTGCATGTTTGTGTACCGGCCTACAACAATATCAAACCCCTTCCATAAGCCCTGATTCCCACCCCCCATGTCGCTGACAATGGCATCTACCACAAGTCCTATTTTTTCACACTCTGTCAGAATAGCAACGATGACTTTCTTAGCTGCAGCTGCACTAAAAGAGTTCCCAGTGAATTCATATGCAACGGTTTGCTTCCACCTTGTAGTGACCCCACCTAACATGAATACAAGGGGTTGTGTAGCAGTAGCATCATTTGGGCAGCTCCCATCGGCCAAGAGATTGATTAGCCTACCAATCACGGCGCTGTTTGAAGGGTCGTAGGCAAATCCGGGTGTTAGCTGTATTTCATCACACATGAGAACGACGTGGCGCTCGTGCTGCTCCATCATGTTCACCTGGGAAAGCAGTGGAAGAGAGAATATTACGAAGAATTCTGGCCACGTTGCCACCACACAGCGAAAAGAAAGGCACGATGTGGTGGCAATTTCTTTCAGTATTTGCTACAGCACTCGACTATTTCACCTCAAAGGCGTGGACTGAAGAAATCCATATCTGCAAATACAAAAGTTGAGGAGTACGAAGCCACGTGTGGCGTCATATAAAGAGGTGTAACTTTCAACGATATGTAGCATTACAGAGAAACAACAAACCTTCCACCCGCACCCTGTATCCTATGAGCATAATACGTTGTCTGCAAGCCAATAAAAAATGTCCACTGTTAAGAAAATTGGTAGATTGCATATACTGACCTTAACGGCTAATGACAGAAGTATTTCGGAGAGTACCCCTAGGCGAGAACTTGTAGTTTTCGGCGTGACGTTGAAAGGCCTGCTAACTCGGCAATGGCTCTGTGAGTTCCCGCACAATGTTGTAGCCGCGGGACTCACAAGAGTCTCAACTTCAGGGCTTTTTGAATTGTTGCTGCCGTCGATGGAGTCCCTCGCATAGTACGCTTTTCCATGCTCTTTATCTGACCAGGTGCAAGGAAACGGTGCATTTGCTTTTTCAACGTCTCTTCTTGCATGGCCTCAATTTCCTGCCTCTGGACAAGTCCCACCCTCCGCTCAGAAGCTTGCAATTGGCCCTCCAGTTCCTCTATGTACTTCTTCAGTGCTGCTGCAGTTTCAGGAGTAAGTGGAGCAGGAAGCATCACTGCAAGATATGTGGAAAAACAGTTCATTTCCTTCTTAAAGGCACTAAAAAGGTGCAAACCACCACAGGAGATGCACATGTTTGTACATACCTCATTGCATGCCTTTGTACACTGCTTTCGTATCCACTCGCGCACCTTTAGGCTATAGGCAGATATTCAGATCTCCACCCACTCCCGCTCCCTCCGCACAAAAGAAAAGTATTCAGTGGGTTCTGAAGTAGGGAAACAGCGAAAAATTGGACGCACAGGAGGGATGTGTCTTTGTTTCCTTCTACTTGTGTGTGTGTCCAATTTTGCGCTGTTTCCCTCCTTCAGAACCGCGAACCAACTTGCCCAAGCCCCAAACCCTATTCACTGGGTCTGTCCATTAAACTCTGACCCTGCTCAAAGTTCTGAAAATTCACATCATACATCTCAGGTGTGAGCCCAATATGGTCCTTGTGCTGACAAGAAAATCTTTTATCAGCATTACTCAAGAAATCCAACAATAAAAAGGACACGTAGGTGCCGCTGGCCTGCACATGAAGGATTACGAAGTGCATATCCAGTTTCTGCTAGTGAAACATGTGGATAACGCAAGGCAAGCACCACTCACGGTCTTGGTAGGCAGTAGCCGCAAGGAAATGGTCTTGAGTTGAAGCAGCAACCAGGAGATGGTCTTAAGGTGTAGCAGTAGCTTGAGCACCTGCAGATGAAACACACCGGCAGCGACAGTGTCACACGACATCACTCTTCTCAGCAAGATAAGTGCTAAATGGCAGTGCAGTACGCGAGTAGTCTGTACCATTCCAGGAGCAGCCAGGAATGTCTAGTTGGCTACTGGAGGGGCGGCTGCAAAGAAGGGAGAAGACATAAACAGCCCTCTCGGAGACTGTGGCTCCTGCTGTCCACAAAGCGAACACTTCCAGGCAGCAGAGGATGCGTTCCACGTTGCTCGAGCAGGGAAACATCTTGGACTAGAGGGTGAAGTTTCACCTGCGTGTGAAGGAGCAAAGTGGAATTCAGGGTTTCGAGTCTGCCAGTGAAACATGCGGACGACGCAATGAAAGTGGCACTCACGGTCTTTGTGGGAAGCAGTAGCCAGGAAATGGTCTTGAGGTGAAGCAGTAGCTTGAGCGCCTGCAGATGAAACACACCGGGAGCGAAGGTGTCGCACGACAACACTCATATCAGCATGATAAGTGCCAAACGGTAGTGCAGTACGCGAATACTCTGTACCGTGCCAGGAAGAGCCGGGTAAGTCGTCATTGACTACTGGAGGGGCGGCTGCAAAGGAGAAGTGGGAAGACATGGTGATCACATGTACCGCAGAAGAAACCCACGGGACGGAAAGAATACACACGGACGAGTGCTAGGCCGTGTGTATTCTTTCCGTCCCGTGTGTTTCTTCTGCGCTACATTTGATCACTATGGATT
This sequence comes from Haemaphysalis longicornis, assembly GCF_048455015.1. NCBI lineage: Eukaryota > Metazoa > Arthropoda > Arachnida > Ixodida > Ixodidae > Haemaphysalis > Haemaphysalis longicornis. The sequence goes on along the minus strand of NW_027526203.1, from coordinate 342,615,737 downwards.
ACCAACTAGCCCAGTCTACAGCTTTACTTGGGAAGAGATGAACAGTGTGTTCACATGCAAAGCAAGTTAATGACCCACAGAAAGAGAACTTACAATCTACGTGGGCAGCTGCTGCAAGGAGGAGTTCAGTGCTGTCACGCCATGAAGTCTGTCTGGACCTATCACATCAGCGTAGTGATGATAAATTAAATACCCCAATTAAACATCCTGTACCACCAGAGGGTGGTGCAAGATGAAAAAAATACATGCTGAAAGGACACTGGAGCCCCATCCAGTAGCAGGTATGCAATCTGCCACTCTGACGTCTGTAAAACTGAATGGAACCTGGAAAAAGCAAGCTGCGAAACTTGTCAGAAACTTTAGAACACATAAATGCTGGAAATTACGTGTACTCACCAGCAGCAAAAGACTGCTTGCATTGTTGGGGGCCTCGTGAGCGACGTTGCTTGCAGAGTGGTGCATCTCCCGTATGCATAGCCAGGATTGCATAAGCAAAGGTGGCAAGGTATCCAGTAGGCAAAGCAGAAAAATGGTGCACTTACGTCGAGCAGGTGGCTTGCGCTGCTGAGGTGGCTTCCTGTGTGAAAAAATGCTGGGAGTCGCAGTTGGTTTCAGCTTTTTAACGCCAATCTTCTCCAATATCCGTTTCTCAAATTGGTCTTCCGTGAAATGATCCTACTGATAAAGAGAAAAATTGCACCGAGTCTAAGATCTGCCACAAACGCACCGCAAGTATAGGCATAATGCAAGAGATAGCAACCATTCAAACGTGGCTGGGTTGAATTCGCATTTCCGCATCTGCTCAGTGCCACATCCAAAGTCAACTTGCGGATAATAAATGCTGTACAAAAATAGGTCTGGTGAAAATTTATTTACCGCGCGTGTTTTGGTTCACACGAAAATAACCGGATATGCTACGCCGTTGACAATTAAAATGAAGTAAGCGCACAACCTGCAAATTCACGGCCTCACATGTAAACCAAGCGTTAACTCGTAATTAACGGCCCTTTGTGCGCAAGCATACGCGGAACAGGGGGTACGTGTACAACCGTTGTGGGACAAAAACATTTCAAGTGGACCCTCAAACGCGCAAGTCTTTAACGAAGTAATAACAGAAATTACGAATCAACACAAGTTAAATGGTGCGGTCACTAAATTAGGTAAGTTTTTTTACCTAGCCGCAATTTGTTTTCCTCTAATTGCCCAAATGTGCGCCGCACGTTATGCAGCAAATCGCTTTAGTGTCAGAAGAACGGGATTTTAATACTACTGGGGTGCCTACACAATACATGATTCTACGCAACAGAGCCCACATGCACTCTGAACACATTCGCTACACGGTCGGACGCAAGCTGCCATCGACGAAAACGAGCGCGAATGCAAGTGAATCCTTAATCCTTACGGCATGGCAACCTTACGACAACCGACTACGCCCCTGATTCCGCTGAAAAGTAAGCGCGCACACAACAAATACGCAGCCTCAGGTCTAAAGCAAAGCTTACGACGTGACGAACTGCCCGCAGTGGGTAATTCCTGCTTAGAACAAAGGGTGGACTACCATTGCGGAGCGAATACGCATTTCTTCGTAAGGGACCGCTCAAACGTGCGCAGAATTTGGCAAAGCGGGAACAGAAAGTGCAAAAACCTACCTCGCAAAGTCGTGATGATAGCGTGGCTTGAAGTCTGCCCGTCCAATTCTGTACAGCCAAAGTTTTCTCCTTTATGCATTGCGTTGCCCGGTCGCAATTAAGAAAAGTCTTTTTCCATCACTGACCTTATTGGAGCAGCCGAAGATACAACAATTCGGCATCGCGAAGCTACATAAAGTGACACCCCCGCGACACTTGTTTGAAACGAGCAGCTAACTCTTCGGTTCCACGCGAAACTCTAGGCGAAAAGCCTGTCCGTAGCCAGGAGGACGCTTCGCAGGAACCATTGCGCATGTGCGAAAAATAACTCCGTTGGAGAGTTGGATAGGGAGCGGGGAGTCTTTCACCTTGGAGTAACCCATGTTTGTGACGTGCATACACTCTCGCTGGCGTCGGCGTGAAGAGCACAAACGCCAAGTGTAACAGAGCAAGTGGAAAGGAAAGGTTTTGTCATTTCGCAGCTAGGGTGTGACGTGGCGTATCCAGCGAGGAGGTCACCAAGATTCAGGGAGCAAGGGGAGAGAGAATATCACTTATGGAGAACGGTGCCGCGAACAGCGCCTCGAGTCCGCCCGACGTCACTCGTGCCGTCAACCCTGCTGAAGATCGCACCCGCGACGCCGAACGCAAGCGTAAACTTTGGGCCGTCTTCTGCAGCCTGTTGATTGTTGGTGGTTTAGCCAAGCAGCATTTAAAGATGACACTTAAATAAACAACTCGATAAATTCCAGCCAAATAAATTTGTCCGTGTCATGCTCGCCATAAAGGGGGCCGTAAACTGTCAAATAAATACGTAACACCATTCAAAAACACTTTAATATACCCGCGTGTTAAACCTTAAAATAAACACTGTGGATTCCCATTTTCAGCTTCGCTGGCCAACCATCTCCGCAGGATGTAGGGACCAGACATTTTCTACTCGCCTTTTATGTCATCTTCTGTCTTTCAGTGCAGGGTAGCCCACCGGGACTCGTTCTTCGATTAACCTTCCTGGCTTTCCTTCTGCCTTCTCTGTCTCGTCGGTCAGTCTCCTGCTACTCCATGTGTGTGCTAACTGTTGACAGAAAAAGTAAGCGTTTGAAACGACAGCCATGCACTCTTCATCCGGGCACTTCAATGGCCCTGGAAACTAGAGTTCCTCCATATTTCTGGGGCATTATATACAGTAACTATAAATGAAACGGAGCTGGATTCAGTACCGGCAATTATGATGAAAACGAAATCAGAGCCATTCCACACTGTGGAGAGGGAAGTTCACGGAAGCTGCCGCCCTGGGGAGATTTGCTATAATGGGGCTTAGCTATATTTGGTATTTCCTATGCTGAATTGTAAGGGCAGTGCCGCGATCTCTACGCCACAGAATAAGGACGCACATGATTGGTGAGTACAGAACATGATGCTTTACTATAGCACGGCTACGCCAATGACCACACAGTATCTAGTGCGCCGCATTAGTGGCCACCGAAGAGGGCTAGGCATTGCGCAATGTCTTAGGGAGAGGAAGGCTGCGCTTGGCGAGCAGTATACATGAATTGCACGGGAAAACAGCGGCGGAGATGTAGAGAAGTATAAACTGGGGATTTAACCATACTCCGTCTGCAGATGATTATGTTTCACTGTACAACACACAATGTGGAAAAGCCAGGTTACAAAGGCCAAGCTTTGTAAGGCGTTTGAAGTTAGAGAAGCTCAGAGTAAAATATGCTTTGAGATGAGGTTTTGGGCAATGGATCAACGAAGGTGGGCAGCTAAGGTTTTTAGGTACCTATGCTTGAAAAGCGTGGACACGCAGTGGTTAAGAAAGACTAGAAGGCTAACGATTAAATACGGAAAGAACAGTGGAGAATCCAAAACAGCCAAGGTAACCAAAAAAGAGGCAAGGCAGATTGAAACGAATAAATGGAGAGAAAAAATGGAATTGAACATCAGAAAGGAAAATTTCTACGATAATTCCCAGGGCAGTGCTTTGCTCTTTGAGGCTAGAGCAGGTTGCCTGCGAACTAAGAGTTTTGTATGGAAGTATTCACAAAATGATGGGGTATGCGTGGTCTGCGGAAAATAAACAGAAACTATGCGGCACATAGTGTTAGAATGTGAGGGTATCCATCCAAATCTACATGAAGGGAATATTGGGCTTTCAAAAGCCATAGGATTTAAGGGTATCACAGACGAAGTTAACTTCAAGGCTGTCGAGGGGACGAAAAGAAGATTAGAATGCTGGTGGACGAAAAGCAGAGAGGAGAATATTGCCTAGGATAGTTACCACCAGTAACAGGGAAAAAAAAGTATTACGGGCCTAATAAGCTTTAGTGCCTGCCCTAAGCAGCGCTAGTATTAAACCAAGAGTGTAAAACATGATTATATTAGTCCTTTTTGGTAAGATGACATATCATCACAACGCTTCAAAGGGGAGACCAATAGCAATCATCATCATCAGCTTACACGATACCTTTAAACTCGGCTTCACCTCTAAACACAAATGCATTCCTGGGAAGACATTTTGCCAGGGTCAATGCAAGCCGTCTTATATCAAAATATGGAGGTCCCAGAACCTTTATTATTTTATTATTTTTTTAAAGCAACGCTTTCTACCTCTACCAGCCAGCGGTTTCGTCGTAGCGTGCGCGACCAGAAACTTCCAACGTGGCTAGGGAGTGGACGGGCGCTTTTCACTTCCGCAGCACAGTGTAGATGGCGCGGCGAGCGGGCGCAATTACCCAGCGTTCCCTGTGCGCCGGAGCTGCTTACCCAGCGGGTGCGTCGGCTGGACCATTCCGTCGGCTTTGTCGGCTGCTTTAGCAACGGTTGTTTGGGGCCTGTTTTGACACAGCTTCGCGCCCATTGCGCGCTTCCTTCCCATGGCTTGATTAACTTGTTCGACAGCACCTCCTGGGTAACCCGGACGCGACGGAATTAAGTGGTCGTACGGCAAAGATACGTTAAGGATTGGTTTTCAGAGCGGGAAAAAAAACGTAGAGACCACATACAGACGTGTGGTCGCTAGAGAAACGCTACCTTTGCAACACTGCTTGCCACGAATGCGAGTGCGCATTCTAAATTGGTGAACACCAATGCGGTTCTGTTTTAAAAGCTTTTACAAAAGGCGAAAGGAGCAACTGGTTCTGATAAATAGCAATTATAAAAATTCCCTCATCTTTGTCGCAGTTCGCAAACTTACTAAATAGTGTAAATCGGTATAAATGGGAATCACTAAGCTCACATGCCGAAATGTTTCAGTGTCTGCGCTTGTGTCGCGTGGTGGTTTAACCCCGATCTAGCCCATCAGGATGGCTAGGTTGTGCTGTCTCATCCTTCGAACGACGCTCCTCTCCGTTTTCTTCCTGTCGACACACGGTCGTGCTACAACGGCGGCGTCCGCCGCTCTATCCCGGCCGTGGCCGACGCGGCTGCATACGGGACGCCGCCCCCGCGAATTCCAGGTAACGGCTGGCAGAATCTCTAGTTTCACTCTTTGTAGAGCCAAGTGTGTGAATTCAAGTGGCGTCGCACGGGGAATTGTTGTGGGTATCGTTTACAGCTTCGCTTTCCAACCACTTACACAGCGTGGATTGGAGCCAAATTTTTTCAAACGCTGAAAATTGTAGGTCTACGCTCGGTCTGTCGCCGCAGACGATGTGCTGGATCCTAGCCATATAAAGCTTTGCTGTAAAAAAGCACTCAATTTCCCACAAACCAAAATTATTAAAGGTATATCGTTTTACCCTAACGCGCGAGCGTCTCGTCCTACGCTGACAAACGGCAACGAGATGCGTACACACAGGCTCGAACGGCACCGCAGCCACCTGAACTTCACGTTGCCCCAAGCCACAAAGCTTTTTAACATTGCCGGCCACGTCACATATGCTTGCTAATTGGAGCAGTAAGGACGCTTGGTGCAGCCGCTCTACGGCGGTGTGGTGCGCGCCAGCGTACGTGCCGCTACGTCCCCATCCAAATTGTGCCTTTACCCGAAATTCCGCTCATCCGAGGGCGCTGGCCAAGCCGGGATCACGCGAGAAGGCAAGCGAATTGGGAAGGGCCGGGAAGAGCAACAGGGGACGTACGTGCAATGACTCTCGTCTCCTTCGAAATGCCACCCTCTCCACTCTCTAAGGCATCAATCTGCGCGTGCTCACTCAGTCTATTTAGTTCTGTGCTAGCGCTAGCTCTGTAATAGAACGACGCAGATGGATGGATCGACGCAGAAATTGGGCCAACATGCCCCATTTATTGTTTGTGAAATCAAAAATCCCGTCGCGTTCGTGGCTTACGGTAAGTGCTCCTTCACTTCAATTAAGGCTGTGCATACTGATAAAAGAAACGTACCCAGCCTGTAATCAAAGCCGTTGACGCCTGCGATTCCCACTCTTTCATGAAAGGCACCGCGTTTGCCCCTTTTACGCCCGAGCCCACGGATGGAGAACCGGAGCCTACCCCCCTAACTATCTACCATGAAATAATGGAACATTACGAGCTAAACAGGAAGGCTCCTCCAGCCCCGCACCCACCGCTGACAAAAACGCAGGAAACCACTCTCAGGTTCTTTCCAATGAATACTCCTTCCTCCCCCCCCCCCCTATTCGAATGAATGTACTATTTCCAAGTACGATCCACCATGCAAATTTTGTGGACAAAAAGGCACACTTATCCCACATTATCTGGGTGTGCAAGGACAATCCAGGTCTACTACCCCTCACCTCTTTGCCTACCCTAGAGCAGTGGGAGATCATCCTATCTCGCACATTCACGACCAGGCTCTTCTGGTAGCGAGAGCTGCGCTGGCGAAGGGGGCACATTGACTCCTGAACTGAAGAGCCACTCCCGCCGAACATCATGTTCAATTAAGAGTTTTCCTCTCTTTCTCTCTCTCTTGCCCAAAAAAGCAGAAAAAAAGGGCCCATTTCCCCGCGAGGGGGACTCGAGTAAATGCGTCGCATAGGGGGTGGGTGTATTGCGTTAACGTTTAGTGTTTGGGGAGTTGGTGGTAGTGAATGCGTTGTATCAGTAGCTTCTAGCAGCTTCTTGACGTAGTTTGAATGAGTCAAGGATATAAGGCGCGTTCGTAGCCTTCCATTCTGTGTCGCCTTTATGGCGCAGTGGGTAGAGCACCATGTACCTTGCGTTCTGCCGGCAGGGTCGTGGGATCGAAACCAGGCGCCGGTAAGTATTATTTTTTTATATAGTGTAGGGGGAGGGGTGCGGACCTGTTGTTGAGAGCGAGGAGGGTAGCGTGACGCGGGAGAGGAGGAGTGAGGGAGAGGGCGCACCTGGAACGGCTGTTGCGGACGCCGAGGCACGCCGACAACGCCGGGTGACATCGTGAGTTAAAGAAATGCTCTGCATTTAAAAGAAAGTCAAGTTAAATGCCCTTCCACTCTGTGAAGGGATCACCAGCGAAGATCGGCGCAGTTCAAGGAGTTCGCGAAACAAAACGCGTTTTTATAACTTCCGATTGAGCATACTTCCTAGCGAATTAGTTGAATGAAACTTGGAAGGACTCGAGCTTTATTATAGTGCAAAGCATGGGTCTGTCCGTGTCCCTCCCGCGCCTTAGGCCTCTTATTGTTTGTGTAACACATAGATAATAATCTGTGTGTTAGATTAATGTCTATGTCGCTTTGTTTACGCAAAGCGACACGCACTGCCCCCCGTCGTTTCACTTGCCGCTTTGCGACCTTGCCACAGTGCTTTTCTGTGGGGCCATTCTTTACCCCCAACCCCTCGCGGCGCACTAGCCCAAGGACGCATGCATTTGCGTGGCGCTACCGCGTCGTTTCAAAACAACGCCCCTTTTTTAGAGAATCGCGCCCCTGTTGGTGTTTTCGCCGAGAACGGCGCGTTTTCCTTGCCGCAGAAGGAACGGAACCGAGACCCATTTTCGCCGTTCTGCAGAGCGCAAAGGCCAATGAGCGATGGCGGGTGTGATGACGCGCCTACGTCTTCCCTCTTCCCAACCGCTGCTTCCCCGACCGTGCGCCGCCTCGGCGAGAATACATCTGGGGCGGTATTCTAGAGTTTTGTCCCTTTTGCGTTCCTTTCAAAAGTGTCCCTTTTGGTGAGCCGTGATTGGCAAAAAGCAAACAACCGTAAGTGACGCAACGCAAGCGCAACAAACCTACTGCCAACGCTCACTGCTTAACCGGAAGTACGTCACGATGAAAGGGACTCAAAAGGGTCGTTTTCAAAAGGGACAGTTACGACAATACCGCCCCTGGCCTGAAAAAGCGGGGGACACCTCGGTCAAAACTGCGCAATCGGGATTTGTTAGCCACGTGACCACCGCTACGGCAAGTTGGTGTGGCCACGCGTACGGCGGCGCTGGCATCGAAGCTAGTGCAGTGAAAGGGCCAAGCTGGCCCAAAAGCACGAGCCCGGCCCGTCCCGCGGGCCGGGCTCGGGTCGGGTAGCACGCATTTTCTCGGGCCCGGGCCGGGATCGGCCTTGAACCAAAATTTTGTCGGGCTGTGCCAGTCTGATCCGGCCCGGGCAGTTCCTGAGGCCCGGCTACCCTGGGCCGCAAATTCTAAATTGTTGCCAAGAGAAAGTTTTCTTGTTGATATTTCACGTCAAGTGAAAACAAAAAAGGAAGTGCTAATTCACTACCACGCCGTTAAAAGACATGATAAAAAGACGATTGCACTTAGAAAGCCTTCACATCAATAAAAGAAACATCTGGGTCCCATCAGCTTAGTAGGAGAGAGCGGGCCAGAAAACGAGGGCACTCCAACCACAGACTACAACGTGATTGTATTTTGTCTCTCCTTTTCAAACTAAAACAAACATAACAAACGGGACCTGGATTTCGCAGTGTGTGCAGAGTTTGAAGAACCAATTTTCTAAGCAGAGCCCATGATTTTTTCGCGCTAGAATTTTTTTAGAGCCATGACTAAAGGCAAGAAAGAATAGAAGCACAGATAAAATCATGCTGCCAACGTAACTAGAGGGAAATACAAAATTCAAATGGTGAAACCGGACGCATCGTCTGATCAAACTTCAGCCAGGAATGGAAGAACGAAGGGTGCAATATCTGTTGAAGAATTTCAATTAAAAAAATCCACTGACTCGGAATCATTTAAGGTATCCTCGGGTGTGCCTTGATTTAGAAGACTGGCAAATGAAGTGGAAAATAAAGTTACACGACTGCCGAAAATACTGTTTCTAAGTGATGATAAGTTGTAAAAAGTTCGGTCCAAGTTTAAAGGAAATTTAAATAGAAAGTAGTCCTATTCGCTTTGTGCTTATGCTTTTCAGGTTAACAGCAAACTTCTTCAAGTTCATTTTAATATCCTGTCGGACTAGGGATGATATTTAAGAACACTGGCGGGCTCGGGCCGGGGTCGGGCTCATATTTTAGAAGTTTGTCGGGCTTGGGCCGGGCTCGGGCTCATATTTTAAAAATTCATCGGGCTCGGGCAGGGTTGGGCACAATTTTTATAAATTTCTCGGACCCGGGCCGGGCCTGGGCAGTGTCTCTATCGGGCCGGGTCGGGCCGGCCCTAGAAATTGCGGCCCGTGCACTGCTCTAATCGAGGCACCCTACCTCTGGCGGCTGTCGTCAAAACGGCATGGCAAGTTCGCCGCTAGTGAGGGGCGGAAGGGTTATCCATCCCCTCCGGAAAGACAGCGACGATTCAGTAGTGACTTTCTTGAGCAGCGGATCGCGATTCAACTCGTCAGGAGGGGCCACAACAGGTCATCTGCTCTTCACTATCGTTATGAGTTCGCTGAAAAAAGGGCCAGGGGACTAGCGTAGATACCACATCTCACCATGCAATTATGTTGTCTTTTGAGTTAACGGAGTATAGTTAGACATCTTGCAGCACTTCTTCAGTTGCGCAGCGCCCGTCCTGTGTGTCCTCTTTTCTTAGTCTCGTCCTCAACGCGCTGTTTTAAGATGTCTGTCTCTCTGTCTGTCTGTCTGTCTCTCTGTCTGTCTGTCTGTCTGTCTGTCTGTCTGTCTGTCTGTCTGTCTATCTGTTCTTGTGTTCGTTTGTTTGTTTGTTTGTTTGTTTGCTTGTATGTTTATCCCCATATCGTCAAGTCCTGTGTTCTTACCAGTTCCTCCAAAAACCGGCATTAACACCGACCGATTGCTTCTTGCTTTAAAAACCTCATTATTTCGTCTGTAACATGTATACTTCCACGCAACAGACTGATTAGGTGCACTTTAGAACTTTCCGCTGACGAGCAATGAGATGCACAATAACTCATTTCCGTAATTGTATTCCCAACGTGAACGCTAAACCTGGAAGGCAACAGCGTCTAGCAGTACAATATGCGCTTACCTGGTCGCGTTTTAAGCAACTAAAAATTAGGTTTTTAATTAGCAGTACCATCCGTTTGTAGAGCGCGTTGCATTCTCGAGTTAGTGAAGAGTTAAACCAACTTCTTCCCATTTGTCAAATTGGCCGTCGGTCTACATTTTTGGTGCCCGTGCCGTGAGTTCAATGTCACTGGCGTAAGTTGGAAACATCGCGACGCTTACGTGCCTTCAGCACGCCGGCGTTGATTTATGCCGTGGGTAGGCGCTGAAATTCAGCCATTCACATCGGCTGCCTTGCTTCACTAGTGGCACCTCTCATGTAAGCTTGGTCGCTGCACTTAGCCTCTTCGTGGTCCGCCCAGCGGAGAGCGCACACGCCTTCTCACTAAGTGCTTTGCTCGTTGCCGTAATTAGAGCGCGGAGGCCTCAATTTGCATTGGGGAGACACTAATTTCTGCGACGGCTGTGTTTAACGGATGTGCTTGCGCAAGAGCTTCCAGAGAACTATTATGGTTTGTGACATATATAGCAGCGTGGAGTGAATGTACTCATCACGGTAGGAAAGTCATATGCTTACACGAAATTAGTGATAAACAAATCAGGCAGCGGAATTTAGTCTCCTTGGCTTTTAGTCGCGCATTTTCTGCAAGAGAGGGCACGAACGCGAAGGGGGGTGGGAGGAGTTTATATTCGCGTTCTCAGTCAGAACCCCAACATTTCAAATAGGGAAAGAAGGCACCCTTGCAATGTCGATCTGTACTATTATGAGCAATATGAAAGGGAACACAGGAACGCGTAGAAAACACCCTCAGACCCAGATATGAGTGATACGCAGCGGCCGCCGTCCGAAACAAAGTGGAAAGGGGGACGCTGTTCTAACAACTGTTCCCATTCCCGCCGTGCGTCTTATCGGCTGTCCGACGATACCGTATTATCGGTGAAATGACGTAAGCTGAGGCTTTGTAGAAATGCCAGCGTGGTAGGGGTGCCAACAGTTAGTGGAAGAGCGCCCTCCTTTCCCCCTTCGTTTTTCACAGCGCCGTCCGCGTATCGCTCCGAGTCTGTTTCGAGGCTGTTTGCCACGCGTTCCTGTGTTCCCTTTCATATTGCTCATAATAGTACGCTGGCAGAATTGCTGGGGACTTACACCCCTGCACATGCAGTATTGCATTTGCACCACCGGTTAAAGCTAGACACTGGGGGCAGTTTTTCCGATTATAGAAGCATGCTGTAGAAAGACATTAAGCGATTTTTTTTACATTGGACATGGGAAGCTTTACTCTTCGCACACGTTTTATAGACACAAAGGCCCAGTTTATGTAGACTAGTAAAAAAAACTTCAGTCGCTCGGATCGGACAGGCTGCTTAAAAATTCATTGTAGGAGAATTTTCAAGGAATTTTCCCCTTTTATCTGGGATACCTTTAGCAACTAGGTTGGCATAACAGGAACATTGATGTCAAGTTTCACACAATGCGGCGTTCTTCTTGTTTTCACATTTTCCGGGCATGGGCCGAATCTACATATGGGAAATGAAGTGAGCCGTAGTGAAGGGCTCCGGATTAGTTTTCACCACCTGGGGATCTTTAATGGGCGCCGAAATCTGTACCCACAGGCGTTCTTGCTTTTCGCCCCTATCTGAAACAATGTAGCGTACTCCTGAATGCGTACATAATTGAACCTTTATTGTAAGACTGCAGCATAAAGCTTAGCCTTTCTGCATGGATAAGTGCAATATCTTTAATCCTCTCTCCATCACCAGTGCGCCCACACGTGCGCGTGTGGCATGCGTTTCCGTAATTGCTTTCGAGTTCTTTCAGAGTGAAAAGCGGGCTTCCTCCCTGAAATAAAAGTTTCATTTTCTCATTACCGATTGGGGCCCATGGTAACAATAAAAAAAAAAACAGGACGGATTTGTTAAAATGGCAGTTTGGCTTGCAAAGTGCGTGTTTTCCTTTATTCGGGAGTCTTCTAAGCGGGCGGGAGACTGAAGAAAACACGGAGCGTACAGGACAAAAAGGCGCCTTGAAGCGACGCGGGCGTGCGTGCATCGGGGCAGAAGTAATAGCTCGCCTGCGAAGCCAAGCCTCACCGGTGAAGTAACGATGATGAAGGTGGTCCTAAGGAGGGCCGATGATGATGGCCGCGGAACGGTGGCATGCAGACTCGCTTCGTGATGATGCCGTAGTTTGCTAGAGGGTATGGTGATTGTGCCTGTGACTCATCACAGGAGTCCTAAATGTCTCTGAGCTTTTTTCGGTCCATTCACATGCAATTTCAATCAGAAAAGTTCATTAAAGGGTGCTCTTTCCCTGGCATCACCCTTCAGGCCGATTAGCTCACTTCGGCGGGGATGACACGCTGATAAATCCCTGGCAGTGGCGTAGCCAGGAATATTTTGTGGCGGGTTTTATACTCCGCCGGCAAAAAAAAAGAAACCTAAAACGAAAAATACTCTGCGGGCAAACATTATTTCATTTTGGTATCTTTTTTTTTAATTTTGTCTTTACATATTAAGACACCAATGCGGAGTGTGAACAGCGTGGACGACAAAATGCCGAACGTGGGGGACTGTACCGTTCCGAAACATCCCCACCCCGCCTGGCCGCGCCCCTGGTCCCTGGAGCTGCATTTTGCGAATGGGTAGCGTGTCTAACGTCTAAAGTTTGTGCCACAAGCCCGCTAAATCCGATATTGACCATTTTATTATTAAAAAATAAGTTAGGGTACTTCAGAAACGTAAAAACACATTAAAAACCGAACGTGATTACGATAAGTTGAGCAGCGGCCGTGCACGACCCATGGTGTTTTCCGTTCTCAAGCGCCTTGCGGTCAATAAGCAGTGAAAGAACGAATGTCGTTAGTTAAACTGCACAACACGGTCATAAATGAAACTTCAAGAAATAAACTTCAGCGTCCTTTTAAGGTCTTTATTAAAATGATTTCTTACAGTTCTAACTCCGACTCTCATTAATGCGCTCTGACCTGTGAATATATCTTCTGGTGGAGCTCGGAAATTGATGTGGGTTGGGTTTTAACCGGAAGGAGAGGACGAGCGGTCGCAGGTTGAATGGGCTTACAACGAGCAGTGTGGCTGCTCGTTCCGTGGCGCGCATTGTTGCCGTCCGTCGCAGCCTCCCTCTACGGCTGGAATAAAGGTACTGCCCGGATCGGAGGGGATCATTATGGACAGTGCACAGGCTCATTCCACGACGATTTTGTCGTGGCGGTCTGTCTGCTCCCTTCAGGGGCCTCGCCTTGTTTGTTGTGACCATTAAAATGACAACGAGTTCACTAGCGAGCAGTGGTAAAGCCATGGAGGGCAAGCTCGTGTCCACTGGCGCGTAAGTTGATATTTACGCTACAGGTTCAGGCTGGTCGTTCTGAAGCTTCCAGCCCTGCGCTACGAACAGTTGCTTGTCCGCGCTTTCCTGGCGAAGCGGAAACACGGAAGGGCTGCCTTTCTTCCGCCTTTACTTCGAACCCCGTCGTCTTGTATAGGACTAAGCTTGTAGCAGAGCAGGCAGACGCAAAAACTTAACGAGTGAATAAACTTTATTTCGACGAGCTTCCGGCGGTGATGGTAAGGCGCCCGCCGGAAAAGGGGGGATGGGGGGGGGGGGGGGGGTCCTCCCCTAGTCCGAGGAGCCGTGGTCTGCGCTGGATGCCCAGGACCTCTCCACCAGGCTACGCTGGACTGAGAGGTCGCCGTGGGCCCGAAGGCCCGCCCACTGCACGTAGGTTTGGTGAGGATTGCGGGTAAAGGATGGGGTTTTCTGGGGCTCAAATGCCATGTGGTACAGAGTGCCAGGTTGGGGACGGAAATTACAGGTAGTGCAGTAGAGGGTGGGGTACATGGCATAGAGAAGAGTGTCGTCGGGATAGGAATTTGTCTGAAGTCGGCAAAAGGCAATCGCCTCGGCTCTAGATAGATGGGGCTGTGGTAACGAGAACTGTCGTGGTTCGTCACTGTACTGCGCTAGAATTTCTGCGCTCGATGAAAGAGGAATAGGCTTGGGAAAGCGAAGGGGCTGCATGTCTTCGCCTAGTTGAGAAACGGTTCGGTGGGTATGAACTCGGGCAGCGGCGTTAGCCATCTCGTTTCCCTCGAGCGACTCGTGTTCGGGGGTGGTCCAGATGATGTGCATCTCCGGTAGCTGGCGCACACTTTAGAATTTTGAGGGCCGCGGATGATGTGCGACTTAGCAGAAAGTTGCGGCAGGCGGCTTGGAAGTCGCTGGTAGTCGGTGGTAACATTACGGTAGTTGTTCCCAGTGGTGGTGGCCAAAGCGATGACAAGTTCATCTGCCGCCTCAAAAGATGTCGCGGGAACTGTAGCGGCCGTCAGTTCTGCACTGTTGGCGTCGGTGACGCTCACCGCATGGGCAGGTTGGGGGGAGGGGGGGAGACTACGGGGAAGCGTCGGTGTACCGAGTAAAGGAGCCGTTCTGGAAGCCTTTTCTAAGGGCTCGTATCCGAATTTCTTGGCGTGTCTTGTTATAGATATGGTGCATATTTCTAGGGATGGCTACTTTTGACGGAGTGTCGGATGGCTAGAGGGATGCTTTGCCTCTATACGCATATTGGGGGAGGCCTGTAGCCGAGCCAGGTAAGGGTAACCCTGCCGGTTGGCGGAAGGTTGAAGCGCGTGAATTGGGAGATGCGATGAGCTCCCTCCAGTTCCTCTCATATATTATGTACTCCGAGCTGTAAAATTTTTCTCGTGGCTGGTTTTGGAGGTAGTCCAACGGCGGCCTTGTAGGCTTGGCGTATGGCGATGTTTAGTTTTTCTTTCTCCGAGGGCTTCAGGGCCAAGTAGTGTGTCCGGTACGTAACCCAGCTAATGAGGATGACGTAAATGAATCGCAGGGTGTCAGTTTCTTGTAGCCCAAATAGTGGATGGGAAACCCTGCGGATGAGGTGCATGAGTTCTGTGAGAGTCAGTTGCACGGGAAGGATAGTCTGGGCACCTGAGGCATCTTTTGGTATGCTGAGGCCTAGGATGAGTAGTTGTGGGACATTGAGGACGGGTTGGTCAGGTAAGTTCTGGACGTGGTATGGGATCTTGACGTCTCATATGTTATTTTGCACAGGTTTAAAAGGGCAGATTTTTCGGGGGCGCACTCGAGTCGTCGTGCTTGCAGGCATTGCATTGTCACCTAAATGGCTGCTTGAACTGCATCTTGCTGTTCGCCCGGAGATCCAGTGGACTGTCGATACCCAAAGCGTTAGGTCGCCGGCGTGTATAGCATGGTGTAGGTTCTGGATGCCTTTTAGTAGGGGTGGTAAGTCTTTAAGTAGGGGTGGTAAGTCTCCAAAGAGACCGACGCCTGCGGAGTGCCCTTTGGTATGGTTTGGAAGGTGTCGGATCTAAGGCGCCCTATGCCCACTGTTGCCGTGCGCTTGGTGAGGGATGAGATGAAGTATTGGCATATGCACTCGCCACAGTTTGTAGATGCCAGGCCTTGAACAATGGCTTGGTGCGAAACGTTGTCGAATAAACTTTTTTACAACTGCTCTTTTCACGCGATGTTTGCGCCCTTGTTTTAGTGCAAAAAATGTATTCACACAATTAGCACAACCCGTTGTGGTAATTCAAGCATGGCTACATATGTCACCCCAACCATGTCGCCGACCATGGCCCAACCACTTTAAGGAGACCAATTTCGTTGTTCTATACGTTCTCCTACGTTGCGCCCAGTTGCGTTTTCCGTTACGTGCACCTTAGTAGCCCGTGAACTTTAACAGTTCTCCGTGTCCCATTGAGAATTATTTTGAAAACGACTTTATTCTTTTACAGCGTTCCGCCCCGATTCTGTTCGAGCCTTTGTTCACCAATGCTAATCTTTAGAGAACCCGTAAATCGGTTCCCGCCCACTGCAGGACCTTTGTCGATAAAGGCTTTCCCTATGCAAATCCAAATCGAATCCCCTACAAGCCCCAGGCATGCCGGGACACTGGCCGGCACACTGATTGCCGTTAAGGGTTTGAAGGTCTACGCCCGTTGTGCATGCACGGTTTCTTCAGTGTCCTATTAAACCGCTCACCGTCTCGAGCGATCACAACAAAAATTATGACCGATGCGTTGCGTGCGGACCAGACCCTGTTTTCTGGCTTCACGAATTACTTACCTCGCAATAGGCTTCAATAAATGGCTGCATGGTCACAAGGACTTCTTACGAGTTTTGAATGCAAAAGCATTACTGCCCAATCATACACCTTAAATATTTGAGGCCGTCGAATAGATAAGTCGGCATTGTGGGCGCCGATACGTTAATCGGCAGCGAGTGAAGAATAAACCGGCGCAGCACGGACAGTGAGTCCCGCGGTGCGCCACGCAGTGCACCTTTGCTCACCGGCGACTACTGCGGCGCTGGTTGAGACCAGTGCTTACCCGCGTATCCCCTCTCACTGCGCCACCAGAAGTTTGGCTGCCACCTTAGCAACGATGGTGCCGTTGCTTTGAAGCCACGTGACCCGTTGCAGTCAATGTGGATGTTAAAGGGTTCATGAAGACAAAGTACAAGTTTGTTTTATTCCAAGTATTTGTCGTTTTATAGTGCCTGCAGCGCTTGCCCGTCCACAAATGATGCTTTATTCACAGAGAAATTAACAATTTAAGGCGAAATTTTCATTATCCTGTTGATCGTGTGTTTCGTGACGCCAGTGATGACGTATCCAGGGCAGGTACTCGGAACGATTGTTATAACGGTAACTAGGGCTGCAGCGAACGGCCAAGCGTGTTTGGTTGCCACGATTACCGTTCGTCTTCCCAAATGACGCCACGATACTGCTCAGGACCGCTGTCCTAGCTCATTTGACAACGGAGCTGCTGTAGCTGGCTACAATGTTTGGCGCGTAACGCGTTAAAATACAAGGCAAATGCCCAGCGCTCGTGAGCGCGTGCCTCGTGGCAACCGCCGAGCGTCCCCGGCACGCGCAGTGCATTTAGAACAACAAAACTGGCGTAAACCCGGAGGAGCAAAAAATTCCGCGCGCTCGTGAGAGTGCCCCTGGATCGCTCAGCGGATTTAGCAAAAAAAGAACTGGTGAAAACCCCGAGGAGCACATTTCGTTGCCTGGCAATCAACAAAACCACAGCTGGCGTAACATCTGCCCCACGGAACCTTGACAAGGCTATATATATATATATATATATATTTATATATATATATATATATCTGTATATATATATATATATATAGATATATATATATATATATATATATATATATATATATATATATATATATATATATATATATATATATATATATATATATATATATATATATATATATATATATATATATATATATCTGTATATATATATATATATATATATATATATATATATATATATATATTACCTGCCCGTCTCGTAACGCAATCGGTTTGAATTGTTCTGACAGGCTTGAAATCTTTCTTTCGCGCCGATCCGTGGAGCGGTAAACAGTCGGTGCCGCCCTGGCGGAAGATTAGCGTGATGAAACAAGAACACGTTTTCCGATTAAAACCTGTAGTACTGCACATGTACTATTCCTTATTTTTATTTATTTATTTATTTATTCACAATACCCCTAAAGGCCCCCGTGAGGGGGTATTACATAGGGGGGTTACATAGCACATGTTTTGTATTAGCGCAGTAAAGGGGAAAAAATAAACAAAAAGAAGCAGGAATGTTCACACTGAAAACACAAATAAATATACATTGTAAACTTGAAAACGCAGTAATCAAATCATTATAGCAAACAAAAAAGACAGGAATATAATACAGATGGTTCAAACTCAAGCACGACACGATGTACAATCTATCAGAACAACAAGAACAAAAATAAAATATAGAGCAAAAATAAAAATGTTCAGTACACAATTTCAAGAACGGGAAAAAAAATCCAAGAAGAAGAGGAAAGTGCTAGGTTAGCTGTTGAATTAGTTTCTGGAATTGCGTGTTGTCTTTTTGAGAAGCGATATGATATGGTAGATTATTCCATTCGACTATGGTACGTGGAATGAAAGACCGGGCAAAGGCAGATGAGTGGCAGTTTGTGCGTTTAACTTTGTAGGAGTGGTCTCGGCGAGGGAAAATGACTGGAGGTGGCTCGAAGAAATCATCGTGAAGTGACGCGTGGTGATACAGCTTATGGAACAGTGATAGGCGGGAAAGTTGGCGGCGATGTACTAGATCAGGTAGTTCGGCGCGACGTTTTAGTGCTGTGACGCTAGAATGAAATGAGTAGTCTGAATATATGAAGCGAGCTGCCCGGTTTTGCAGAGATTCAATATCAGTTACGATGTATGCCTGATGGGGATCCCAAATGGCTGATGCATACTCAATTTTAGGACGTATTAGTGTAGTAAAGGCAAGTTTTCGAATGTCAGGAGGAGCATGTTTAAGGTTACGCTTTAGAAAACCGAAAGAGCGATTAGCGGAAGCCAGGGTGTGTTTTATGTGATAATGCCATGACAGATCGGGTTGAAGGTGAACTCCTAGATATTATAAGTGGATACTAGGTCAATTGAACGTTTATTGAGCACGTAGGAGGTAGGAAAGCGGGAGGCGCGATTAGTGAAGGACATATACTTAGTTTTAGAATGGTTTAGGGTCATTAGCCAAGATGAGCACCATGCATTGATAGCGTTAATATCAGTTTGTAAAGCTTCACGGTCATTATTGCAAGAAATTATTCGGTAAATCACACAGTCATCAGCAAAGATTCTTATTCTCTTATTCTCTTGTCGCTTATAATCATTGAGTACGTTTTGCCAGCTGGCTGCGTTCGGCACGCGGCAGGACGATGGATTTCTCTTCTTATTGGGTGAATGTTAAACAGTCACGATGCGTAAACTCGACATTCGTACACGTAAGCACACAGGCAATGTTATTGCACTTGTCCGAATGTTGCGGCATTAGTAATGGCAATGAAATTATTTTAACATCTGGAATTCTGATCGTTTCCCGTTCAGCATTCGATGTTTCGCTCCGAGTAAACGCACGTTGCTCCACAGTACGCGGGCATGCACACTGGCGGACGACAAATAAATTGCCCGACACCTTTAGCGTACGTCGCTCCGGTCGTCGACTCAACCCTTGAACATGGCGGTCACGATCAGGGCGACCGCGAGAGCACGCAAATTCCTCTTTCTCCCGAGCTGCATTACCGGTGTGGCTATGTTGGCCACGAACACTTTGGTGGATGCCTGGAGCACCTTAAACATGTGGCGTGATATATAAGATATCTCTCTATCTTCCAGCGACCTATGCATTCATGCCACTCAGGTTGTGTCTTGTTGAATCCAGATAGCCACCCAAAACGTAAGTGTTGCCGCTGTGCAGAAGCACCCATGATCACGTGCGCAATGGGGAAATTTTACTGCAAAGCTGTATATGACTTAGGCCCGCAGATGTTTGGCGTCCGTGGACAAAAAATCCCAGCACTATGCGTGTAAAAGTAGGCATTATTCTCTTGTCGCTTATAATCATTGAGTACGTTTTGCCAGCTGGCTGCGTTCGGCACGCGGCAGGACGATGGATGAACGTCATGGTGTCGATTTGTCCTCCTGAGGGAGATATCCGTAATGCGGGTCTCAGAAATGTGGACAGAGGCACTGCTTGAAGTCGATTGTTACAATGCGATCGGGAATTGACAGCGCGTGGACTCGCGAACGGCTGGCGTCAGTGTATAACGACCAGAACGGGCGCACGTTTGTATGTCCGAAGTTACCCGTATCGTGAACGGTACACAAGTGATAGCACCTAGCGCCATCTACTGAATCGTTTAGATTGCACACTGCACCTGAAGCAATCTGAAACATACCAAACAGCTGTTATCTGTGGAAAAAAATGGCTACAAGTACTGATTTAGAACCGTTTTATAGAAAAATAACTCGACTAAGATGAAAATTGTCCGCGTATCTGCCCACTTCGCTGCAAATGTCGTCGAAAGACAATACTCTTCCGCCGTCCCTGCCTCGTAAATGCCTCTCTACTCCTTCCACCCCACTTCCTACGCTCTTCCCTTCTCGTCTCGCTTCTCCCGCGATAAATCCGGTGGAGGTTTACTCAAGTCAATTCAATTTCCCCGCGTTCCACTGCTTGTTCGCCATCTATTGCAACCTTTCTGTTGGACATTGAATGTTGCCACGATGTCTAGGCTCGGGCTCGAGCTCCTTCTTTTAAATTTTGTGTTGAGATATTGTTTTCGAGGAGTATTTTGTATTTGTTATCGATGATATCAAGCTCACATCTATTTCACTTAAAAGAACATCGCATAGTACCAGTGATTTATTGAGTTTTGCCTCAAATAAGCCCAATGTTCCCTTTTTGCTCAACAACTTTGACACGTTTGAAGTATGGTTCCAAATTTAGTGGTTTGTACACGTTTGGTAATATAAATATCTTGTTTCAGAATATTTTTTGCCATTTGTCCGGGTACCTGAGTCGAGGTACAGACAGACAGACGGATTAAAATTTCCGGGTTTAAAGAGGCCACGGAGACCAAATACAAATTTGCCCCCAGCGCCTGCGCTGCACCAAACCACGCTTTATTCACTGATAAATTAAACAATTTCAGCGATAATTTTCATTTTCCCGCTTAATAGTGTTGAAGTGAAGCGAGCGAGCGTAAAGTTTGAAGCGAGTGTAAGTTCTCGAACTAGGGCTGCACCTAACGGCGCAACGCCTTGTTTGCTGTCAGTCCTCCTAGATGACACCACCATACCGTTCGGTACCGTTGTCTACCCTCGCTTTGTTTTTGACTGAATTTGTGCCTGTATAGTGTTTGCTACGGCTGCTAGTACTCGTTTTGTGAAACATTGGGTATGCTCGACAGGCACAGTCACAGAAGACAATGTCGCCTTTGCCAGTTGGCCAGTGTACGCTCAACACGCCGGACGGCTGTGCAGCTATAACCGGCATAGTGCGCGCAGTACGCACGGGTGCTTCTATGTTAACGTGCGCATTCGCAACTTCGATTGTTTACCCCACCATCCGTACTGCTATAAAAAGAATATGCATTAAAATTAAGCGCAAATAGCTCGTTCTCCAAACCTATAGCACCTGTTTAATTTGCGTTGGATTTTTTCCGCCGCAGCCAATCGCACAGCTGCCCAAAATGCGCCATAGGTTGTAGTGCGGGAAATGAGTTAGTGGGTCGCATGGCCATTCTCTGTTTTCCGAATTATATGAATTTTAACCCGATAGCGTTATTAGGCTCATTTGTCAAATTTGCCGCGGTCTGCCAGCCATCCGCTATCACCCGTGCTCATCAAGCGTCAGCGGACGTGCGTAATCGGTGCTAACAGGAAACTACAACTGAAGCAACCAGATACGAGTTCTTGCCGTCAGTACAGAGCAGCGGCAGATTGTGGAAAGAAGGGCAATGATAATACGCCCGAGACAACAAAAAAGATACGCGATTTCAGCGGGCGGCGCGCCTGCGCACTGAGGTTCTTTCTACCAGCCGTGTTTATTTTCATGTTGCGCAGGCATGGATGTCATGAACGCCAGCCGCGCTCGCAACTTACGCCACCACCAAAGCGCCTCTCCGATGGCCGAAAATGAGGCCCACGCCAACATTGTGTCACCTATCTGAAAAGGGAGACAAAATAATAAGGCCAAGCTCTACGAAACCAAGGAAAGCCTGGATTATATCCAGGAACGAACCAAAATGTGTCCAAATAAGAAATTTAATCTAGTATATCGCGCTCCCCGCACGGGGCACCTTGAGTAATCTTGGTGACGGTGAGTGGCGACACCGCGTACCCCGAGCCCCCCATACTTAAGCTGTCACCTACCATGGCTAGAAGTTGAAAGGTGAAGGGTTAGAAGCCGTGAACGGTGGCCGTCGGAGCCTTGGTCAAGCTCCGGCCGATGGGCTCCCTGCCTGTCTACCAGGCAGGGAGCTCCGGGACCTCTTTGACTACCAGGGTAAGGTCAAAGGAGAAAGTACCCCCGTCTCCCTGCTTTCAAATGTATCATATGGCATTTTCCAACCCCCCCCCCCCCCCCCCAGACGTGATCGGCCCCAGAAAAAGAGCCGCACCGGTTTCCTTTCCACCGCTTCCTGACTTGAGTCCTCCGAAACTGAACAACTATCCTCGCTTCACCGTGATGGAATCTGTAGACCAATCAAAACCTCTTGCTTCACAATCGGTATTTCTCATTTCAAACTTTCTTGACGGTATTGTTGGAGGGCCGTATATAAGACCAAAAAACATCGAACCGGTGAAATTCTTGTTGAGGTCAGTAGCCAGGATCAGGCCAATAAACTTCTTGCTCAAACCAGCATCGCCGATCTGCCAATCCGAGTCGCGCCCCACCGCAGCCTAAACAGCTCCCAGGGCGTGATTTCCGAGTATGACCTACTAAATGAATCTGAAGCTGACCTGCTGGAGGGCCTTCGTAGTCAGGGCATAAAAGCGGTCAGGCGCATAACCATCCACAGAGACGATAAACAAATACCGACAAAGCACCTCATCCTAACCTTTGACAAGTCCACCCTTCCAGAATTCATCAACGCAGGTTACATCCGATGTTCAGTCCGGCCGTACATTCCGAACCCGCGGCGCTGTTTCAAGTGCCAACGGTTCGGGCACGGCACAAACTCCTGTCTCGGCCGACTTACCTGCGCGAAATGCGCCCAGCCTGACCACGCGTCCGAAAATTGTAACGTGCAACAGCCTCTTTGCATAAACTGCAGGGTCCACACGCGGCCTACTCCAGGAAATGTGAAAAATTTCAACTTGAAAAGAAAATCATAAGCATCAAGGTAATCGAAAACATCCCCTTCTCAGAGGCGCGGAAGAGGTTCGCCTCCTTCCCTCTGGGCAGGTACGCCGACGCAGCTCGCCGGGGTCGGAGCGGCGTCTTGTTTCGGCAGGGACCCAGTATCGAGAGTCGGACTTGGTCCCGCCGCCACCCCCCCCCCTTCCTGGGTTGCCTCTTGCAGCCCAACCCGCCTCCGCACCGCTCGCTGGGCCAGCAGCGGCTGTGGGGGCAACCACGTCTGGTGGAAGCGATGCTGCATCCTCTACTTCCACTCCAGCGTCCCAAACCACAGGCGAGGGCGCAGAGGAGTTGGACTTAAGAGAGCCAGCGGCAGCTCCCACCCCCACTGCACCGCCTGCGCCATCCGAGGCGTTCCTGAATCCCTCGGTGGTTGCGGGCAAGGAAAAGCGCGCCCCAAAGGGTTCGCGGTCCAAGGAGCCTGATCCCTCAGCGCTCCGAGGACATCCGACGATGAAATGAACGTCCGTCGGTTCTTGTCTGCGGTGCACCGCAAGGAACGCGTCCCGACGCCAAAGCCTCCCGACAAGCCAAAAAAGACGAGAGTCACAGCCCCGAAAGACGACACATAAACAACACAGTCCAGTAGCTCCGAACATTTCATAATGGGAAGAGAGAACATAGTACAATGGAACTGCAGAGGCCTCTTTAAAAATCTTGACGATGTAAATGAAATACTGCATGCTAATCAGCCAAGTGTAATGTGTGTTCAGGAAACACATTTGAATTCTAAACACACAAATTTCTTGAATAGCCCTGACCTGGTATACAGAAGGGACAGGGTTGGCTGCACACACTCTTCTGGGGGTGTGGCCATAATCGCCCGGAAATCTTTAGCATTCCACCCTGTCACTTTGAACACTGTCCTTGAGGCTGTAGCAATTCGAACAATAATATTTAATAGGTTGATAACGGTATGCTCCATATACATTCCTCCTGATCTTGCACTTTCGAGCTCTGACTTCGAGGCGTTGGTCGACCAGCTGGCCGAACCATACATCCTAACAGGTGACCTTAATGCACACAATTGTCTTTGGGGCTCTACTCGTACGGATGCCCGAGGTCGCCTGATAGAGAAATTCCTTACATCTTCAGGAGCATGCCTTTTCAACAATAAACAGCCTACATACCATAACATAGGACACAACACATACTCATATCTTGACTTGGCTATTGGCTCCGCAGTTCTCTTTCCTCTTCTCGAGTGGGGTGTTGGAACTGACCCATATGGCAGTGACCACTTCCCCACCTCACTAACATATATAGGTAAAGGCCCAAGCAGTTCATCTTCCCCTAGTAGGTTCAATGAAGCACGAGCTAACTGGAACACATTTGCAGAGACATCGAAACTACACTACACAACCATAAGACACCTACACGTGGATGAAGCCGCTCAATTCCTCACGGCGCACATCCTCGCCGCCGCCGAAAAGTCCATTCCCCACGCCTCTGGTGCCCCGCGCAACCAGCGGAGGCCGTGGTGGAATGAGGACTGTAGGCGGGCGCGGGAGGCCCAGAACAACGCGTGGGGTATCCTCCGTCGGTACCCCACGTCGGGGGTAACCTCATGTTGTTCAAACGGGCCAAGGCGTTCGGAAAACGTGTGCGCCGTGAGGCAAAACGAGAGAGTTGGCGCACCTTCCTTACATCCATTAACTCATACACAGACGCACACAAGGTATGGACAAGAATACGCAAACTTAAAGGACAACATACACATAGCCTGCCCCTGGTCAGTACAACAGGGGACACACTCGAAGACCAGGCTAACACACTCGCACAACACTTTCAACACGTGTCCAGCTCTGCACACTACACAAACACTTTCTTGAAACATAAAGCCTCTTGTGAAAAGAAGTCCCTACGCGACAACAACAAATCACAGACTTCTTACAACTCCCTGTTTTCACTACATGAGCTGAGGGCTGCTCTAAGCACGTGTAAACCCTTACAACACTTACACGCAACCACACTCGAAACCCTTCTACATCTATTTAATATAATATGACTTTCGGGGCACATTCCCAAGTCTTGGAGGGAGGTCATAGTAGTGACTTTTTTGAAGGAGGGAAAGGACCCGTCGTCCCCCTCAAGTTACCGTCCTATAGCCCTGACGAGCTGCCTGTGCAAGCTCTTCGAGATGATGATCAATCGCAGGCTGGTGTACTTCCTTGAGTACAACGGTCTTCTCGAGAGCTGCCAGGCAGGCTTCAGGGTGGTGCGCTCCACCAATGATCAGCTGGTTGCGTTGGAATCCTACATAAAAGATGCCTTCATTCACAAACAGTTCTGCATTACAGTCTTCTTTGATTTTGAAAAGGCCTACGACACGGCATGGCGATACGGCATCTTGAGTGACTTGAAGTCATTCGGTGTTTCGGGCAACATGCTTAGCACTCTTTCTAGCCACATGTCTGAACGAACTTTCCGTGTAAGAATTGGTAGTGCACTTTCTAATGTACATGTTCAGGAAAATGGTGTGCCTCAGGGAGGTGTTTTGAGCTGCACACTCTTCATAGTGAAGATGAACTCACTCCGTAAGGCATTGCCACCAACCATTTCTTGTTCAGTTTATGTAGATGACGTCCAAATATCTTTTAAATCATGTAATATGTCAATCTGTGAACGGCAAGTCCAGCTCGGCGTGAACAAACTTGCTGGCTGGGCGGACACAAACGGCTTTAAGCTGAACCCCGTAAAAAGTACTTGCGTTGTGTTCACCCGTGTTCGCGGGATCCATGTGGACCCTGACATTACTCTAAACGGCGTGTCGATTCCTGTAAAAAAGGAGCACAAGTTTTTAGGCCTAATATTCGACAATAAACTAACATTTCTTCCTCATCTGAAAATGCTTAAGCAAAAATACCTAAAAACTATGAATATCCTTAAAGTTGTCCCTCACCAATCGTACGGTGCAGACAAGCAGCTACTCCTGCGTCTTTATACTGCACTGGTAGGATCTCGCTTGGACTACGGCAGCGTCGTATATGGGTCTGCAACGAAAACGGCACTTAAAATGCTTGACCCAGTTCTGCATTTGGGGCTTCGCCTTGCTTGTGGCGCCTTTCGCACCAGCCCTGTTGAAAGCCTCTATGCAGAGTGCAACAAATGGTCCCTGTATCACCAGAAAATATACACTGACTTGTTGTATGCCTCTAAAATCATGTCTCTTACAAATCATCCCCTTAACTCGATCATTCATGATGCATCCTCACAGCAGCTCTTTTTAAACCGTCCATCTATTCCCATGCCGTTCCCTCTCAGAGTGAGAGGAGAAGCTTCTGAGCTAGCAGTGTCATTTTCATATATCCACAAGACAGCGATCATTGATTTTATTGCACCATGGCAAGCCAGGGATGTTTCTTGTGACCTGTCCTTTGTGCAGTTCGACAAAAACAGGGCACCAAGGGCAGCTATTATGCAGCATTTTCTCTTTCTGCAGGATAAGTACCAGTGTGCAGAGTTTTACTCCGACGCATCAAAGACAGCTGATGCTGTGTCTTGTGCTGCGCATGGACTGAACTTTAACGTGGCAGAAACAATGAACTCCCACAACAGCATTTTTACAGCTGAAGCACACGGCATTTTACTTATTTTAGACCACATTGTCCAACATCAAATTCCAAAGTCCATAGTTTTTACAGATTCCCTTAGTGTTGTACGTGCACTTTTGTCTAGAAAACGCTCAAAAAATTATGTAATCAATCTTGTTTTTAAGGGCCTTATGGCGGCATACGCAACAAGTCTTGAAATAACAATATGTTGGGTTCCTGGCCATTGTGGAATAGCCAGGAATGAAACCGCAGATGAAATGGCCACTGCTGCTACACTCTTGAATTCAGTGGGCATAGCAACACTGCCGTACACAGATATGAAGCCACACATCAGACACCAACTTCACAACACGTGGCAAACACACTGGAGTGAACAGACAGATAACAAGTTACATGTAATAAAACCTCACTTGGGACCATACGCTACTGACTCACACAACAGGCACATTGAAGTTACCTTAGCTAGATTGCGGATGGGCCATACCCATGTAACGCACTCGCACCTGCTCACGGGATCTCCAAGACCCCTGTGTAGCAGGTGTGGGGAGGGGCTATCCGTAGTTCACATCCTAATCACATGCAAGGCACTCGACACAAGACACAGACACTTCAAGGAACTATACAGACAACACATTCCGCTACACCCTTCCTTATTTTTGGGTGATAATGTCATGGTTTCTGTGCAACGCGTTTTTAAATATTTGTCTGATGTTAACTTTTTAAACCTCATTTCCTATCATGCGTAATCAAAACTGGCCCTATACACCAGCCATCACCATTGCCGTTATTGATTTTATTGTTATTTTGGCTTTAGTAGCCAGTATTTTCTTTTAGATACTTTTGTTTGGCGCTCTTTGCCCCAGCTGGCCTTGCGCCAAAAAACTCTAACCATCATCATCATTAGTATGTCGCGCCTAATTACACCAATTTTAAAATCCTTTTCGAATTTTTATGGCCCAGTAACCGGTGAAAGCTCTGTATGGCAAACTACGAATGCGGCCACGCGGAGAATAAAAAAAACACCCCTAAAAATAGGACAGCATGTGATCCCAGAACAGTCCCGTAAGAATGCTAGGCATGGCCCTACAGCGAAGCGGCAGCAGATCCGATCTCAGTTTGGCGAAAATACCGGAAATATTTAAACATTCCGATCACATTGCAAAACGTCTGCACAGGGGAAGATAGGGGCGGGGGGCGGAGAAAAGTAAAGCAGGCACTGACCACTACTTAGTTACCGTACAGCCTGCGGTACCCGAAAACCACCCGCATTTAGAGAGGCAGCATATCATAACAGCAACCTCGCAATTTTCACGATCACCGTGAGGGTCTTTAAATTGTGTCATATATTACCTTAGAAGGAATCAGAGAGTTCCTCCTTTAGCTCATAAAGAACGTCTGAGAAAAGGCAATATTAGAACCGGTCATCACATGAAATACAAGCTCAACTTCAGAGAAAAAAACCATCTGGACTCCATGATGTATATATCGCCGATCCAGCCCGTTTCCATAATAGCCCTCCCCCGACGGAAAAACATACATCAAAATTCACGCAAGGACCGGCGACAAGCCAGAATCAAATTCTTTCGGGGAAATCTCCAAAACGATGAAAACAGTATTGGTAGTTCGAAAGTAGGAAGGCAGCAATTGTCGTAGTGGACTACCGTGACCATTGCTGCGAAGTCATTACATACAGGAATTAAAAAAAGCGGAAATCGGATCCATACTTGTGGTCATCAACCTAGCGGAACTATCCGGAAGATGATTAACCATCATTACGAGCGCTCACAAGGCCATTAGTGTTTTGACTTCAAGCAGAGTACTTGAACGCCTGCCAAAGATTTTCCTAACCACAATGATGAAACTTCACGTCACATCACACCCGCATACAAAGGTTAGGAAAATAACGATGCAGATGACCAAGATACGCGCGAACTCGCATACTGTGCTCCGTGTTGACCACAGGCCCCTCACGAAAAAAAAAAATGAAAACGTCTCCTCCTCCTACGCATATAGGAACACCATCCTTTCTCGTGCCACAAACGGATCTTAACGCCGTAGAATCGCAAATTATGATCAGGATACAAACCAGCACACATGAGCCACACAAGCGTAGGTTGGCTGGGCCTGTCCTGTGTTACGGTGACTAAAAACGTAAGCTCTCGTCACTGAACTTCAGTGACGAGAGCTATCTGGGTGACTGTGCGACCATCTGGGCGAATGGAATCGTTCAGATAGCCGAATCGATAAGGCATCCGATATCAAATCGGAAGGCGTGGTAACCGAAAAAAATACCGGTTCGGTTACGGTTCTGGTTCAGGCGAAATCATTTCGTTCCGGTTCAGTTCCGGTTCGACAAAATCACGTACCGAACCACTTCGCGAACCCGTTGGGGAGCTTAAACTGGTTCGCGAACCGGTTCGATGAGTTGAATTATCACTGAAATTAGAAAAAAACATTTAGTAGTTGATAACGACAGCCAAATCAAAATACAAACAAAAATTCTTCCCCAAGGACAGTGGCGCGATTCCAAAGCAAACTTCAAACATTTGCGAGATAGAAAAACAGATGAAGTGGCGACGATTTACCACCTACTTTCTCGCACAGACTTTATGTTGTCCTAGCGACTATTCATAAAGCCACCGCCAAGAGGTATGACGGTTGGATATATTTTCTCCCCTTTCCTTTTTTGTTGAAATCGCAATCATCTCTATGGAATCGCCCATCACGCTAACCTTGAAGCCTTAAATTTAGGCCTGCGTACTGGCGCGTTCAAATACCAGCGCTTAATATCGATGGTGCACATTTTTTTTTTGTAACAAAACAGAAAGATCCTATAACAGGCACATAAATACTACCAATGAATTAGATTATTTGGTCACCCTGAATTATTTGTTAGCTGTAACCTTATCGAATGTGTTAGCCACACTTTTGTTAAACGTAAGATTTAATTAACGCTCAGTCACTGAATTATTGCTCTGACTACTGCAATCCCTTTTGCGATAGCTACACCGGATGTGTGCATTACAATCAGTATCTGACCCCCGGCCATCGTTCCGTGTGCTACATTCCGGAATCTTATGACAGATTATGCTCTTACAAAATTAAAGGGAAATTTGACGCGCGAAGCATGACAGGACTTTTTTGGGTAGACGCTCTTTAATTCGTCCACAGCAGTACTCTGCTCCGGAACGAGTAGTAGTAGAAGTATTGTAGCGAGTTGGGTAGTCAGTACAAGTGCACCTTCGAAAAAAAAGCAGATCTGAAAGAGACAAAACTGCATAACAAGCAGGAAAGATGATCACTGGGCAAATGGGACACTGTGAGGTAGCGGCCTGCCTTTCTGCATGAGTCATATGCTTTATTATTACTGTTTCTGCTTCCAAGACAACGTAAAGGGCTGCAGTTTTTTGCCAAGGGATTAAGTGCGCACCTTAACAGTTTTCTCTGACATATCCGTTGTTATTTGTATCTGTAAAAAAACGGAACTTGTCCAGTGTACTGTCTTCAAAAACTGACCACAGAACAACACACTTCCTTCGCATTGATGGCACGTTTGGTTATGGAAGGCAGGGCAAAGAAAAGTATAGAGCAATATCCACGTTTTGGTGCTTTTTGTTTACTTCTTCGGTTTTACTTACTTTTTGCGTAATATTTAAAAAAAAAGCGTGATTCGCCTGTTCTTTCTTGTTGTTTTCTGTGTAAACACAGTTAAAAAAAACTGGCGCATTGGATGCCCCGTGGCACATCTCTCCCCCGAGGTGCAGCTTATGTTGCAGGCCGGCAGTCTTTTTAACCAGCTGGTGATATTAAACTTGGATAAAAATCTCGACACAAGGGCGTTCTGGATTTCCATCTACTTCATAAAAATGGTCGTGTGGAAGGTAGATCGACGCCACTTGTGGTCAGCAGCAACAGCTTAGCCACTGAGCAGCTCCTGCGGTCACACTTGTCAAGTATTAAAAGTTTGCAGGTGTCGGACCTTTTAAACAAATTATGAAATACAAAAAGTTTTCACACATCGGGTGTGGGCTTTCGCTGTTGCGCAGTGGAGCACTCCTTCGGCCTGATTGCTCCAATACAGTTGCAGCTATCCCCTGCCAGCTGCCGAGAATTACATTTCGTTTGGTCAGCTTGCACTACGCTCGAGCTTCCAGCAGCAACAGACCATTGCTACATTGGTTCTCGTTCATTTCCTCTGTTGTTACATAGAGCGTGATAGTGTTCAATTGTCTGGAGGGGCAAGTGCGCGAGCGGGTACAATGTTTCTTTGATACAGTGATAAATCAGCGAAAATATCACTCGAGAAAAAATCCGCCGTTTTTTGCGGGAGCGGGAGTCGAACCCACATCTCCGCATAACGCGTATGGTGCACTGACCATATATATATATATATATATATATATATATACTTGAGAAAATGGTAGACGCACGATTAAAAATAAAAACAGTGGCTTACTGACGTTTCGACTGCGGGACCAGTCTTCATCTTCACCAGTCTTCACCAGGTTACTCAAGATGAAGACTGGTCCCGCAGTCGAAACGTCAGTAAACCACTGTTTTTGTTTTTAATCGTGCGTCTACCATTTTCTCAAGTATTTTTTCTGGCTCCTCGACAAGTTTTCTTTTACTGCTTATATATATATATATATATATATATATATATATATATATATATATATATATATATATATATATATATATATATATATATATATATATATATATATATATATCGAATCATAAAAGGAGATGAGGGGCTGGTTGAAATAAGACAGAAATAAGGGATGGCAGTCAAGAAAACCTCGGAAAGCAAAGGGGAGAATGTGGTAGGTCATAGAAACAGATAAAGAATTCGGAAAGACAGAAAGAAAGTCGAGAAAAAATGCCCTCCGGTGGAATCCGAACCCACTAGCTCCAGAATACACGTCTGGTGCGATGACCACTACGCTACCGTCGGGGCGATTTTCCCCTCCACTTTCTGGGGTATTTATGCTGAGGTATTTTGTTTTCCTCCAATTTGGGGGTGGTAGCCAGCGCCACTAGGACTACTCGGGTTGAAGGGGACCTTCTCTTTAACACCCGGGCCGTGACTCGAGTTTCTACGGCATTTCGAGAGTGGTCGACGAGCATTGAACCCTCTTAAGCTCCCTATGGCACCAAGACTCCCAGAACAGAGGCCCTCGCTTTCAGAGGTTTTCTTGACTCCCAACTCTTATTTCCCTCTCTCTCTCTCTCTCTCTCTCTCTATATATATATATATATATATATATATATATATATATAAATATATATATATATATATATATATATATATATATATATATATATATATATATATATATATATATATATATATATATATAGTGGCGCTGGCTACCACCCCCAAGTGCAAGAAATAAAACATATCTTAACATCAATACCAGAGAAAATGCTGGGAATACAGCCCCGCCGGTAGCGTAGTGGTCATCGCACCACACCGGTATTCTGGAGGTCGTGGGTTCGGATCCCAGCCGGCGGGCATTTTTTCACCACTTTCTTTCTGACACAAAAAAATTCTTCATCTGTTTCTACGACACCGCATTCCCCCCTTTGCTTTCCGAGGTTTTCTTGACTGCCAACCCTTGTTCTATATGTACAGGGTGTCCCAGCTATCATGCACCAAGATTTAAAAAAAGAGTAAAGGCGTAACTCGAAAGAAAGCAGGTGCATAATGTTTGCAGTACTGTGAAGAAGCGGACAGTATTTTTTTCTTTAATGAGACTTAATTAACTAATTGTAATTAATTATCTAACTCGAGAAATACTGTCCTAATCACTAAAGTGTCAATGAGGCACTTGTAGGTAACCATGAGGGGCATCTAACTGCGGTATTTTCAGCGACGAACTTATTGCGTACACATTTATTCTGACTGATAAAGGAAACCCACGAAATATGAAAAATACCACGTGACGGCGCCTCCGCGCGTACCGTAAAGCAACGCCCTCAAACAGGCTGCCTCTGAGTTAGCCAGAATGAAACAGACAAAAGAAAGAAAGAATAAATCGCGACCGAGTTTGTTCCTTATCTGCACACGCGTCCCGCGAATCGTGCTGCTACTGTTCCTTCCCTGCATGCTATTATCAAGGTGATGCGCTGTCTATTCGGTCGGGTAACACGCGAAGCAGTTGCTTTCAATCAGCTTTGTTTGGGGACGCTGCTTTACAATGCGCGCGTAAGCGTCGTCACGTGGTATTTTTCATATTTCGCGGGTTTCCTTTATCAGTCAGAATAAATGAGTACGCAATTAGTTCGTCGCTGAAAATAGCGCAGTTAGATGCCCCTCGTGGTTACCTACAAGCGCCTCATTAACACTTTAGTGATTAGGACAGTATTTCTCGAGTTATATATATATATATATATATATATATATATATATATATATATATATATATATATATATATATACTGATGCCCTACGTGATGCCTTGCAATACAAGCGGGAGCAAGCATAACCAGCGTTAGCATGCACCGTTTCATATACACTACCTTCATGTACAATGTGATATCCCGCTTCATGTGCTAATTGTCTTAATGCCCCTACTTTGTTGTACCTTCTGCTAAAACACCCAAACAAACTCCGTTAGTGCTCCGTTTGCACCGTTTGCAACTGCAGAAGTCGGGGGTGGGGGGGAGGCTTAGAAAATGTATTTGTCGGAAGTAACTGCCTTCGAGGTCCGGTATTTTCCACTTCTTCTGGTCACTGGAATCTTCAGAAATATAGGACCTTGCTTTCTCATTTCAGCTTCAAACAAAAGTATTCGCACTCGACAGCTGACTCAAACTACGGCATGAGTAAGAAAAACTCATGTGATAAAATTTCTTGGACTGTAAAACCAGCCTAGTGGACTTGTAATTGTGACCGTTTAGTGAAAATAGCGTTATTCGTGCTAAAACCAGTGTAAAGAGGATAGTACAGTAAAATACAAAAAAGAGGGCAAGCTCCGGACCTCAACTGACGTCATTATTTGCACAAAACAAGTGACAACAATTCAGCACGTACGAGTGACAACTTTTTACCTCTAAATGTGCTCATGGGGCAACGGGTAGCTCTGAAATTTCGTTAGCCGTTGTGGAAATAAACCAACCTGGTGGGGTGCCCTGCTTTCCCCCTTTTAAAAGCGAGTCTTGCATTCGTTTTAGTCAACTTTGTGGCCTCTCACTTCTGTGGAGGCTGTATTGTTAAATTGCTGAGGGCGGCACTGTCAAATTTATAGGCTTGGCTACAACTGGGTTCTATCTCCTGACTAGTGATATTGGGTGCCTCTTCTGCCTTTTGAGTTGTGAAGTGCGATAGCTCGTCCTAGACAAGTGCACCCAAATATTACATATTGGCTAAATGCACTCCCTACCGTTTTTTGGTGATGTCTGTGGGGCAGCGAATGACGAAACAACATTAATACAAAAATCAACTACCCCTTTCTCGACGCGACAACGACGGGGAAACGCAAATCTTCCCAAAACAAAGTCCAACACCAAACGAACCAACCCAGAAGCGAGCGGACCCACATCACACCGCCTTAACATTTACATCACGTATTTCTTATTAGGGCGGTTTACTGCACTGCGATTGTGCTATCTAGCGCTTTATTAGAGAGTTATAGCAGATCGGAAAAATGGTTCCGGTACGGTAACGTCTACCATCTGGACGCCACCACGCATGCGCAGAACCCTACCGTATACCGGAGCGACTTGGCCGGACGGTACCGAGACGTACCGTGCCCGCCGTTCCAAAGCGGACGGCCGCTTTGGAAAAGTTTGGTGGACGTACGCTTGGCTCACGCCTAGTCGAACGGATTGTAAATATGAGATCGTTTAAGAACAATGAGGTTACAACAAGGGAAATCCGTGCGATTCTGACAGCTCAAGCAGCAAGCGAAACACGGTCCCGACCAATCTGCCGTGGCTTGTGTCGTCGAGCGACGCCTGTACTATAGCTTCTTTTAGGTTAAATAAAGGCGATCCGGCTACATAACTAGTATTAACAGCAACATGGGGCCCGCCAAGAAATCAGCGAGTGAGCACCAGGCGGTATCAGTGCGAGGGACTCCCAAATACAACAAAAAACTAGAAGCAGCCAGCCGTATGTACTAGGAGCCCAGCTTGACCTGCTGGCGCCGTCTGTTGAGATTTTGCAGAGGTAAAATGCCCGCTTCACGTTCACGCAGTCGCTAGTTGGAATCTCCGTAGGGCCGTTGGATATTTTTTTTAATACTGCCTTCAAATCTTTTGAGAACTGAAAACTAATATTTCAGTACAGGAAACGCCACAGACTCACGAAGAATTGCCTAATGACGTACAACCGAAGTCGCTCCCAGTCACGGTAGCATGTCCGGTAGTACGGTCTGCTATAACTCTTAAAACGAGCCTTCCCGGTACGGTACGGTAACGGGTACCGCGTACCGTACCGGAACCGTTTTTCCGATCTGCTATAACTCTCTATTGATACGGACATTCCATGGAGTTCCCTACCGTTCAACCATCGTCGTCGTTCGACGGAAGGGGGTATTTTCTGTCTAAGTTTGCATGGCCATGCACCTTCCTCCAAATTCAAACTGATTCAACCATGCCCGAATGGCCCATTCTGGTAGACCTCGGCTTCATAGCGCAAAGGACCCAGGTTCGATTCCGACCACGGGAAGCTGCAGTGCATTTTGTGTTGACTACAGACGACATTAGTGAGAAGCAGAAAACTGCGCTTCAAAACAGGTGCAAATTTACGGCAACCAGCTGCAGTAACTCCACGACGGCGATAGCTGTCACCTTTGTCAGGCCCATCACGTTGGCTGCTTAAAACCCGTTCCGATTCCGTGAAAATTGTTTGTAATAATCCATTCAATACGTCATAAAGAACTCGATGCGAGTTCTGTTGCTGGCCCATTTCATTGCCCCCGTCACTGAGGATGGTGGGTACCTGGAGCACGTTTATTCATTTGAATATTGAGGGGCCGCCGAAGACCTGTCATTATCGCTACGAAGGGCAGGTGATACTACTTGAGGAAATATTCCTCCGGTCCACATCACCAGTATTTAACGAGAAAAGAAGTCTTCCTCCTGTTAAAGTTGCTCCTTTGCCGGCACGGACTTAGTGGACTATCAGGGGACTTCCAAGGAGCAACAGCCGCTTTCAGTGACGCATGCATCGTGATACCTACGACAAAAATGCAGTCCCAGCGCCGGGCCGTAAAAAAACTACCATCTAAAAACGCTTCACTAGTGTTGCCGTAGAAACTGCCTTGAACGTGCCCTGAATCAAACCTTTCGCGTCTGATCACTTACGCCGTCACACTAATGGGACAAAATAAAGTGCGATTAGATTCTGCAGCAGATCAGATGCAAAGGCATCTGATCTGCTGCAGAAGGGAAACAAAAGAAGGAGTTTAATAATTTTATTTGGCGCGATATATGCTGTCTTTTCAAAGATTAAAACCGGAAAGAAAGTAATAATACTGCCAGGCAAGACCCTGATTGAAGACGGTATTATATAGAAAATCAGAGCCTCACGAAGCTCGAAGCAAAGACCCTCTTCACTTAAAGCCTGCTATTTCGGTCCTTCTTTGGAGTGTGACAAAGCCGAACCGAGGCATCGACGTTCTTCCGTAGCAGTTTGGAACTTGAAGGTTTAGTTTTGTCCGTCAATAGCTGGCTGGTTCGTCAGGCCAATCTATGCCTCACCCAATGCGCCTCGCAGCAGCCCGGTGACTGCGCGCGTAATCTTCCCGTTCGATCCGTCTAGGAAGACTGATTGCCGCCGTGCTCGCGATTTGTTCCGGGCCCCCAATTGTGCTTGCGGCCCGTACACCATCCTGCGCCCCATTGATGTCGCCTAGGTCGCATACAATGAGCAATTGACCCGTTCTTCTGCAGTGGACTTAACATCGCGGGCAGAGCAAAATGGATATCTACAAAGAAAGCCTTGTCTGACACGAATTCGTCGCCGTCCGGCCATTGATTTCTGGTATTATAAATTTCTCCCTGACTCTCTCTCTCTCTCTCTATTTTTTTATATTTCTGTTTTTCTTTCTTCATTCCCTGGGCAATCGCGGGAAAGAAGCTGCTTTTATGCAGCTTCAATAAACCTTACGCGCATGCTTTGCCATATTTGTTCTCTTTCATTTTGCACCAATAGGCGTGCATTGCAAATCCTACGGGTATCGATTCTTGTAAACGAACTCGGCTTGTACATGAGCTCAGATTCAATTTGAAAGCAGGCTATAAAATAAAAAACCGGCGAAAGTGACCCTAGAGATTGGAATGCCTGAAATCGGGAGTTAAAATACTATAAAACGAAGGAGAAAGCTTGAGAAGGAAAAGCACGAAGAAATAAACGGTGAGTGAGACGAAGGACACGCCTGATCAAGTCAGCAAGAATGCTTTCCCGCGCGGAATGTGAGCTCAAAAGCCGGCCCGGGTCCACGCCCGTAAAGCTGTTTAATTGGATTGCACGTTCTTCCACTCACGCTGGATTATAAGATTCCAGTAGCGTGGGCTTATAGTATGCCGAAACAAAAACAAATAAAAGCATGCCGCGTGCAACGGACAGACAGGTTCAGCTAGTCATTCCTCACAAATAAACCAGCGGCCGAACGTACGTAATTTATTTATTTACTCTCAAGGCAATGCATTACAGAGAGGAGTGGTGAAAAACGTTTTACAAACAACAGAACAAAATGGAGCAACATCAAAACGGGTACGCGTGTAAGGTCATCTTGAAGTTATTCGTGTCGATGATTGTTGCGATGGAAGCAGGTAGTTGGTTCCAATCCGAGCTTGTAGTGGGCACGAATGAGTTAATAGATATTAGCTCGCCTTTCGCGCAATCCGGTGCACGAACTATCGACCACTTCATTCTCTTGTTTTCTACTTTTTTTCTTTCTAGAACACTGCAGTTTCAAACATGTTCAGTATTGTAGTTACACCTTTGAAGTATAATTTTAGGCAAGACGAGGCCTGTTGCTTGTCGTTGTTCTATTTTCTTCATTTTGTCATCGCATGTCAGTTAACATCCACACTAGTTAGGTGTAATCACAGTGAAACACTGAACGCCTGGCCATAAGCGATGTCGTATTTACCGGGCATGAAACAGTCAATTACACGATCACCCCTCGACGCTGCTGTAAGGGATAGCCTTACTGACAACATTACAAGCGCAAGGAATGTCAGAAATCCGTGAAAACGTGCTCAAGCTTCGAAATATTGTCATGTGTTCTTCAACACCGGCGTGAAAATGCAACGGTGATGACAAACCAGCGTTCTTACCGGCGCCTCGCGCGTGAATAACACCGAACATGGGCGAACGACGACGAAGGAGGAGTTTTAAGGGTTCATCATCATCGTGAGATTTTTTTTTTTGCGATAGTACGCCCTTTGGCATAAATTGATACAAGTTAGCAGCCGATTCCCAGAGGAAGTCCAGAAGACAGTGGGGCTGGGGCCCCCACAGCCATCGCTGGAGATCAAGGGGTCTCCCAGGATGCAGGCCTTTGCCGCGAAGGTGTCAGGATCTTGCTGCACTCAGGGAAGGGCACGTCCATAACAGGTGATTGGTGTCGGCATCTTCGGCAGGAGCCGTACAGAAGGGGCAGTTGTTGGTAAAGGGGGCATGCTATCGCGGTGGCCACGCCTGAGTTACTGCAGGCGAGAGGGCCACCCCAACTCCAACTCTACGCAGCAGGACCTCCTCCCAGCGAGCGAGCCCACTGGGAAGGTCTGTTCCACACGGTGGGATGAGAGCGCGTGCGGCGAGACGCAGATCTTCCTTTAGTTGGAGGAATTGTTCATGCGTTCAAGGGCAACAGCCGTGGAACCAGCGTAAGGTGACAAAAAAACTATCCACCGCAATATGAGTGGTGATAGTATAACTGCTAAAAAATTAATCGGCGCTAAAACAGGGACGACGAAGAAACACGTAATAGACAACACGGTGCCGAACTTCCAACTAGAATTTATTGAAAAGATGCTGCTTATATACCCAAAACTAAAATACTAAAAGCATTGTGATGACAAAATGCATCACATTTCTAAAAACGCTACTTCTATATCTGTCAGTGATATGGACGGAGTACTAACGCAGTTAGTCCCTGCCTGTCTGATAAAAGAGCTTCCATAATTTCGCGCTCAAGCTTACCTCTTGCTTTCCGCAAAAACTTTGTCCTATCTAGCAGGGGGCTACACTTGCAACTTTTGCAGTGCTCAGATAGGTTGCCACCAGCTTTATTTGCAACTGTCCAGTTGTGCTCCTTTGCCCTCTCATTGATGCACCTTCCAGTCTGCCCTATGTACACTTTTAAATGCAGAGCATTTCAGTAACTCACGATGTCACCCGCGTTGACGTCCGTAGTCCGCATCGCTCCCCCTACACTATATAAAAAAATAATACTTACCGGCGCCACGTTTCGATCCCACGACTCTGCGGGCGGAACGCAAGGTACATGGTGCTCTACCCACTGGGCCACAAAGCCGACACAGAACGGAAGGTTACGAACGCGCCTTATATCCTTGACTCATTCAACCGTCGGCCACAGGTGCGCCCTCTCCCCCGCGTTCTCCTCGCCTTCTCTCCGCTCGCAACACCCTCTCTCGACGCGTTCGGTTCGGGCGCACAACAGGTGGGGACGTGCGCAACACCCTCTCTCGCGGCGTTGGGTTCGCGCTGAGTAACAGTCGGTTCGCGCGCAAGAACAGACGGGTGCGCTCGCATCGCGCTCTCTCGTCGCGGTCGGTTCGCGCTTAAACCACATATGTCGTTCGCGCGCGCTCCGGTCGCTAACATCTGTGGCGTAATCGTGACGTCAACATCACGCGTTCATGTGGTGTCGCGATTTCGGCGCTATAACACTATCTCGCGAGGGGCATTGGATTGGATTCGATTGAATTGGCTTGGATTGGCTTGGATTGGATTGGATTGGTTTGGATTTGGATTGGATTGGATTAAAGTGGATTGTGTTGGATTGTGTTGCGTCATAGCCGCGCCACGTTGCGTCATAGCCGCTCCACGTTGCGTCATAGCCGCTCCACGTTGCGTCATAGCCGCGGCAGGGGGTTCACGGCACGTTTCACGTTTCACCATCGACTTCATCGACAATGTCTACGCTGGAAGACAACAATTACAACAACAACAACCAATACGTAATCCATACGACTTGGAGGCGCGCCCCCCGCGGAAATGCTCTGCATTTGCTCGTGCCCCTCGCGAGGGGGATGTTTTTTTTATTTTTTTTGCAACTCAGGGGAATTTCATAAACTATACCCTTGCTGCAGTCTGTGTAGCGAACAGCGTGGTTTTTAGCACAGGGTTCGGATTTTTTCTTCGAAGTATTGCTCATTATAGGGCAAACGTTTGACAGCTTTTCCGGGGCACTGAAAACGATATTTACCCGGTATCTTTGCGCCATTTTCTTTACATTGTGCGACACTCTGTGTAAATATGGGATGACGTGCACCTTTTTCCTTGTCGGCCTGTCTAGTTCGTCTGGGCTATCTTTTCGCCTCATCTTTTGTAGACGAGCTTCACACACGCTCGAAATCAGAAAAGAAGGGAACCGGGCCCGGCTTAGCCTCAAAATATGGTCGTAGAAACTAGCCTCCACTTTGTGCACGCACGATTTTCTCAAGGCTTCTTGAATACACGTCATCGCTACACCCCTTTTTACTAGTTTTGAGTGCGCACTATTGAAGGGAAAAAGCTGTTTTTGTGTCCTCGGACTGTACTGCCAGCAAACATGCGTGCCTCCTCTGAACGAAAGCTGCAAATCAAGGAAGCGGATTTCATTATCACATGGCAACTCACATGTAAATTTGAGAACTTTTGACGCCTGAGTGAAAGTGCTAATCACATTTTTTGCTATCAAATCTTGATGCGCTATTCCCTGATTCATCACCACAATAAAGTCATCCACATACCTACAAATGGTAAGGTCAAGCGAACTATCTAAAGACAAGCTAACTCGGTTATCAAAGGCACTCAAACGCCGGATAGTATAACGCCGGATCCACGACAGTCAGAGAGGGCACGGGTACGTGTCCATTAGTGTAGGCATGTCTCTTGAGACAGACGAGTTGGAGGTAACACCGCGCAAATACCGTATGGGCGCCGTTGACTCGGTGTAAATTTGTACAGTAAAACTTCCAGGAGCTTGAAGAAGTGCCGGTAGTAGCGCCTGCACCCGTCCCGGATGGCAGTAAGCTCCGCCAGCATAGCAGGCCAGGTGCGGAGTGCTTTATAAGTGCAGTTTTGATTCGCTTCTGAATGAGAGGGGCATTCGATCGCCGTAGTTAAAACGCCGTCTTGGGACCCAGCGTCCACAAATGCCTCTACAAACTGGAGGTGGTTCACAGCCGCTAGTAATGGTACGCCCGCGGAATGCGCGTCTGCGTTTCTGGTCGACGGGCTGTGGAGCCGAATGAGCGGCCGGTTGTCGGTCACTTGATGGTACAGCCAGGGCGGCCTAGTTACAGGGTGGGCTGGTAAGGCGGGTAAAGGACGGCCCATGTAGGTCGCCAACGCCGCTGCCTCCGCAACAAAATTAAGTTTGTGCTGGCGGGCGGAGCGGCGCTGATGTACAAGCTCATTCACGGTGTTAAGTTGAGCTTCTTCCTGAAGAGATATGGAACCCGATGCTCGAGCTCCTTTGGTTCTCACCCATGTGGTCGCCTTCGGACGTCAACAGCCGCGTATTTATAATGCGCGATTATATCCCTAAAGTGTGGTTTTGGTCATTTCCATGAAACAAAATTTGGGAAGTTAGCACTCAAGCGCAAGACTTTAATGGCGAAGCTGTTGTATGTGAGCCTTGCCAGACACATAGCTAAGTTTTAGTATCCTCGTTTATTTGCATCGTTCCGGTACTAGTAATCGTCGTCGTATGCATCGAAGAGGTCGTTGTCTTCTTCGCGTGACTGGTGGATGCAAAGTCACCTTCAGCATTGTACACTTACACCAGCTCTTCGTCATCGACTCGAGGCAGCGGTGGTGGGATCTGCAGGTCGTCTCGGGAAGAATTGGTCCACTCGTAGCCGTGTCTACAATTATCCATAATGGCTTCTACAGAATGCGGCGGCCGCGGTGACCTATCCTACACCGAGTGTATTTCCAGCTTTAGCATAAGCGCTGGAGTTTTTTTGTTCACATGCGTGGTAGTGCTTGACGGCAGCGCGGAAGGGTTTTCTTCTGTTTTTTTTTTTTTTTGCTCCAGTCCGGGACTCTGCGGTCGCCGTGAGACACGCGCTCACAAGCACTGGGTATTTTCTCGCTCCACGGGGTGTTGCCAGTTTTTTTTTTGTGTGTGTGCTAAAGCCACTGCGCGTGTTGAGGACGCTCGGCGGTCGCCGCAAGGCACGCGCTCACGATCACTCGGCATTTTCTTGGTATTTTTCCTGCAACGGTGAACTTACGGCTTGTGCAACAGCTCCGCTATTGCACATGCGCATACGTATTCTTTTGCTGTGTACAGGAAAGAGCCAGATCTTCGTACACATGCTGGAGCCTGCTGGCTGTTGGTGCAGAAGGGGGAGGAGAAAGAGGAGGAACATACAGTGGAACCCCGATAATACGACTTGTAAGGGACCACGAGAAAGCGTCGTATGACCGGACTGTCGTACAACCGGGGTACGGGTAAATTCCCGCCTAGTCGACGGTCTCACGCGACAGGTAGGCTAAGAACTTATTTAAACTACTATATTTAGCGCTGTCTCGCGTGATTAGCGAACCGTTACCTGAAATTTCGATTTTAAAAAAATGCGACGCCGATGTTGTGCCATCCTCCCCTCCATGGCGTCCAGCTAGCCCGCGAGCCATGGCCGCCAGCCAAGCGCCACGTGCTCCGCCACCCCCGTGCCGTCCGGCGCCCGCCTGCCTCACGCCTTGGCGCTCAAGAGAAGGCCAACGTGGTCGAGCAAATTAACAGAGGAAAAGGCGAGTGTGAAACTGCCAAGGCCACGCGAAACGAAGGACAGTAAAAGGTGGAGATGAAAAAAAAAAAAACAGCATTGTAGTAAATGATGGAGACATGCTTTGAACGGCCCCGTGCCGTCGCTATTCTGCGTCAAATTGCTCAACACATAGCTGTTTTCGTTTTCAACGATACCCAGCAACGCGAAATAGATAGGATGATTCAAACTTCGCGAGTAAACCACGGTGCGGCGAAAATTATACCGCGGTCATGCTACAGTAACTTGCTGCGGCGGCCAGAGAGTGACCCAAATGGGCCGTGCCAAACGTATGCGTGTCTCCACCCTTCCGACGACCGCGCGTGAATTGAGGTACTCTAGCAAAGAAAGAAGCGGAGTGACAACGCGGCTTTGAAAGACACTGATAAGCAGAGATATACGGAGAGAGAGCGTCGTGAACGGAAGGAACTTCAATCGAGCTGGCGGAGAAAACGGCTCTTCGATCATCGCCGTGGGGTTGTGTCGTATGTGTTTTCGCGTACGTCGGTGGCTCGACGGGAGCTTTAAATTCACGGTCCGCCTGCCACCGGAACCTCGACTTCTCGCGGTTGGCATGTTCACATACTGCTGCCGCGTGGGGCCGTCGCAGGTTAGCTCCCGCACACGAGTACCCGCCAACTTGCTTGCGTCTGTTCAGCAAGTGGTCTGGCCCGCGTGCGGACCTTTGCACATCAAGCATCTCTAAACAGGAGTTAAGAATAAAAAATGTCGGGAC
Organism: Haemaphysalis longicornis; assembly: GCF_048455015.1. Classification (NCBI taxonomy): domain Eukaryota; kingdom Metazoa; phylum Arthropoda; class Arachnida; order Ixodida; family Ixodidae; genus Haemaphysalis; species Haemaphysalis longicornis. Next base: position 342,572,786 of record NW_027526203.1, on the reverse strand, counting down.
AAGGCGGCGAAGTGGTGTAAAATATGGGACGAATGCCGGTTTATCCGTGCCAGGGTACGCCGTATGAAGCGGACCGAGTTCACCCGAGCGTCATGTCACCGGGGTTTTTAATACATTGTTTCTATTGGGTATTTGCCGGCACCGCGGTGATCCGTCGTAAGAAGCGGGTCGTCGTAAGTACGGGGGACGCATCAGCGGGGTTCCACTGTAGTACAAAGACTCATTAATCACCTAATTCGTCTTTAAATGTCTCGACACAACTTTGGTCAAATCAACTGCAGTGGCAGATTACTTTAATGACGTCCATTCCCATTCCCGCGTACGTTTTTTAGAAGACCTTCTGTAGACCTGCAATTAGCGTTGTTTTCATTTATTCAGCTCTTGGCTCCTTCTCAAGAAGCATTTGTATAAACGTTCAGTTTGTCGTCTGCAACCCCCCTTAAAAGTGAATAAGCGTTAAGCCGTTTATTTATACTAAAAATATTCACTATTTTTATTGCCGAATGGAGGCGACCCACGTATTGGCTGCACCGCTGCATCACTCACCTTAAGGGGTCGTTCATTTGCCGTGTTTCAACGAATTGGGTCCATACGCTGCGATTAGCCCCCCCAGCCCCAATAAAAATAGCTTACGTGTTCACTATGCGAAACAGAACGTCGCTTTCACGCTCCTATTACAGGCGTTTCTTACTTAATAAGCGAAATCACGTATTTATACCTTTCGTGAAATTCTGCATAGAATTGGCAGTCAGCCATGATGCAATATGTTTTAGAGAAGTTTCATTTGAACGAAAGCTGCAAGGTCACCCACTCTTGGAGCGTCGCTGATGAGTAGGCGGAAATATGAAACCTTACCCCTCCTCCTTGCTTGGGCAGAGAATCGGTCGCCTTATATACTCACATAGTCTTACAAGCCTCACATTTAAAAAGTTTACTAGCCTCGTAAGACCGATTGTTGCGTTTCAAAATTGCCGCCGTTAGACTTTCCACCGCTGGATGCGCGCGGGACCAGCTTGACTGCGATTGCGGGTGGCGTCGTTTTGGGGCAAAGAGCAAGTACTGGGGAAAATATACAACCGGGGCGGAAGTGTCTTTCGTGAATTAAACGCTGTAATTCAAATTCAAAGCGGACTTTTAATCAACAGCGCACTGCTGACCTCCAATATCCGCAGGTGTATTTTGCCTAAAGGGATCCAAAGATTTGGTTTGGGCTGAAAATATTGACAGTTACCAGCCTTTCCACCGACTGAAGCAGTAAGGCAGTGCACGCCTACATATTTCTCTTGATCGTAGGCACTATTGCTGTAAGGTGTCTTTGCAACTATGCAGTCAAGATTAGTTCTAGCTCAAGCAAGAAAGCGGCGCCAGAAAAGTGAACGTACAGTACCTGCCTCAAGTGGAGTACAAATTTGGACTTGTTGGTTCATAAATTTCTACTTTTGGCGCATGCAGTAGACAAGGTACAGAGAACGTGCCCACACGCACAGTACTATGTGTCCACTTGTTCTCTCTCCCTTGTCTTTTACGCTACAGTTTGAAAGAAATGAAAAGCCGCCTCAGTTCTTGGACATTTGCTTCGTGTATATAACGAAACACACAATGCCGATGCTGCTCCCACCTCAAAAGAAACGAATTTCGAGACTTCCGTATACCTAGCTGCGTCTCGTCGTTTCCGAATGACCCTATCTGCCTTTCACGATATACATCCGCTTCCCACTCAGCAATGCAATGTTTACGCTAGAATACCGAATGGTGTATTTGCCAACGGGTGCCTGCGTTTTGTGCCATCGGCGCACAATACACGCCGGCGCACTTCGAGTGCACAGCAGTGTGCCGCTTTGATTGTCCGCTAAAGTGGATTCAATAACTCAGCCAGCCTGATTGCTACTTTTCGTTGTCTCCCGGCCCGTGTACGAAATTTCAATTGCAGTGCAGGACCCGCCGTTCAGCCCGAATGCGCCCGCTGTTACTCTGGGGCCTATGAGACAACAAATCCCAAAACACCGGGGATCTGTTCTGATGGGATTTCAACTCAAGCTGGACCCTTCGTGGGTGGTGACGGCCGAAGAGCTCGCGTTGTTTGCGCTGTGCTGCTTTGTAAAATCTTCACTGGGGGCTTCGATGCCGGGCTCTACTAAGAAGAAAAGGTACTCGATTGTTATCTCCAAATCTCGTGGGAAACAAAACAACAAAACTAAATGTTCATGACTGACGAGAAATCAACGGCAAAATATCGCATGTAACTGAGGGCTTGCAACCAACAAGGAAAGCGTACGCGTGTAATCCCACCGGTAATTTCATTTGGAAGAACATTGCTCTACGCCCTAAAACAGGAGTCGTAAAAGACCATCCCACAGATACATTGTAGGGCCAGCTGCAATGTTAAGTTCGGCAATGCCACTTGAGGAAACCCCTTTAGAAATTGTCTAGAACAACTTCGTCTGATCAAATACAGCTGTGTGAATGCTACAGAACATTATCATAAAATAATTTGCGTGAAATACAATTAAAAATGGCTAACGAGAATTATAATATATATGGTACGTGTTTGGTGTTTTAGCGAAGATGACCAACTCTGAATAAAATGGCAGTTTACTGTGTATAATTGCTTCACCGGGGCAAATATACTACGTATATAAACAATAACCCAACGCTACATGAAAATGGAGAGGAAAGACAGACCGGATTGGCGCTCAGTCAATTCTTGGTGGGTGCCTGACCCGTTGTGTCTCTGCTCCTTTATCTTGTAGCGTTCTGTTATTTATTTACCATGAACTGAGTCGGAAACCCGACCATTTTGTTGGATACGTTAGTGTTTCAATTATGCAAAAACTAATGAACCAAAGAAAATACTTCAAAATTAAAATTCTACGGCCAATATTTCGCTCTGGGGAGGTGGTTGTGCCGCGAAGCTGTGTGCATTGGGGAGTGTCAACTCAGTGCTTGCCCGGCGAGTATCGGACTTTAATGTCTGCGGTGTGGTCCTTATCGAACCGTTGTTTGCGCACACGGTGCAGCTCGAGCCGAAATGATGATTGAGAAAGTCTTCTTGGAACCTGGCGAACGCGCCCTTGAACTCTTCCAATTTGGCACCTTTGGGCCGAAGGCGATGTGCGCCATTATTGGACTAAGGATATGCATCGTAGGTTCTCGCTCGTCCCTTACGTGCCGTTTCGCGGCCACGCTCGCCGGACGCCGCATTAGTATCCGCATGCAGTCGACGATTACAATCACGTTGCTGTTATCAGGATGCGTTCGCATCGCATTTTCTTTATGAGTATAGGCTCCACTACGCAACACACCATGGGAAAGTCAGCTTACAAAAATCAAGCTGAAAACGATCTCTTTAAAGTCGGCTTCACTTCTAAACACGAATGAATTGTTGGGAAAACATTTTTCTATGCGCAACATGAGCAGTCTTATTTCAAAATATAAAAGCCTTAGGATATCATCCAAGTAAGCCTGGTCTTTGGAAGCTGAAGGGGTTAAGAGCACACGAAGACGACGACGCACAAGGAAGAGAAGACAGGAGAAGGATCTCTTCCTTGTGTGTCGTCGTCTTTGTGCGCTGTTAACCCTTTCATGATGCCCCACCAGCTATCCCATTACCGTGTGTCGTGCTTGGGAAAAACCAAAGGAAAGCGCAGGTCCCTTTTGCGATGAAAAAATTGCATGGAGCACAGCCGTTCCCAAGAGAAGCCCTGTTGCCCTGTTGCAGCCAGCGCCACCTATACGTTTTTTAATCAAACTGAACAGATATTTGACGGTTTTTATAAAACTTTCTATTGTAAACTAAAGAAATAGGACTATTTACGGCAATAAATAAGGATTAATTTAACAAACAAATCTTCTAAAACCAACTGGTAAGCAGCGGCCGCCAGGGGCGCTGCTTACAATAGGAGTTGCAGGAAATTTACAAGGAGAGCGAGGTGCAAATTACCTGGGAGGACCAAAAGTGCACGGAACCGGTAGTCTCAAATAGAGGTTTAAAGCAGGGTTATCCTCTGTCGCCATTGCTGTTCATGCTGTACATGGTAAGACTAGAAAGAAAGCTTGAAGGCAGTAAAATAGCTTTCAATCTGTGTTATCACCGCAAAGGACAGGAAGTGGAACAACACATCCCGGGACTGATATGTGCAGATTACATAGTACTACTAGCAGATAGTGAACAGTGTCTGCAACAGCCCACAGATATATGCGAAGAAGAAGCCACTGAATTGGGGTTAGAGTTTAGCACAGCGAAGGGGGGAGTTCTGGTTTTTAATGGCGACGCCCGTAACGAATTTATATTCGTTCAACAAGCAGCAATACCGTGGGTAACGGAATACCAATATCTGGGCATATGGATAAACGAAGGTCAGGTGTATCTAAAAACTGATGAGGAGCATTTAAGAATGAAAGGAAAAAGAAACGCCTCTATCATGAAGAATAAAGCACTGTGGGGATATAACAGATATGAAGTAGTGAGAGGAACCTGGAAGGGTGTAATGGTACCAGCACTCACCTTTTCAAATGCAGTAGTGTGCGTCAAATCAGAGATTCAATCAGGCTTAGAAGTAAATCAGACGGCAGTAGGTCTATTGGCATTAGGAGCACACAGTAAAACAACAAATGAGGCAGTGCAGGGAGACATGGGATGGGCCTACTTTGAAGTGAGAGAAGCACAGAGCAAAATATGTTTTGAAGAACGACTTAGAAATATTGATGACCAGAGATTGGCGGCCAAAGTGTTACGGTATCTTTACACGAAAAGTGTGGACACACACTGGAACAAAAGAACCAGAAGGCTCAGGACAAAGTATATGAAACCTGGAAGCGCAGGGGAAATGACAAAGGCAATAAAAATGAAGTGAAAGAATAAGAGACAACGACCTGGAAAAAGAGGATGGACGCGAAGAAGTCCTTAGATATCTACAGGATCGGGAAGCAGGAGATCACAAGGGAAAAATTCTTCGGTAATACCAAAGGGAGTTCATTGCTTTCTGAAGCCCGGGGGTGTGTTGCTTGCAGGCAAAAGAGCTTATCCATGAGCCTATACAGGAAGCACTGTGCGCAGGCTACGGCTGGGATCCAGAAACCATGCTACATATTGTAACGAAGTGCAAATGTATCCGTGTGGTCCTCAGTGAGGGAGCCATCCAGCTTCCGGAAGCCCTTGGCTTTAAGGTTAACGGAAAAGTGAATTGCACAGTAGTAGAGGTCAGTAAAAGAAGGTTAGAGTGTTGTTGGGAAAAGCGCAAAGAAAAATCTGGGAAGACGTGCGAACAAAGAAGTGAGACTAGGACAAAAATTTCACAAAGGTATATTTTCCTATTTTTCGATTTTTTGTATTTTTGGCGAGGTGGTTGTGCAGTGGCGTTACGACTAATGCCGCTGTGCAACGCCACCCCGTTACAAAGGGTAAACCACTAATCATCATCAACAACACCATCATCATCATCATCGTCATCGTCGTCGTCGTTCCTTAGCAGAAATTTTCATCGCAAAAGGGACCCCCCCCAATCGGCCCCGAACGAGACACCTATCTCTCTCTCTTATAGTACTCTGTAAGCCCACCAAGCCATGCTTTGGAAGCTGACCAAGCTTACAGCAATCGCCATAAAGTTGGCTTCATCTCTGAACACAACTGCATTGCTGAGAAGACGTCGCTTTCTGTGGCAATATCAGCTGTCCATATCAAAGCATGAAGGCCCTAGGACCTTGTCGGTGTAAGCTTGGTCTTTGTAAGCCTGCTTTTCCAGATTGAGTCTTTCCGCGCAGAGGCCATAAAATCCAGCATCCTAGCCCCAGACAGGCTCGCTGTAAAATCATCATCATCATCATCGTCGTCGTCGTCGTCGTCGTCGTTGTCGTCGCCGCCGTCATCGTCATCGTCAGCCTATTTTGGTACACTGCTGTGGTGGTGGTTGTTGTGTGGGATCAGGCGGGGTTATCCTGGCTGGATATGCCGGCAATTGCTCCGCCCAAGCTCCTCCTAATTAGCCTATGGTAGTGTCCTTTCACCACAAGTTTGCCAGTTCAGTCTCCTGAACGAAGCTTGGAAAAAGGCGCGACACGTCTCTGCGCCGCATCCAATGTCTCCTTGGAAAGACGATGTGGTCCAGAGTGCTGAGTGGGGCTGCCAGCATTCGAATGGCTGAGAGCATTGCCGTCCCCTCGACATCATGCTCTGGGCAACACATTACGTAGTGGTATACATCCCCCAACATTGCATATGACGTATACAGAGGCGATCGCACGAGGCCCACCTTGAATAGCCATGCTGTGGTATTCGCTGAGCCCGTTCGGATGCGGTTCAGCAATGTTGCCTCCGATCTTGTCAGTCCCTTTGTGACACAAGGCTGGTGATCGGGATTTCCCAAGGACTTGAAATGTTCGGCCACTGTTCGCCTGAAGTCGTTCCAGTGATTGAGGAAAACTAACCGTCGGTGCCAATTACAGCGCACTCCGTGCCATCTGATCAGTGGTGTCATTTCCCTTGACGCCAACATGGGATGGAATCTATTGAAACCCCACATTAAAACCCTTGATGCTGAGTTCTTGCACAAACCGTAAAAAACGCTGACAGTCGTTTTTCGTGGCAACCCCACGCTGCAAAAGTTGTAGTGCTGCTTTTGAGTCAGTCAGAATTACAACTTCCTGAGGCTTACATGACTTACGTTTTCTCAAAGCATCCGCGATGGCAATGCACTCTCATTCGGTGGAGGACTCCACATAATCCAGGGGTGCTGCCCAGGAAACCTGGTTATCACGAATGATATACGCCGCTGCACTAACCCCTCTGTGCGGATCGACTGAGCCATCCGTAAAAATTTGAAGGTGATTGGGATAACAGTACTCCAAATGTTCAAGAACCAAAAATCTGGCTGCTTCCACTGGCGTGTTTCGCTTGACTCTCATGTGAGGAACATGTAGCTGACACAGAAGGCTCTCGTAATACCATGGCGGCATTGAGATAGGAAGTTGCCCCGGCCACTGATGGCACAATATTCTCAGTGTTAAGAGCAGTGTGCGCATGAGAGGCCGTCCTTGTTCGAAGCCGCCTTATTACTGCTCATCCAGCCCTGGTTACCCTAGACGCATCACCTCCGTCAGTAACCTCTGTGACGCCATCAAGCCGAGTGTAGCAGACTGGCTCTCCCGTATGACCTTCTAGTTTGCCACTCCCTGAGGAACTTCAATTGCTATCCTCAGCCCATTCCTATGCAACGCTTCGAGGCGTTCATACTAGGATTCTGAAGGGGAAATCAGAGGCAAGTGGTAAAGAATGCGACTCACAATCAGAGCTGAGTGCAGCTTAATCATGGACGCCGTGTGATTCCCCCGCTTAGCTCCAGCAATCCTTCTCAAAATGTTCACACGGGGAAGCAGTGCCGAAACAGTCATGTCAACTGCCCTTCGCCAATACAGTCTGCTGTCCTGCGTGACACCAAGGAACCACACGTGAGTGGCTTTAAGGATAGAGAGGCTACCCAATGTTAAATTAATGCGGGTGGACCGACGCCGGTTCCCAGGGAAAAGAACAAAACAGGATTTCTCGGCCGAGAGCGTCAGTCCGACGGAGGACAGATATATTCTGTGTGGTGTGAACACTCCGTTGAGCCATCACTGCCAGCCGCTTATGTTGACGTCCGGACACCCAGATGCAAACATTGTCAGCGTACACGGATACTTGAGCTTGTTGTCGAACTTCTTTTAGTGCTGCAGGTAGCCCAGCCATAGCCACATTGAAAAGAATAGGGGACAAAACACTACCCTGGGGAACCCCCCTCGAGACGCTTATTTTTTCGCTTAGCACACTCCCCAACCGTGCTTGCATATACCGGTCTGTGAGAAAGCCGTGAACGAAGCGAAGGTTTCCTGAAACCCCCATTGCAGTCTGTAAACTATTGCTTGTCTCAGGACACAGTCATATGCCTTCGAAACGTCAAAAACAGAGCTATAGTTGAAAGTTCATGCAGTCGGTTATGTTCAACATGGCTGATAAAGTCCAGAACACTATCCTGGGCGCTTAAGCGTTGTCGAAACCCAGTCATGCAGTATGGTAGTTTCTTATAACGATCTAGCCACCAGGTTAGTCTCGCACAAAGCAGTTCCTCCATCAACTTCGCCACACAAGATGTGAGGGAAACAGGCCGGTATGAAGACACCGCCGTTTGGTTTTTTCCAGGTTGAAGAACCGGCACCACCAAGCGAGTTTCCACGAAGAAGAAATGGCACCAGTCTCCCAAATGTGGTTGAAGTACAGCAGGAGATCGTTTTTGCGTTCTGCAGGCAAATTAAGCACCATTTGATTGGTGATTTTGTCATGCCCTGGCGAACATCGCCTGCGTAAGGAACGTAGCGCGCTCTCGAACTCCCGAAGCGTGAATGGGGCACCCAACGCTGACGAGGACATGGAGGCTAACGGGGAAGGAAGTCCCGCATTCACGGTATAAGTGTAGGCTTCCAGGCCGCAAATGGCCTTATAGAACGTGACTGTCCAGACAACGAGTTCACGATGCTCCAAATTCGAGGCAGTGGTGTGAATACGCTTAAAGAAAAGCAATACGCAGCCCATTGGGAGCGCCTTAATCTGATTGTATAGCGCCGGTCGGCTCTTCGCCTGGTAACACAGGTTCTTCAACTTCAGATCTGGCGCTCGGAAGTGGCATGGGAGCTTAGAGATTGTTGTTGCCTTGTATTTACTCGCTGACATATCCTTGAACAGGTCTTCTGATACAGCACTCAGCCCCTCTCTATACCGGACCCAATTGACCACACGGGCAATTTTCACCTCGCTGTAATGAAAGCCAGCAGCGTTAATGAAGATAGGAAAGTGGTCGCTGCCCATACGGTCTGGCGCTGTGCAACATTGGATCTGGATATCACTGGTATGTAGGGTGACATCAATTGTGCTTGCCGACGCAGGTGGTCTGAAAAATGTGGGAGCCCCATCATTCGCAACACACAGTTTCAAGTGGTCAATTACGTCGACAAGATGTTTGCCCCTCGCATCCGTCTTTGTGTCGCTCCACATGCAATGATGGGCATTGAAATCCCCACAGATGATCATAGGGGCGGGGCAGCGATTACACAGCTGTTCCAAGAGAACTCTGCAGTTGATGGGTCTTCCTGGGGACAAATAAATAGATGCAACGCTAAGCCTGTGCTTGCGCAGATGAATGCTCACCGCAATCACATCCGCTACTTCCGAGCAAAGATCTCTAACCGCCAAAGATACATGAGTGACCTCACGCCGGATGTACAGTGTGGCACTGCCATGCGGAAATGTTTGGAGACTCGGATTTTTGTGGGCCACATAGCCAGATATTGATCTTCTGCCCGGCAGTCCAGCTTCCGACAAAGCCAGAATATGGATCGGAGTGTCCTTAACAAATACATTAATTTGGGTCAGATGACATGCTATACCAGCACAGTTCCATTGCTTGATTAGGCGTACTTTTCGTCGTAGTCTTCTACAGCTACGGCCTAAGGGCGCCATATTATTGTTGCAGGAATGAAACCAAAGATCCTAAAATTACTGGCTCTAAGCCGAGCACTGTCTCAAGGATGATCTTAGTTGTGCCAGGGGCCATTGAGGCGAGATACAACCGCAAGGCTGCAAAGAGAGACCGTATAATTTCGACGACGTTTCCGCTCTTTGGTGGTTCCTGTCTATTATGGTGCTCTTTCAAGGCTTGAGAGTACTGAGCTCTTCTACACTGCCTAGTCTCTACCTCCAGACGTGGCTTTTGGGCATATTCAGCCTCACTGGGAGTAGCTAACGGCGTCGCTAATGCTGAGCATGTTGAAGCTCGTGCACTTTCCTTTGCATTGGTAGGTTCTAAAGGTGGCAACGCTGGAAACCGTTCTTCATCGGATGCCTTCGGCGCTTCTAGAGGAAGTTCCGGCCCAGAGGGAAACGCCTTTCGTCGATGTAATGCGCTCACTCGAAATGGGCATCCATTATAACTTGCGGGATGATCACCACCGCAATTTTTACAAGAAACATTTTCTTTGCAGTCAACAAAGTCGTGTGAACCACCGCAGCGCTTGCAGCGCTGTTCACTTTCTGCTGAATTTTACAATATGGCTGTAACGTTGCCACTTAAAACAGCGTGGAGGTGACTCCGTATAATCGGTACTTCGTGTCTCGGGAAGCCAAGGCTGATCTTCACCGGACATTCGGAGTTCGGGGCAAATGTCAGCACAACCGCGCTGGTCGGGAAGACTTTCCACTTATCGGGCGAAGAATGGTCTCGACGCATAATGCGCCTCACATGGAGGACCCCATGCGGCCTTAGGTAGGTGAGGAGCTCCTCTTTCGTGTGCCACTTGGGGATGCCTACAATAATGTACGTGTTCTGCACATAACCGTGCGGTAGTCGGGCAGATACAGCAACACCAACCAAACCGTCGCATCGCAAAAGGGCGTTCACTTCTTCTTCAGAGGGCACATCAAGTAGTAAGGCGCCTTGAGCTGTGAAACGACTGCGGTTGGGTGCTTTGTCCAGCAAAGCCCAAACAGCAGAAAAAAAAGGCAATTGCGTTTTCACGCCTCAGATCTTTGCCATTTTCCACGGGAGACAATAGAACGGGTGTGCCGACAGTTCTCTGCCTCCGATGGCTCACCACCTTGAAGCCCTCCTGGTCCATGTCGTCCATCTCGGCAGCGGTGTCATCACTTTCGCAGGTAAATGAGACTTGTCCCGTTGCCGACGTACCGGTAGTGGAATCGCCGTTGTCACACTGGTTAGGTCGCTTACACGGTGGCTCCACCGATGAGCTTCCCGAGCACTGTTCTCAGGTGAGACCAGTTCCCGGTGTAGCCAAGGCGGCAGCCATGGTGCCCCCACCGTTGACTTCACTCGATCTCCGGGGGCTCCTCTAAGTGTATTACTCCAAAAGAACCCCATGCGACGCATACGGACGATACCTCCGTGCGGAGACTGCTGCTCTTGCAGAAATCTTGGCAGGATAAACGAGAAACACCAAATAAGAGAGCTGAACTGGGCAGCAACCGGTCAGCAAGCGTCGTCGTCTTCTTCCCTCCACTCCAGGAAGAAGGCCCCCCCCCCCTGGACCTCCACCCGTTTCTGTCCTGTGCTTTCCGAGTCCAAACGTTGCCTCAGAAACTCGTATTTCATCTCTCCGTGGAATTAATGGCCCTGCTCTTCTTCTATCGCGTCTCTCGGTGTCCGCTCTGTTCTACTTGAGGTCCACCTGTTGTCCGTTCGTCGTACCAGATGCCCAGCCCAAGTCCATTTCTTTTCTTTAACCTGAACTATGATATCATGTATCCGAGTTTGCTCCCTAATCTAGGTAGCTAGTTTCCTGTCCCTAAGCGTTACTCCTACTATTATTCGCTTCATGGCACGTTGGGCGGACCTAAGCTAGCTTTCTCATTATTTAGTAAGTCGTTAAGTTTCCGCTACGTATGTCGTCACCGGCAGGACTCATTGGTTGGATACCTTTCTTTTTTGGGATAGATGCATTTTTAATTTTAATTATTTGCAAGTGCTTTCCGAATGCACGTCATCCCAGTCCTATTCTGCGCCTGATTTCTTACTCGTGGTTTGGGTCAGCACTGATCACCAGGCCAAAGTAGTTATATTCCTCTACTTGTTCCAGTGTTTCGTCACCTGCGCTGAAAAGGCGCGTACATCATGTTTATTTAGCATTACCTTTGTTTTAATCATATTTACCCTTAGCCCCACAGCGAATCCCTCTCACTGTAGTTCCTCAATCATTTTTCGGAGTTGTTCTGTATTTTCACTGAGCAAGAATATGTCGTCTGCAAACGTTAAATGAGTCAAGTATTGCCTGTTTATCAGTAGGCCTAAGTTTTCCAGTCAAGCCTCCTGAATACGCTCTCCAGAGGTACTGTGAACAATATTGGTGAGATGGTATCTCCTTGCGGCTCTTCCTTTCGGACCTAGAATTTATCACTTTGCTTGTGAAGTGTAATTCTGCCGGTGCATTTCTCATATATGTCGTCTAGGAGTCTTAGGTAGGTCTTCTCTATTCCTTGGCCCTTTAACGCGTCCATCACTGCGGCGGTGCTTACTGAATCAATCGAACGCTTTTTTATAGACTATAAACGTCATGTAAAGTGGTTTATTATACTCTGGGCATTTTTCTATTACTTGGTTGGTGACATGAATGTGTTCTGTTGTAGAGTATTCTTTCCTAAACCCAGCCTGTTCCGGGTTGTCGGAAGTCTAGGCCGGCGGTTATGCGGTTAACTACTCTCTTGGTAAGCAGCTTGTATACAACCAAAAGAAGACTGGTGGCTCTGTAGTTTTTAATATCTTTGTTATCTCCCTTCTTGTGAATTAAAACGATGTTGGTGTTTTTCGAGGCTTTTGGTACTTTTAAAGTCCTTAAACTTTCTCAGAATAGTTTAGCAAGCTTTTCTAGTATGATACCTCCACCCTCTTTTAGAAGGTCTATGGTTAAGCCGTCGTCGCCAGCAGCTTTCCGTCTTCGCATGCCCTTAAGTTTCTTCTCTACTTCTTTCTTTACCGGTGGAACATCGCAAGCACAGCTTGTAGGCGCGGCAGTTTCCCCCGCTCCAGCGTCGCTGGCGTATACCCTGGTGTAGAATCGTCCTGAGATTTTTAGAGATTTTTATTGTCTCTTACCCTGTTAATGTCTAAGTGCGTACATTCTGTCTCGGCCAATATCCAGTTTAGTTCTTGTTGCCTTTAAGCTTACGCCTCTTTTTAGTGTTTCCTCGATGACCGCCATGTTGTACGGACAAATCTCATCTGTTTTACTTCTGTTTATCAATTTTGACAGCTCCGCTAGTTCAGTTTCATCCACCGTATCCGACAATTTCATCTGCTGGCGCTTCAGAATAAGTTGCTTTGTTTGCTGATTTAATTTTCTAGTTTGTTTCCTACATGCTGCATCTCCATTAACCGCTGCTCCCTCAGTGATTGCTGTTAGGCTGTCATTTAGGGTGCCAACACTGTCCTCGCCCAGAACGTCTAGAAGCGCAAATTTGTTTTATAGTATTATTTTAAACTCCTGCCTCCTGTCTCTGACTGTCTTGACGCTGGCCTTCTTACTTTTTACGAGCTTCCTTCTTTGCTTTTTGAGATTTAGCCTTACTTTGCACCTAACCATCCTATGGTCACTGCACCGAATCTTGCTTAGTACCTTTACGTCCTCCACAATACTTGGGTTGTCACTCACAATGAAGTCAATTTCCTTGTTTTACATCCCGTCAGGATGTTTCCATGTCCATTTCCTACTTTTGCGTTTGCGGAATAATGTGTTCAGTAGTTTGAAGTTATTTCTGTGTGCAAACCCAACCAGTGTATCACCTCGACAGTTGCGAGTGCCTATTCGAAAATGTCTCAGTAATTCTGCTCGTACTCTTTTTGCACCCACTTTTGCGTTAAAGTATCCCGCTACAATTGTGAACTTTGCAATTCCCTTATTTATTGCTGACTCGACGTCTTCGTAGAAACTATCTACGGTGTCATCTCCGTAGCTAGCTGTTTGTTGATAGGCTTTACTATCTTTAACCTGTACCGTTTGTTAAGCTCGATCGCGACTCCGACCCTTTCGTTAACAGTGAAGAATTCGTCCACCTTTCCTACTATCTCCGTGTGGATCAAAAATCGTACCGCGTGCTCTTTCTTTTCGTGAGGCCCTCAATAGTACAAAATATGCCCCCTAGTCAGTTCAATAAAGCCTTCTGTTCTTCTAACCTCACTTAGCCCAATAATATCCCACTTAATGTCGTTGAGTTCCTCTAATACTACAGCTAAGCTGCCGCCGCTAGAGAGGGCTCATGCGTTGAACGTTGGGAAGTTCAAGTCCCAGAGGTGGCCTGTCCTGACCCAGACGTTTTTAGAACCCTCTGCTGCATCACTGCCCTTACCACCGCCGTGGTCAAGTGTTCTACAGCTGCTGGGGACTGAGGGCCGAGATTTGGGTTGGTCACTCATGAGTGTAAAAATATGTGTACAATAAATAAAGTTATGCACCCAACGACAAATTTATTGGTTCAGCTTCGCCGCAGTGGGCTCGAGTTACGATCCATGCAGCCTACAAAAAAATTTCGGTGAATGGTTGGCGAGTGTACGATTTGGCTTAAAATCTCAGCCTGCATGTGGCGTCACGTATCGCAAATATGACGTTCTGCAGAGCGCACCACACCACATACCACATTTTAGTCAAATAGATGATCGTTGTTGTCATTCGCCGAATTTTTTGTTGGTGATTGTGGCATAAGTGCATTGTGGTGGCGACTCATGGGATTGTCTTGGAGACTACGGATACTGATTTAACTTTAAAATGGGGATTTTAAACCAATCATATCAAAGCCCGGAACATTCCTTGAACGATCAAAAGGCCCATGTAATTACAGATGTGCACTCACAGAATAACAGCAGAAAATATTGTTTTTTTCTAGATCATATCCCATGTCTTCGCAAGTTAAAACATTTTTTACCTTGAACCCAGCGATGTTCCTAGAAATTTTAACAGGGTAACGACTTTTAAACAAAATAGATTAGTGCCCTTCCACTCTGTGAAGAAGGATGACCAGCGAAGCTGGGCGCAGTGCAAAGAGGGCACAAAACAAAACACGTTAGTTTGTAGTTTGCGATTTAGCATACTTTCTAGCCAATTAGCCGAATGAAACTTGGAAGGACTACAGTTTTATTTAAGGGGGAAAATATGGGGTTGCCCGTTTCCCTCCGGCGTTTTAGGCAGGTTACTTTCTGTGTAACACACCAACCCAAACCACTCGACCTTGGATAACAGCAGTCACTGCGCATCGCGCCGTAAGAGGTTACCGTTAAAATCTCTTCAGTGCAGAACGGGCATGTAAACGCGGAGTGCGTTAAGCCTGCCTGCGCGTGCACGCATTGCAGAGCACCGGTGATGTGCGCGTGCCTAGACGCGAAAGACGCCGTACAAAACGTCGGTCCGGGAGCCCTTCAAGCTAGACGGGAACAACACTGGCTAAAACGTCACTCCATGAGCCCTTAAAAGAAGTAAACACACACAAAAAAGCTGTAGCTATGGTGGGGTTTGCTATAGCAAATTTCTATATTGTCACTATTGGCTCAGGTAGGCGTTCCAAGCGGGCAAAATGCGCTGCATCCGGGAGGGATTCGCAGCTACTCGCCGAGGTGGAACTTGAGGCGGCAACGGCGGCAACTGTACGTTCTGCAGCGCCGGCTATCCGTTGTTTTCGCGCCCATTCACGCGTCGCTGCACGCTGACGTTTCTGCGATTCCCGCTCTTCTTCCTCTGAGCGAACGACACGCGTCGGTCCCATAGCGAGTAAAAAGTGCAACTTCTGATAAAGGAGCCAGCGCCGTTTCCACCCGATTGTAAGACTTGTGAAGCAGGCATCGCACGTGGCGAGGGTATAAAACCTATGAAAGAGGCATCGGCAGTTGCGAAGAGGAGGCAAAGGTCAGTGGCGAGTAAAGCGTCTTCACTGTAACCAGAACTGGGGGAATTAGAGAAGTAAAAATTCACATTTCGGGGGCTTCACGTGTCGAAGGTACACTGGTCTATGAGTCCCGCCGTAGTGGAGGGTTCTGGATGAATTTTGCCACCTGGGGATCTCTAACGGGCGCTGAAACCTTGGCACACGGGCGTTCTCGCTTTTCGCCTCCACCAGAAAGCCCCATAAGACATTGCGAATTGCCTAAGAAGTGTGCTGTCATCTTTTCACAGCTATTACTCTCCTCAGACGGCATCATCTGTCTTAACTGAAAAGTTAAAGCTGCTCGTAGTGGCTGGACCCGGGTTTGTAAAGGTTGTTTTAACAACCCATACGCGTGTAGTTGAATCGTTCTAATAATTTACGCATTTTTCATATAGTACTTCGATAGGTTCTTTGTAGCTTCTGGAGAGCACTGCGCTGCGTTGTTAACATATTGTTGCATATATTGATTGCCAGAGGAGGCCCGTCGGCTTCAGCATAATTGTATGGCTGAACATGGTTGGAGAGTAGCTTTCGTCTTCCTATATTATTACCAAAGCTTTAGCTAGCTATGTTGGTCAAAAATAGGACGTCCATGGCCCACAAAATGGCCGAAGGACGCTACACAAGTCGGCCGACGTACGGCACACAAGACTGCCAACTGCTCAAACGACAAAATGCAGCTCAATAAATACTCAGAATGATGGCACAATTTTCGAGGAAGCCCTATAAGGACTGTAACTAATTTAGTTGACGAGAAATTAGGAAATTTTTTCTCTGGGTAGGATTCAAACCTTGTGTCCTCCGAAATTTCGAGATGTTCACAGAAGCACCGGACCACCACAGCTCGACTATTCTAGCTGAATAAAGGCGAACCTAGTGAAACGGTTCTGGCGTTCAACCTAGAAACGCCTGTGAGAGCCACGTACTAAAGTACTACGGGAGAAATTTCAGCGTGGTAATTACACAAGTAGCAATGTGGTGAGAAGCAAAGCACGTTCCCAATACTAGAGCATGTGTAGAACTAATGACAACGATTTGCCTATCCTCTCAGTCAGTTAGTAACCGAAAAAGGAAGAAAACGTCGTGAAGGTAAAACGTATGGCAATGATAATACTGAGAGGAGACATGCGCACCACTGGATATGGGCATGCAATGCTGGCACCACGCCAATTCTGTGCATAGAATGCACGCGCTGCCTCCACCGCGAGCGGCGTATGCGGCGATGGACTATGAACCGTCTACATCAAGAGCAGCTGTGGAGCGTGACGGTGCGCCCAGTAACGCCATATCTGTCCCACAATTCAACACCGATGCCTCCGCATGCACTGCATAATAAGGATGCTTAGGTGCCCCAGAATTTTAAGTGCAGAGCACTTGAGGCGCTCGCCTTGTCGTCGTAGCTCGCTCGCTGTACCCAAGTAGAGCAACAGTGCGTTCCGTTGTAGCGCTGTCGTCGCGGCGTACCCCAAAGGCTTCGAAAGCCAAGCGGTTTATATAGTCAATTAACCGGGAGCGCCGGCGTTCATTTAGTTAGGAACACTCGTTGGATTGGTTTTTACGATAGTAAGCGAAAAAAGCTCCCGCGCAAGAAAAAAAAATGGCGTGTTCGAAATGACGCAGAAAGGCTCCACGCGCAAGAAGAAAATGGCGTGTTCGAAATGACGCAGAAAGGCTCCAGCCGCGCAAGGAAAAAAATGGCACAATCGAAATGACGCAAAACAGCTGCAGAATACGAATATTTAAGCAAGCACAAAGAACGGAACTCCCGCTGGCGCAATTTCAGGCAGGGGCACGCGAGCACTTCGGAGCGGGAAATTCGAATTGCGTGGGGTGGTAGCAGTGAACGGATAACGACGGTACAGCCCATTATGGCGAATCACGGCTCTGCCCTTTCGACAGCTTTCACATTGAGTGGAACGGCTTTTAATTTTGTATCAAAGCGACCTTGGCTTAGATCATTTTACCTCGGCTGATTAGTGCTTGACTGTTGCTTTTTTTCACTTCTTCGACCCTATTTGCTCCGTATTTGTTGAAACTGACTATCCAGTGCTAGGACTTGGGACCGCTTAATTTAGGCGGGGCGTTTACATCGTGAAATTGTGTCCCGAAAAACTGGTTTGTTTTGGGACAGTGCAATGACAGCAGTTGCGGCAGGATTCCAATTTGTGCTAGTCGTAACGATAACAACCGAAGTTGTTGCTCCCGATCGCTTTAACGCGAAAAGAGGCATGTGGCCCCAATATATAGTCGTCTTTGCACTTGCAACACAGTGACGTACACTTACTCGCGACATGGGGTAAACATTCCTTCATTATTCTTGTTTGTTTTTAACTGCCTAATGCGTTGAGGCGTGTCCTTATTAGCCAGAAACCACATAAAGCCGCGCAGATGAGTTGCTTCAGAAGTCATTCAGCGGGAAACGCTGCGAAAATAACGTTAAGCTTCCAATGCGATCAACTACGGCCTCGTTTCGAGGCAGCCAGAAACAAGCCCATTTATCCATTTTTTCCTCGGACCTTATGTAACTT
Source organism: Haemaphysalis longicornis (assembly GCF_048455015.1). Classification (NCBI taxonomy): domain Eukaryota; kingdom Metazoa; phylum Arthropoda; class Arachnida; order Ixodida; family Ixodidae; genus Haemaphysalis; species Haemaphysalis longicornis. The sequence goes on along the minus strand of NW_027526203.1, from coordinate 342,554,816 downwards.
GATGGGACGCTATTGAAAAGAGAACGGGATTAGGCATCGATGTCGCGGAGATTTATGTAATTCCCAGGGAACAATGTACGCCATATCCACGTTACCAACCTTCGCACGAAGAGCACCGAAGGTTTCCTTAGGTGTGTTTCTGGCTCTTGCGCATGTAGTTTTCTCTTGAAGCCGCGACACAGCGACAGAAACGCGGGAGTTTTCTGGGCAGAAGAGATCGTTGTATTCATTAGGAACAAGATTGCTGAAGTTTCTCTAGATTGAGACTGCCCGGGAACTTTACAAAGGAAGTGTGTTGTTGTTATTGAGCTGCAAGAAAAACAAAAAAATACGCCAAGGAAACAGACTAGACGGTGACAAATTGGCGCTTCGTTCACGCTTTGCCATGCTTGTTACGCAACTAGGGGAGGTACTCATTTCGAGGTCCTCTAGGTAGTGATCAGACCAAGGGGCCCACGACACAACAAATTGGTGAAAGCAACGTCATACGCCGTGCTGAAAGAATTGTGTCCATAAGTTGTAGGCACATCTCTTCTTGGGGCCGAAAATTATAGAGATAGTTCGCCTGGAGCGCGTGTTCTGACATCAAACGCCATAGACTGTACAATGTGCTTCAAACGTCCTGTATGTGAACCAGAGCACAGGTGCAACGTGTGCCCTTTAAGCACCATGTACGATGAGATTAGTGCGATTAGTCCGGGCTATCAAGATCCAGTGCGACGCCCAAAATGGATTTAAAAAAAAAAGTTTATTAGTTTCCAGTAACGCGCCGTCCCGTGTTTCCCAATGTCGCGTCAAGTTACCGCTTATTTCTTCTGCATCAGAACCAAGTCGACAAACTTTTCTTAATGCTGTGTGAAGCAAGTAATTATAAAAACTTCGCTGAACATTCTTGCTAAACCTTAATTGAAATTGCCATATAATGGAAAGGTCGGCCAGAAGTCAAGTGCAAGTTATGTAGCACCAATAATCATGAATACCCCTGCCCACGCACGACGCTGCAGCAAAATGAAAGGAAAGCAAATGAAATTACATAGTACAACACGGCTGCCTGTCGACCCGTAATTAGTAACAAGGTTGCATCGCATAGCAACAAGCGTTGCTTTCGTCGTCAAGCGAGCGCGAAAGCAGGAGGACAGGTGAAAAGTGCAGCGAGGGAACATGGGCAGCTGGAAGCACGGAAACATGCAGTGTCCCCGTTCGATTGGAGCGCCCGGGGTAACGACACGCACCGATGGGCCGAGCGCATGCAATGTGCGCTTGCACGCACCCACAAAAATATCAAACACGGACTTCACTGAAAGCCCTTCACGCTCGAGAACTCTTGCCCCGTTAGCAGCCGCTGCGTGCAACCCTTATTGAAACGTCATAATTGAGCCTATATCGGGGTATCCGTATCACCGACATGCCACAGAGCAACCTCACACTTGAATGGACGAACAACCTCGTTCTATGACGAAATATTTCCACAAGGCGCTTGCATTACCCACGTGCACGGAGTGTGGAAAGAGTAAAATCTTAAATCTTGATATTTATTTCCTTGCGATACGCAGCTTGAGCAGGTTGGCGGCGCCCCAAACCTCTTTTGTGTTAAGAAGAAGAAGAAGAAGAAGAAGAAGAAAAAGAAGAAGAAGAAGAAGAAGAAGAAGAAGTTTATTCAATTTTACAAGTAGATGAAGGTAACAAAGCAGAATTATACAGACGAGGGTCCCATAGTCGAGACTGCACCGAGACCCCCGGGTAATTATTACATAGAGGAATAAAACACAGTGAAAGCAGCTAAAATCATAAAATACAGTGGCATATAGAGCTATATGTATTGCAGAGTAGTAATACAATTTATCAAAAAACAAAAAAAAACATTGACAATACTGCAAATACAAAATAAGTAGTATATTTAGGGCGGACTCGACGAGGAAAAAAAACAAAAAAAGACAGATAGACTAACAGGTAATGCAATGTTATACATGTCAAACTTAGTATATACAAAAGAACACTAAGAAATTTTTACTACATGGAGCACACTAAACCGCACATCTAAGTGAAATTTCTAAACACCTTATGAAGCAAAAAAAACAGGCATAATTACATTCACTCTGTAGGAAACACACAATCAAGCAAAAAGAAAAAGGTCGAATTAAAGTTAAATGTAACAAAAATTCAGAAAAACCCAGTCTAACACTACAAACATACATTCCGCGAGAAAAACAATACGTGAAAGTTCACCGACTAATATTCAAAAATACACACAAAAAAATTTCACTATGACTATTATGTACCATTCAGCACTCTAGAAGAAACTTTTTAAGCTGCCTCTTAAATGATGATAAGATGATAGAGATTTAATTTCATCCGGTAGGCTATTCCAGTTTGCAATAGCTGAAAAATGCGAACTCATTTTACCGTAGTTAGTGGAAACGCAAGGAACCAAATAATTAGAATTAGCAGCGAACCTAGTAGGGTTAAAATTAGTCAGATATTTTAAATCAATAAAGTGGAAAAGAAGTTTATTGTTTAGCAGTTTAAATAACAATATAGCTAAGTTATATTGGAGTAGTTTTTGAACCGACAATACATTATTCTGACGAAGAAGTGCGAACGCGTCAGAATAAAATGTACTCTTAGTGATAATGCGGATGGCTTGGTTCTGAATATGTTGAACAGATGATATGTGAGAATTATACGCGTTACCCCAAGCAACAATACCGAATGTCAAATGGCTGTGAATGAAAGCAAAATAGAAAGACAGAAGTGCTCGACATGGAAGGACCTGTCGAGCCTTAATAAGTGCTCTAATACCATATGCAGTCTTTCGCCTTAGGTGGTTGAAATGAGCACGAAATTTGAGATGGGTATCGAGGTGCACGCCAAGGAAAATAACATGATCAGAGACAGGAATTGAGTCTGCGCCAAGCGAAACTTCCGGTAAAAATGGGACGTGCTTCTGTTCAGGTCTAAATAGCATAAATTTTGTTTTCGAGGGCTTAAGGATGAGATTAAGGGAGCACCAATCCATAGCTTTTCTTAACACATCATTCATTGTAGAAATGAGGTGCGGGAGTGATTTGTGAGCACATGATAATGTGGTGTCGTCGGCATAATGAACACAATGAGGTGATTGAAGATGATCCACTATGTCATTTATATAAATTATGAACAGTAAGGGACCCAGAATGGAACCTTGGGGACGTCTTGATTGATTATTTTTGTACGAGAAAAATTGTCGCCAATGTAAACCATGCCCTCTCTATTAATTAGGTAGTTTTGCAAAAAAGTAAGTGCAGGACCCGTTATGCCGTATAAGCCAAGTTTGTAAAACAAAGTATTATGGTTAATAGTGTCAAAAGCCTTAGTAAAATCAAGAAACACTTAGCCTACAAGTAAGCCAGAGTCTACTGATTTTCTAATATAAACTGTTAGAAATAGACCGCAAGGCTAGTCGAGCTTCTAGCACGAAATCCGAATTGATGGGGCTTCAGGAGGTTAAATTTATTGAGGTAGTTATTCAATCGATTTGCGAACAACCGCTCAATAATCTTGCTAACACTTTAGAGATTAGAAATAGGTCTGTAGTTAGAAATTAGTAATCTATCGCCCTTCTTGAACGCAGGAATAATTTTTGCCTTCTTTAAAATTTGCGGAAAAATGCCACTTTTAAAACTAAGAATGACTATTTTGCTGAGCGCATTTGAGATAAGATTGGCAACAAGTTTTAAATGGCTCGCACGAATATTATCTAGTCCGGCACTGGTATCTTTTAATTCCAAAATTATTACGCATAGTTCTTGAGGTGTGACGGGAAAAAGGTTGAATGAATGATAAGGGCGATGCACATTACAATGGGGTGAAGAATTCTGTAACTTCGGGAGGGAAAAAAATACTCGCAAAATGCGTTAGCAACATTAGCAGAAGAATTATGAATGACCCCATTTCTGTTTATTTCCGACACAGGTACACTACTTGAGGACCTGTTCAGGAAATTGTTGAACAATTTCCATTGTTTTTTAGGGTCATTCTTATTTTTATCGAATTCAACTTCGTAATAGCGTTTTTTTTTTGCAGCCGTCAGCAGTGAATTTAAAATCTTGGAATACCTCTGATATCGCTGAGCTAGGGGTAAGTTAAAAGGTTTCTTTTTGATTTTCCGGTATATATTTTTTTTCTTGCGCATACTTAGTAGTAGCCCTTTCGTAACCCAAGGGTTGGGGGGGTAATTGTACTTTTTTTTACATTTTACTGTTGAAGTGCTAGCGGATACTGCTTTGTTTATTATATTACAAAATACTTCTATAGCTTTTTCCCCATCCTGTAAGGTGTCGATGCAAGACCAGTCAGTTGTGGAAATGATTTCAACAAAGTTTTCTCTATTGAATACCGAAGTGGAAAAGCAAAGGGGGGGGGGGGGGGGTTTGCTACTGCAGCGTTAAATATAAGGAATACGGGATAATGGTACGTGATGTCTGCGCATATAAACCCAGATTCTGGTGTGGGTGATATGTTAGATAATGCATGATGCAGTAAAGTTTCAGAGCCAAGGCGCATACATCTAGTAGGATGTGCTATTAATGATTCGTAGCCAAATTCACTAAACAAGCCAATATAGTCAGCGGTCGATTTAGAATCTGTATCAAGAAGGTTGATATTAATGTCCCCTACTATTACCACATTCTTGTTCTCCAATGACAGTTTACAAAATACTGCATCAAGGTTAGCCTAAAATTCGGAAACGGATGATGACAGTGAGCGATAAATACAACCGAGCACAACATTTTTATCAGCACCCTCGAAAAAAGATTTGTCTAATTCAAGAAATACTGATTCACAATGTGTAACGTTTAACGCGATGTCAAACCTGGGTGAATACGAGATTACTCGAGAGATAAAGATAGCGGCATTCCCGTGGCATATACCCATGACAGCATAGTTGAAATAATTGGCTAAGCTCCCCAATTAAAAAGTTTCTTATTGCATGCGGTCGTAAGCACTCATTTACGCATTAAAATGATGCTTTTATTTAAAAAGTACCACTAGAGATTAGTAGACATTTTACAGCTTGTGTTGATGAAGTCGTTTAATTTTAAAGTTTGTGTGCCAGATGGGGTGAACGTTTCCAGTATGTACCTTATATAGCAAAACATGTAGTAAATACTGCAAAAATGATCGGATATAATAGAAGCGCGGCGTCGGAATTGTCCATATCCCCATGTGACTTCTTCACCGACCATGCGTATTTTCAGGGAGTTCGCCGAAGTAACTAAAGTGCGAGGTAAAAAAATATCTGCAAGTCCACGGCACGCATACGGGACAGAAGCGCGGTTCCTAAATCACCTACCTCCTGAGTTCAGAAGTGGATGGAATCATGGTTCCAGTTACCATGGTTACGGTTACGGTGGTTACCACCCATGGAGACCATTGTTACTAGTCGTAGTTACCAGCCACCGTAACCTCCGCTGCCCCCCCCCCCCCCCCCCCAAGCCAGCATTCTCAGCTGTGTTTCTGACCCGCCGCGGTGGAGCAGAGGCCAAGCCGCTGAGCAGCTCAGCCCCGGAGGGAAAGCGGGTTCGATCCCTTCCGCAGCCGGATTGAAGCGAAACACGGAAACATCGTGTGTCGATGTTTAGGTGCAGGTTGAAGATCTCCACATAGAAAAATTATTCCGTAGCCTTCCCCAACGGCTCGCATCATAGCCGAGGTGCAGCTTCGCTGCGTTACATGGTTCAAGTATTTGTGCCTCAGAATCAGCTGTAGTTTAGCATGGTTCGACTGTACGCAGGTATCGAGCAGAGTTGGGAAATGATCAAGTTCATTCCATCCCACCTCGACACTGGAGAGTGGTGACTTCCCGAATTTCCCTTCCTTGTAGTGTCTCGACGTATAGATGCACAGGTCATTCCAAATCCTAGAGCGGCTCGGCAATCCGACTTCATTTCGCTAATTTCACACTCTGCGAAACATACCAGAAAATTACCTTAATACGCCGTATTTTAAGGCATTAAAAACGCGCGTTTTAGGCGCCTAAAATAGGTACGCAAAACAACATTTTATTTTTAGGCCTCCAACGTTGTAAATATAGCACCATACAATTTTATTTAAATGTAAATCGTTTCAAACGAGGACATGTGCGACCTGTATCTACGATAGCTAAACCAAAAATTCCCCGCATTTCCCCGAGGGGAAGAATGTGAAAGTGCGAATGCACGAGTTGAATTTGCGCGGTTCGGTAATGTTCGCGAAAGAGAGATCACACACACACACACACACACACAACTACAAAGAAAGAAAGATGCATTTATTCACAGACACCTATTTGTGTTGTCGTTGTACTTGATTGCTAGAGCGGATCTCAGCTTTGAAATTTCGTGTCAGTACTCCTTTGAGCAGGTGCATTAGCCCTTCTCACGCCCGATTCTTGGTCAATCCCCCACGTGGGTATGTGCCATGTCAGCGGCCAGGCAGCGCGCGCCCATCTCCCCCCGTTGCCAAGGAAGACGAGGAGATTCCTGGCCAATCCCCCACGTGGGTATGTGCCATGTCAGCGGCCAGGCTGCGCGCGCCCATCTCCACGTGCGCGCACATCGCCGGTGGGCGCAGGTTCAGGGTCGCTTAAGAAGTGCATTGCACTTAAATTGTTATTCCTTATGATGGCACAAAGACGCCAACAGATGAACATAGCCGTTCAATAGTCCCATAAAAGTGCTGGACTAATGACGATTCATTGGCCGAATTCAACAAGCGCACTGCTCAAATTCATGTTCAATAGCCACAGTCTTGCTCGAGTAGCATATACTAAAACAGGCATGAAAAACAATAGTTAACAGCTGCAAATGCTCACTAAAGAGCGCTACTTTATGACTGCCTGACGCAATTCAATTACGACACAACAAAAACAGACACCAATAATAAACGCAAGAGACATGATTTTCAAGGAAAAAACAAGCTTACATGAGGGCTGTTAGGTACAAATCTAGAAATTTTCTCACTATATTGATATTGTCCGAATTGTCCAGGCAAGAAGTCCCAACATGACGAAATGCGCTTCCATTGCACTTCAACATGACGAAATGTACTTTAGCAAAATTTCGGTACAGTTGCAACCACTGAACGTATAGATAAGCATACAAATCATATTATTCAATGACCCGAGTCCTTTTATATCAATTTTTCTGTTCATTGCAACAAGAAAAACCAATTATGTCCGACTCAAACTTCATCCCTCGCAACAAAATAGGAACAACGAACGACTCCTTTCACGCTGTACATTGATCAAAAACAAAGAAATGATTCAGATTACACTAAACTAAAACATGAACAAATGGAACATTTAAAACAGCATCTTGCCGCTTTTCAAACTTGAAAATTACGATATTGCATTGTCAAAACAACTATCCCTCAGCAGGTCCCTTTATATCGACAAAATGGCTAAAAATTCAATTCCTCTCAACTAGAGTGAGGCGCAAGAAGTTTTTAATTAAGGACAATTTTCAAAGGGAGCGCTCATTCGGGAACAGTTTGGTATAACCTAAGAGCAGTTTGAATTAGGTGTAACCTAAAGCAACTGAAACGTTCAGAGACATGCATATGGTGTTTTTTTTTACCTAACGCTTTGGAAAGGACATGCCCTGACAAAACCCAGATTTCCAGCACAGGTCATCATCGGAATTGTTTGAAAAGTTATGCGCGGAAGTTTTTGGCAGATACGAGCCCGTAAGGGCGCCGTTAAATTGTCAGTGATCGCAATGAAAGTCTATTTTGAACTTGATGATTCCCCATCTCCTCTTTTCTTCCTTTACTGCTATGAACTCCATTGAAGTGTAGGAAGTGCTCCCACTGCTGGCCTTTATTTACTATGACGGACTCTGCCCTTATCTTAGCATTAAACTTAACATTGCGGTCACCGGGAGCTCACAAACCCGTTTAAAAATTCAGCCAGTTCAAGGCCGTTGACAAGTCCAGACCAGGTTTCTCTGGCAACACGCGCTCTGTCGAACCGCTGAAAAATCTCATGCCACAATGTTGCCATAAATGCCTTTTCCAACTTCGACAGCCTGTGTTGAAGAGACCGGGCTTCAATGCGAGCGTCGCAACCTGCCTCTTTGTGCCCCAGTGCGTGCTGACAAGTATCGATGCATCAGAAGCTGGCACCAGTTAATTTGCAAGAATCTGCACACCGAGATCACCATGTGTTTGGCAGGCTTTTCAGAACTGAAGGTTTTGCCCTCCTTGGTCGAGGCTTTTTAGGAAGCAGCTCCAGCCTTTCGGCGATGTAGAAAGGAAAACGTATAACTTCTTAACTCTTTCCTTCCGAAGGAAAAGCTCTTAAACGTATAATGTATAAGAGCTTTACTGCCTGAACACAACAATCCACGCTACACGCCACAACTAAGTTGAGGAAGTAAGCGGAGCCTCGCACGTAAAAAGCCAAACAGTGCTCACCCTTTATGTGGCTTTGAAGGCCCCTGTATTTCCCAGGCATATCGCTCGCGTTATCATAGGATTAACCCTGCAGTTCTCAATAAAAATCCCGTTCCCATCAAGAAAAGATAACACGGTGGAGGCCACATGCTCTCCAGTGTTCCATTCATTTAGAACAAACCCGAGCAGTACTGAAACAAAATGGATAACTGGTCAACCTGGGAAATTTCGGGTGTTAAGTCTACAATAAAAGAGTAATATTCGACTCCTTGTACCTATTCCATAACAGGTTTTTTAGTCTGTCTCCCCATGTCAGCAAACTCATCGCAGACCGACCTTGCAAGACAGCAATGGCGCCTGTACCCTCGATGTCATGGCGGACAACGTGATTACTTAGGAAAGAGTCCAACTTTTCGATAACATCAAAGACTCGCAAAGAATGGCCTTTTCAGGGAGAACCGAATAGTGCACCATTGCCTACAAGAGCCACTTCTCTCTGAGCCAGCAATCTAATATCTGCCACGGCACGTTTTTGTACTTTTTTTCCTGTTTGCTTCCTGTGAAAGAAATTGCTCGACTGGATTTTTTGTGGATATTCTATGGGAAGCACTAGACCGACCTAGTTACGCTACCACGAGATTTCGGTGTTCAGGGGTATCTTCATGCGCTCTTCTTTCTTCCGCCTATTTCCTGCCGTGAAACCATAGAAAAGCAATGTGACTGTTTAATGCCGCAAACAATTTACACATGAAGCCAAATTCCATCCTTTCGACCAAATGTGCGCGAAAGAGTGTCCCTAAAATTACTCCCAATTCGCGGTACTTTGGCGAGAAAGTGAGGAAACAGAGATGCGCCTATTGTATTTCTCAAGCGGGAAAATTTCATTATGAACAATCCTGAAAGTAACGTGGCCCTTCTCGGTACACAGAAATCGAAATTTCTCGGACCCAGCTGCGAGCCACAAGGCCGCGTCATTGTCAGTGGAGGGAAATGCTACATGGGGTGTTCGTAGGGATAGGCTAGCCGGTAGTCGGTATTCGAAGGAAATACCGATGCTTCAGAGGAAAGTCCGCTTCCGTGGACAGTACCTCGCGCAGTTGTCGTTGCCTACCGACTGATTCTGTAGCTCGTCGGGCACCTTGGCACACGTGGTACTGCACTATATGCTTGCAAAGTTGGCGAAGTTGAAGGAAGTTGTAGGATTATTTCTAGGCCTGTAGAGGACGCTCACACAACGCAGGAGGAGCAAAAGGCGCGTCAAATGCACCAGCTTCCTCGACAGTCTCTACAGCATTGTCCTCGGAGCTGTAGGGTTCCTGAAACGCGGTGTTTTCGTAGCTTGCTTATCCAGTTAATCGATACTAGCTCGGCGAACTCTCAGAGAAACTACCAAATTAATCAGTAAACTCAGCAACTTTTTTGCTATTCTCTTCGCACTCGCCTTAGTCTTGTCTTAGACGCGCCGCTTGGATACTTGTGACCAGATATGCTCGTTCCGAATACACTGCCATTGGTTGCTTCGGCTTCACTTTTATCGTGGCACCTTTTTTATATTTTGTCTTCCGTACGGGCCGTTTTCTATTATACGTAGATTATTTTTTGTTTGTTTGTAGCATGCAGGTTAAGCTTGGAACCAAAAGAAATGAACATTTTTTAAACAGGAGGTAAAGCACCTCGTTTATTTTTACTTTCTGCCAGCACCCTCAGGCTCCTCGAAGATGTTCGGAGATGACCCGATAATTGAAGTTCCGGAGAAGTTTCTGTGCCAGGTAAATAGTACCGAAGCTCGATAGCCCCCGACTAAGGTAGTCTGACCCGTTGTGGAAAGTGAAGGGGAGACAACAATACTGCCAATTCGACACATTGTATTCGTATCAGACTTCATCACAGTGAAAATGTCAGATAGCATGTGCTGAACCAGTCTAAAAAAAGCGTTCTCGCTGCCCGAAGAAATAAACTCTTTTAATTTCTTAGCTTCAGGATCAATAACGGGCACGGTTCCGGCTTGCGGAAAGGTTCAGCTCCCCAGGTGGCGACGCGAAGGGAAAGGTCCCCTCACGTGGCCAAGGAGCTCGTGTTTGTCGCCTGAACAAATGCGAAGGCTGCCAACCATTCGAACCAGAGGGAGGCTTTTCGTCCTCTAATGCCAGGGATTAGGCAGCTTCGTATAGGCTCTGAGCTTGAGGCTCGGCCATCGGTTTGCGATTCCAACGTGGCGAGCAAGCACACTGATCCGCCATTCCTGAAATGATCTAACGGGGCCCCTGGCCAGCGTCAGGGTCTCGGTTATATTCGGAAGTGGGCAAAAGGGGGCTTTTGCGGATACGGTAACTTTAAACCTGCGTTTTCAATTTATTACGTGCCCCTAAATGATGGCTTATATTTAAAAGCTCTATTTTTTATGCGATGGTCGTTGAAGTTGGGATTCATAAAATGTTAATTTTAAATAAATATTTGTTACGGACTATATAATGCAGTCGCAAATAATGAAGGCTTCCAAATGAGACGGCATATCCGCGAGGGCAGCTCGATAGGCGCCTTGAGGATGGCTCGTCTGCGATACCGGCAGCAGTTTAACATCAAATTCGTGCCACGGCTGGACACCACATGCGAAAATGCGCATTGGGTTGTGTCAGGTTCGTGCTAATCTCAGTGTCACCGTGCAGTAGCGCAAAATGCAGATTAAAGAACAATCACTACGGGAAAAAATTCAGTACCAGCCGCGTGCACACAAAGGAGCAGGGGGGGGGGCGGATTAGCCTCCTAACTTCATTTGAATTGTATGATTCGTTCCTGTATTGTTCGCCCCCTTTCGCGGTTTACCTGCCTTTAAGCCTATTCACAGATCATGCTTGCCAGTATTGATTGTACTGAATCGTGTAGGCACCGTCACAGAAATTGTGGAAACTTGCTGCTATAATGAAATTATAGTGAATTTATTATGACATGTCGCTAAACAGCAAGCTTAATAAATCATTAAACAGCGAGTTTAATAAAACAAAGTTACACAAGATAGCTGTCCTCCCCGCACCGGGCCCAAGGTGTCGGGCGGGAAGCGACTTGAGAAGACGGGGAAGGGTTGGGGGGACGCTTGAGGAAGCTCCAGTTGATTCGTGTATCATGCTATCCGCGCTTGGAGGTGGTGCCAACTTCATCAGGGGGGAGTTGAGACGTTGAACGTCTCCACTTATGTCTCGTACTTTTCGACTCAATCGCCACTGCTCACCGTTACGAAAACAAAATTACAGCATCTTCCCGTAGGGGAACCCTGAGTAGATGAAAAGCAGCCATGGGGTCGATTCAAGTGCACATTAGTTTTCACTTCATCGTTTCCGTTAGGTTGAGGTACGTAGCTACCGTTATATTTACAGTTTGATTCCCATGGTAACTACCACACTTTTTACTTACCGGAACAACCAAATGGGAAATTGCGGTGAGCCCATGGCTGTTTCGCATACTACTCAGGGTTCCCCTACGGGAAGATGGTGTAATTTTATTAGATGCGACGGGCTATGTCCCTCCTTTGTCGTTGTTGCGCCGTCCACACCCCCGCTGCGCATGCTCGGCTTGCTGAACGCCCGGTGGTGTCTTACCCTTTAATGGCTCCTGGAGCAACAGTATTACCGGTGTCTTCCTGGGCCGGCCCGAGATGAGCCGAGCATGCGCAGTGGGGGTGTGGACGGCGCCACAACAAGGGAGGGACATAACCCCGACCATGATATGCTGGAGCGACAGTGTTGCCGGTGTCTTCTAGGGCCGGCACGAGACGAGCACGCTTGCCCTTAAAGGGCTCCTGAAGTGGCAGTGCTGCCGGTGTCTTCCTGGGCCGGCGGATGGATGGACGACGGACGACGGACAACGGAGCCGAGAGCAAGAGATGCTTTGCATCTAAAACGAAGAACTATGCCAAGCGCAATAACACTCCCAAAATTCAACCCAGGTATGCCACGATGAAACCTTCGAATTGCTTCGTTCCACCTATGCGTACGATCCGACAATCTTTTTTTTTATAATTTACTGTCATAAACACCAATCTATCGTGGATTCTTAACTAAATGAGCGTGGCTTCTGTTGGTTATGTACTGAGATCTTGCTCCAAACACGACTAAGGTTTGTTTGGCGCTGCGTAAAGTGAACATATGTGAGCCATTCCAGTGCTTTAGTAGTTTGGAGCGGTCTTTTCTATACACTTATTAAACACTTGTGGGAAATTTCGGTCGGGAGGTTGAATCGAGGACAGACGTACAGACGGGCAGACAGACAGACGAGAAGGTTCTCGCTTGGGTAGCCCAATAAAGACTATCGTGTTTAAAAGCAGGGCGTTTGGCTGTACGAGATTGGAGCTAGAGGCTCCCGACTTTTCCCGACTTTTCCCGAATTTCTCCAGCCGCGTCTCCTTATTTTCTTCGCTATCGTGCGCTCCCGAGATTTGACGGCTTTCCGGGGGGACCCAGAAAGCGTTGGGCGTGCTGACTTAGCTTCCCCTCCCCCCCTGTTTTTTTTTTATTGTAAGCCGCGATGAAGAAATAACTTATTTTGAGTTTGCGTTCGCGAGCAGTGTTTCGGTTGACGGCAACGAGGTGCTGCGCAGTGTCCACTCCATTGGCGGAGCCACTAACTAGTGATTGATTTTGGCATTGCAGGGTTTAACGCGCCGACGCAACGCAGGCGATGAGGCGCGCCGTAGGGAAGGGCCCCTGAATAATTTTGACCCCCGGGGATCCTTAACGTGCGTTGAAATCTCGTACACACCGGCGTTCTTGTTTTTCGCCTCCATCAGAAAAGCAGCCGCCGTGGTCAGAATCTAACCCGCGTCCTCGTACTCAGCAGCACAACGCCTTAGCCACTGAGCCACCGCGGCGGGTCACTAACTAGTGGTTCGCCGACGGCAGTGAGGCCACAAGAATTTCGTGGATCGTTGACTGCGAAATTAGCCATCCTACGTAAGCGTATACTACGCCAGACACGGGCGAGAGTACCTCGTAACGATAGCGACGCGAACTCCCTTGTGATTTTTCGGAGAGGAATTTGGATTGCAGCGATTAACAACCTACAATCGCTCCGATAGTGAGTTGATTCCCGGGTCATGTGATGCACCTTTTACGTGTCGAAAATTTTCCAGTCAACGATCCCGCTCGCTGTAGTTGGCACGCCACTCGTAGGCGTATCCCCGCTAGTGTTGGGCCGGCATGATATGAACACATGTGGTTGTAGGGATAGATGAGGTCATATGGAGGTATTTATAAAAGAGCTAAGACCTTCATACTTTGATATTGTTGGAACTTTCCACGAAGGGAAGGATTAAACAGGCACGAGCTCAACAGACGCATTCGGTAATGAAGAAAACTACGACTAGGTAAGACATCAAGATGGATGTTGAGAACGGTTCTCTGTAAATAATATTAATATATTGGCTTTTCACCAGTAACGGCCGTCGGCCTCCTTGCTTGTCCTCCCTGGATGTTCTTCTACTTGATGCCAAAACCAGAGACATCAAGCGACACGACGAGGTAAGCCTAGAGCGGAATTCATTTGTTCCACCGTATTGCTCACCCCGAAGCGAGGAGAAGCTGTCGAACCAGACGAATCGGCTGCAACTTGTTCAAAAAAGTCGTCTTCAATTCAATGACAAGCTTATCACCGAAATAACGCCCACTTAAGTCGAAACCAAAGTCGTAGGGGCTGCTGTTTCGTTAGGCAGGTTCCAGCATAGCGCCGACCGGCTTGCTTGAGCCAACGAGAAGCTGGAAGCCTTTGCTTGCACAACCATCCTCGACAGCCAACACGACGATGCTCTAGAGTCGGTGAAAGAAGCGTACATAATTATTGGTTCACCTCAACGAACGTCTCGCGGACGAAACGGAGGCATCACGCAGGAGCCATTTCTCAGAAGAGAAAACAGAAAGCAGAACCATGCATTATATGAATCAAGTAGTCAAACGAGAGCAGATGGCACGGGGAGGAGAACGGAACCCACATCACACAAAACACTTCAGTGACACCAGCGGCATTCCCGATAATCGGTCATTGATTACCAAGGATTTCCAAACAGGGGTACATCACCTGCACCAACGACACCATCCGCCACCATGGGCCTACACTCTGTTGAGATCCGGCATGAGAAACTCCAGACAACTGGCCACATGTAGCTCATAAATGAAGACGCCATGACGAAATTTTCCATATCAGGCACGAGAAGCAAATCATGAAGCTTCCTTGCTATTCGCAGTCAGCCGCATCAGCACCAGCAGAGAATATTGTGGAGGACGGTCTGCCTTCCGAAGGCGTTACTGGAGAAGCTTACGTATCTGTAGTGCTTGAGAACTTCCCTTCGGTCACAAGGTATCGAGCAGACTGTAAGTAGAAGGACATTCCCAGGAGCAAAGATGTGGATCCGGATGCCGGGGGCAAGGGACAAAAACAGAGAACAATACTCTTCCCAATACAGAGTCAACACTAAAAGACAACCGTGGCCATGCTTCGGAGGTGTGTGGCTGTGACAGGACTGCGTACGGCGTATATAAGGCCTACGACCGAGACAACAGCGCTGCAGCTGCATACAAACACACAAAGGTAGGGCTGCAAGATGCATGCTTGAATGCGGTGCTCATAAATATTCGGACCCCTCGACGACCATAAACTACGACACTATGACCCCTTTGACCCTACTATAAACTATGACCCCTCGACGACACGGCGAAAATTGCGCATCCTCTTTTCCGGTAAACATATCAGACGAAAATGCTGCCGTCACCATGATGGCATCTACGACAAACCAGGCTAAACTTCTTCAGAAATCGAAGAAAATTGGAGAACATTGTGGTACCGCGACGGTTCACACTATGCAAAATGAAAACATTTCAGGTTAAAACTGGGTGTCAGGTTAAGTTAACAAATGTCTCCCAAGACAGCGCGAACTCTCAACTACACGAAATTATATGACGGTGGCTCATCACCTAGCGTAGTCGTGATGGAGAAACATGAGATGGAAGTCTGAAGGAAGGCGAATTCCAGAATAAAAAGAAGACCGAAACTAAAAAAAAAAGGAATTTAGACAGTGACTGGATGCTAACGACAGGCTGACCAAACACCATCGCCAAGACTCGGGAAGTACCTTTATCGAATGGGCTAATACCGCTTGCACGAATTCTTGTCGGACGGGAAGGTGTTGGAACTTGCGAGAAGACAAAGGATGGCTGTTCAGAATGGTTCCCTGTAAATAAGGTGAATATATTGACTTTATTGAGATATGAGAAATTGAGATATTGAGATTGAGCATGGTGGCTGGCGTATTTATCCGATCATTCTTTCCTTGGAATTTTCTGCGATCTTCCTTCTTTTTTCTTTTGTACGACGCGCCTTGTGAGGAAAGGGAGTGAGTGCCGCGCGGGGTGTAGTTCAACGGCGGAAGAGCCATGCGGCGCGTCGTCTTTCGTCCACACACTCCCCGTTTTCTCTTTTTCGTGCATGAATATTAAAGGAACTCCAGGCACTACTCTTCCTGGTGAACTTTTGTTGGAGACCCTACCAAGCCTCTTCTGAACCGCACTTGTTTTTTGGCGCACTAAAATTATTTGCTTACTTACGAAGAAATAACGAATTTTTTTCTATCGCGGAAGGCAAAAGCAAACGCAAGAAAGTTTACCATCGCATGAGCGCCTCGATCCCGCGGCAGTATCTCCGTGGGCGCCGCTGAAAGTGCGCGTTCGCGGCACTGCGTGCTTATAAAACAAAGGTTTTACGCTATATAGCGGATCTAGTCCAGTATATACGCAGGGCGCTTGCAATGGAAATATTTCACGGCTTGTGATAGCATCGCTCGCCGTTCCAGTTTAACGTTGAAGTATGAAGCGCCTGCCCAGTGTCTCGTTTCACTTCTGTGCATTCAAACGGTAAACTCAATCTCTAACGTGCCCATTTAGCTGTGTGCAGCGACAAAAGTAGTCATAACGTAGTCTCGCCTTGTTTATTTATTTTCTTTTTTTTTACTTCGGCGCACGTCACACTGCAATGTTACGAGTAATCCAATTGCTAGTGGTGCATTAGTTACGCGTGACAGTAGCGCCTCGTATGTTTCGCCGAAGGGATTGAGCTTAAGCGTGAAACAAGCGCCGGAATGTTGTGCAAAACAGTTATTGAAAATCAGCGACTTTTGGAAATCGGCCAAGTTCAGAAGTAGCATGTGTTGTTTCGAATGAATGACATGTTGCGCCAAACAGCGGTACGAAGAGGATATATGCAAATAAATATGTTTAATTCTTACATTACGCCCGAAGCATGGTGCAAGAAGCGGGCCTCGACAGACACGTAAAGTTCATTGATTTAAATCATTCCTCACGGAGCATGGGCTCCTCATTGAGAGATTTAGCGCCGAAATAATTATGTGGAGTTCGCGAAGCAGGGCAATCAGCAGAGAGATTTTGATATCTGAACACCGCGTGCTCTTACACAGGCAGATCAAAATAGCTGAGCTGCTCCTGCTGCATTTGATTCCATATATACTTGACACCTAAACATAGAAACTTGGAGCGGGTATAGATCTTTGACGAACGTTCCTCTGTTTTCATCTTTTCCTTTAAGTCCACAACACTGCTAAGCATAAGGCGCATAGTGCGATAACTGTGATTTTATTAATCACAGATCTTTGTAATTGTTCTTAGAACATGCAGCGTGTTACGACAATACTTGGAACACTTCAAAGTTATTTTCCTGAGCGAATCGCTGCTCGGTTCGCGCTCAAACTTCACTCGAAGGTCGCATTTTGTGGTCTATTCTGTTTCACACCGGGAACAACGACGGTACTTACCTGTTTCTTTTTTTCTGAAAATATCCAACAATGATTTTAAACTATGGAAAAATGGCGGCCTATTTGGACGTACGAGCCAGTTCAAGCTGATTTTGGAACGGCGGCACCACATGGGGTATGCAGAGCGAAACAGACGGTGGGGATTCACGCTCCTTTCACGGCAGGAAGGAGCCTAATGGGTTAGCAGACGATCAGAAAATCAAAAAGCAGGTGAGAAAAAAATCCAACGTTTATTGGCAACGATGAACCATGCGGATATTTTTTATGATTGGTAGCAGCTGTTAAAAAACTATTTGGGATCATCGTAAACTAAGGACGATAGATATTTTCTAATCGTCTGCTACCTCATTTGGCTCCTTCCTACCGCAAATACCCATCGTCCGTTTCGCCTTGCATACCCCAGGTGGCACCGTCGTTCCAAGATCAGCTTGCACTGGCTCGCACGTCCAAATCAGCCGCCATGTTCGTGTAGTCGAAAATAGTTGTATTTATTTTCGGGATAAACAGGCAATTACCATCGTTGTTACCGGTGTCAAACAAAATACACCACAAAATGCGACCTTCGTGCGAAGTTTGAGCGCGAACCGAGCAGGGGTTCGATCAGAAAAAAATTTTTAAAGCGTTCCAATTATCGTCGTAACACCCTCTATATGTATGCTCCGTTCGCTCCAGCCTTTAAGAAAAGCTACAGTGCGCAACGCATTTGTGTATAACAGCGAGTTCAACTTCAAGTAGTTATTTTTGGCAACTATGGATACAAAATTTTTACAGGTACGTTGAGAATAAAAGTGGTGGGCTTCGACTTTAGAACGCAGCAGTAGTTTTCTTCAAATTATTTTCTACCGAGGCAGGATAAGGTTGGAGGTACGAAGGCTGTGTTAGAGACAAGTGTGTTTTCCTCTGTATGCATGGTTCCTTTCCTCCCACTACTAACGTGCACAAACTCTAAGCAACCCAATTTTGTTTTCGCCAAAGACAAAATTTTTCCCCACACTTTAGTGGCTGTAGTTTCAGATGCAAAAACCAAAAAAAGCACGTGGCACTACAAATGCAGAACAAAGAAACTTTGCAACGTTTCCAAATTTAATGTGTTAACACTCTGTGTTGCTTTGTCGCTGTAAAGAGAAATTTATTTGGAGCAATGCTGTCAAAGGGACAAAGATTGTTTATCTGGCCACAGCGCATCACAGTTAAACATTTTTGAGTGAGTGCGTGAAAAACAATTATGAGACGAGCTTCAGGCGCTGATGGTTGTGTACGCGCCCGGTGGGGGGGGGGAAATACTTTTCTTGAAACCCGCATTAGCCAACGGAAATGAACCGCTGCCTCCAGGAGCCTACTAAACTTTCCTACCCCCCCCCCCCCACCCCCCACCTTCCGCCACTCCCCTCATTCCTAAGAAGAAAAAAGCCCATTTCTGAGACCTACAAAGCCAACATCGGAAGCTGCAATCATGAATTTCAGTTCGAGCATGACCTTTGCTATTTGATAGCGCCCCCCATTATACAGTTACCATAAGAAACAGGGTGAATTTCTTTATGTTCTGATGGATTCTAACTTATCTGGGCCATAAAATGTTGCACGGGAAAACTCGCAACTCAATGGTCAATAGTTATGTCAGCGACACAATGGCGTTCCCCAAATTTGAGTGCTGATTGCAGCAAGCAGTATATTATAACGATAGCTGAAACTTCCCATTTGTTCACGGTAGGTGAACACATGAATTTAAAAGCAATGTTGACACGTCAGCGAACAAGGCTTCCGTATGGAAGCCGAAACGCCTTTTTTACCTTTTGAAATAAACCTTTGGTCGGCGATCACCAGTTTCTTCAACTATGAATCTTTTACCCGACCAGACGAGATTGCGTCAAACCTTATATTTCAATGTTGAAACGTAGTTTGAGCATTTCAAGTGATCTGATTTTAAGTGAATCCATATTATATTAAGGAATAAAAAAGAACATGAAGTTCGTAGGCGCCATAACAAGCTACATCTGGGTTACGATTCATTCGGTAGCGGATGGATATGGATTTATTTTTATCCCAGTCATGATGCGACTCACAGCCGCAGTGTACACACATTTAGCCGCACCGGCACCTCCAGCCGCAACGCCACATTCCGCCATATCACACACTTAGCCGTAATGCGACTGTCCGCGACAGTGACAGGAAACCAGAGTTATGAAAATCTTAGTACACCATGCAGCCATCCCCGTATATACACATCGGAAAAAACCGCATGGAGCACAGCCTCTGCGGGAAAAGAACCCTCCAGCCTAGCAAACAGAATCTGACCGGTTCCTGTGGAGGAAATCACGAACTTTTGTGATGGTTGCATACACCGAATAGTGTTAATATTTTGCGTTGTTATTAGTGAATTATTGGGTTTATGTGCGTTACTAGGATTTTTTTTTCGTTAGAATGGTAGGTGTTTTAAGCTATGAATTTGTGAAGCCCCCCAATAATACCAAGATACGTACGCACTTTCGGTATCATTATGTTTACGCGAAGTTTTCTCACAGCAAAAGGAGAGTCATAAAACTGCGAAAGCGGGGGAATTGGCGGACGGCCACTCACCCAGATGACGATTATGGCGGCCGTGAAAGTGACGTGTATTGCAGCTGCCAATAATCCTGCCCGGCGTTCGCATTCGCTGAGGCTATTTTTTTAACGTACGAAAACATTGACTTTACGCAATTTTCACGACAACTGCAGCGCGTTATATCCTTGCGACGCTCACAGACTTTGTAAATGAACAAAATCTCTCAAGTCATCTTTCCTTCAGCTAAGGTATGTCTGTATAAGCTCGCTAACGAACATCTGAAGAAATCGGAGGAGAAACAATTGCGTTCTCTGCGATACTAAATTAGGGGCTTTTCTTGGCCAGGAGTTGATTTTGCAACCGATTTGTTCACAGTGACCGTTTCGTACCGCTCCTGATGTACACACGCACCTGAACCATCTACCACCCTAAAGACACCGGACGCGAGTTTACGTTTGATGCTTACTTGAACAATTATTGCTAACGAAACCTACGAACGTTAGCCCGGTTGATTTCTCCATCCTACCGCGTCGATCAGTGGAGTTATTTCTCTTTTCGTGCACGGGGTCGGAAAAAGCAACAGCCAGTCCTTTTAAAGACGAATTTTTCTGCTTTGCGTCCTTTACCCATCCTTGTTTTTTTTTTTCCTGCCGTTCTCGTCGACGACATTTCTGTTCGTTGATTTTCGTCTCATACTCTGTAGTACCGGTGGGCGTTTCCTCTGCTGTACAAAACGTTTTCTCTGTCCTTCTCTTTTTTCTATGTGTCACTTTTTGGCAACAGACTGCGCTAACTTCAAAAAGCAGTCTACCTCTTAGTTTAGAGACGTAATTCTGCAATGACTGGGTGTCTTGCTGCAATTTCGACAACTAATCTAAAATCTTGCCTTGTGATCGAAAGACAATAACCGACTCGTCATTGGGCGACTTATCATTCTGGGTTAATCCTTGGTGAACGCTTTTCTCTTGTCATACTCCGGAGCAACGGCCGAAAATGAATAGTTTGTGACACATGAGACGATGAATTCGAGGGCCGTTGGCAGTCGCTTAGCGCCTGCCCACTTTGGACAGTTTATTCTACCGGAGATCGGCCTATAGGTGGTGACAGCGTCGCGCTGCTAGTGGGAAACACCCGTGAGCAGTAACGTGCGAATGCACGGCAGGGCCCCTGTCGTGTCTATTTCAGGTGTTATGTGCGCTTGAAATGCGTACACAAGAGTGATACACTAATCCGCTCTAGCAATGTCGAATGTACTGCATGGAAGCGGTAATGAGCTTGCATTACCAGCCTTTAAAAGCGTGGATTCACTGGGAATCACTGCATGGCCAAAAAAATGATGCGAATACGTACACGTATGCCGCGATTTCTAGCAAGAACTTTTTTTGCTCTTGAGTTTGACTTCGAGCAAAGAAGACAAATGCGAATTGTTACTTTGCCTCCAATTTCAATACTCCCCAAAATCGGGGAGGTCAGTTGACTAAATCAGTGCCGGTCACACTCCTCGTTAGGACGACCGACAACCGAAATCTATAAGTATATGGTTCCAACTGAAAGAGCATCATCTAAACCACCTTTCAGTAAATTATTTTTTATGGCAACGTCGTTAAATATATACAGGAGCAATATTATACGCACGACGCCATGTAGTCAGACAGTAAGTCGATATACCCAGGATGCGCTGTCGGCCACTACCCCACCCTTCCTTTCCTCTCTGTCTACCCGCGGGGCTGCTTTTCTCTGATGACCACAAATAAACACAGCTTCGACCGTTGTCTGTGATATATATATATATATATATATATATATATATATATATATATATATATATATATATATATATATATATATATATATATATATATATATATATATATATATATATATATATATATATAGCGAATCAGAATAGGAAATGAGGGGCTCGTTGAAAATAAGACAGAAATAAGGGTTGGCAGTCAAGACAACCTCGGAAAGCAACGAGGAGGATATGGTAGGTCATAGAAACAGATAAAGAATTTAAAAAGAAAGAAAGTGGCGAAAAAATGCCTATGACCTACCATATCCTCCCCTTTGCTTTCCGAGGTTTTCTTGACTGCCAACCCTTATTTCTGTCTTATTTTCAACGAGCTTCTCATTTCCTATTCTGATTCGCTACATGCATAGCGAGGGCCTCTGTTCTGGCAGGCTCGGTGCCATAGGGAGCTTTTCCTCTGCAGATTCATTTGTTCAAAATGTAGAAAGGTTGTTTTATGAAGAGTAAAGTTGCCCTTTTTTGTTTGTGAGCGCTTCCGAACACACTGATCACTGTAACACCTGCTGATGCCACGATTATGTTTTGTGACCTGGCCATGATTTTGTGCAAGAGCTTCCATCGTTCAGTTTTAGTTTCACCAGCATCTTGTGATTCTGTTTCTTTCGTTATGTGCGATATTGCTTGGTTTCTACTCGAGTGTGTATATTTGCACGCCCACCCTGTATGAGCCTGAGAAAGGCTTACAGTATTAAATATATAAATAAATAAATAAAAAAAGAGGGTTCAACGCTGGTCGACCCCTCTCGACATGTCGTAGACACTCGAGTCACGGCCCGGGGGTTAAAAAGAAGGTACCCTTCACCCCGAGCAGTAGGAGTGGCGCTGGCTACCAGCCCCCAAGCACAGGAAAAAATTACATTGACATAAATATCCCAGAAACTGGAGCCCCGCCGGTAGCGTAGTGGTTATCGCACCAGACCGGTATTCTGGAGGTCGTGGGTTCGGATCCCACCTGGCGGGCATTTTTTTCTCCACTTTCTTTCTTTCTAAATTCTTTATCTGTTTCTATGACCTACCATATCCTCCCCTTTGCTTTCCGAGGTTTTCTTGACTGCCAACCCTTATTTCTGTCTTATATATATATATATATATATATATATATATATATATATATATATATATATATATGTATGTATATATATATATATATATATATATACATATATATATATATATATATAGGGTTTGGAAATGAGGGGCTCGTTAGGAAATACAGAAAGAAATGCCGGCAGTCTACAACGCCAAAGAAGGCATAGGGGAGTGGTTAGACTTTTTTTTACCGTTATTGACGTTACATTATTTTTTTATTAATTACGTGAGAAAGAAAGAAAGAAAAACACGCGCCCAGAGTGGGGACCGAACCCACGCCTTTCGATTAGATCTCGAATGCCTTACCAATTCGGCTATCTGGGCGACTGTGTTCTGCTTCACTTTCTGGGGTATTTATATTTACTACAACTGTATCTGGCGCTTGAGGGTGGTAGCCAGCGCCACTCAGACTACACGGGGAGAAGGGGACCTTCTTTTTCAACCCCCGGGGCGTGACGCGAACGTCTACAGCCTTTCATGAGCGGTTAACTGGCGGAAAACCCTCTTATGCTACCTTGGCATCAAGGCTGCCAGAACCGAGGCCCTCGCTAAGCTTTCGCACGATAATAGGGTTTGGAAATGAGGGGCTCGTTAGGAAATACAGAAAGAAATGCCGGCAGTCTACAACGCCAAAGAAGGCATAGGGGAGTGGTTAGACTTTTTTTTTACCGTTATTGACGTTACATTATTTTTTTATTAATTACGTGAGACAGAAAGAAAGAAAAACACGCGCCCAGAGTGGGGACGAACCCACGCCTTTCGATTAGATCTCGAATGCCTTACCAATTCGGCTATCTGGGCGACTGTGTTCTGCTTCACTTTCTGGGGTATTTATATTTACTACAACTGTATCTGGCGCTTGAGGGTGGTAGCCAGCGCCACTCAGACTACACGGGGAGAAGGGGACCTTCTTTTTCAACCCCCGGGGCATGACGCGAACGTCTACAGCCTTTCATGAGCGGTTAACTGGCGGGAAACCCTCTTATGCTACCTTGGCATCAAGGCTGCCAGAACCGAGGCCCTCGCTAAGCTTTCGCACGATAATAGGGTTTGGGTTCGAGTCCCGCTCCCGGAAAACGGCGGATTTTTTCTCGACTTATATTTTCGCTTATTTATCAATGAATCAAAGAAACGTGACAAGCACACGTCATTCGGCCCTATTATATATTTCGAAAAAAGCCGAATAGCACTGGCAATGACGACTGAAACCTTGATATGTATCTTTACCGAGTCCCTCGTCCCGTATCTCTCTGTTCTGCTACATGCATTACGAGGCACTGGCTCCAGCAGTTCGGATATGCCAATTGCTAACCCCGACCTCCGACCACGTTCTACGTGGCGGCCGCTGGGAAAGAAGACGTTCTACGTCTCCCGCGGTAGTCGAGGGGCGGCGCTAGTTGACCGGCCTCAGAGCTCTTGTAAATATAAACCCCCGCTTTAAAGTCGAGAGAGAAGCCGCTGTGGGGATAGCGTAATGGCGAACGCACCGCACCGGTTATGCGGAGATGTGGGTTCGAGTCCCGCTCCCGGAAAACGGCGGATTTTTTCTCGACTTATATTTTCGCTTATTTATCAATGAATCAAAGAAACGTGACAAGCACACGTCATTCGTCCCTATTATATATTTCGAAAAAAGCCGAATAGCACTGGCAATGACGACTGCAACCTTGATATGTATCTTTACCGAGTGCCTCGTCCCGTATCTCTCTGTTCTGCTACATGCATTACGAGGCACTGGCTCCAGCAGTTCGGATATGCCAATTGCTAACCCCGACCTCCGACCACGTTCTACGTGGCGGCCGCTGGGAAAGAAGACGTTCTACGTCTCCCGCGGTAGTCGAGGGGCGGCGCTAGTTAACCGGCCTCAGAGCTCTTGTAAATATAAACCCCCGCTTTAATAAAGTCGAGAGAGAAGCCGCTGTGGGGATAGCGTAATGGCGAACGCACCGCACCGGTTATGCGGAGATGTGGGTTCGAGTCCCGCTCCCGGAAAACGGCGGATTTTTTCTCGACTTATATTTTCGCTTATTTATCAATGAATCAAAGAAACGTGACAAGCACACGTCATTCGGCCCTATTATATATTTCGAAAAAAGCCGAATAGCACTGGCAATGACGACTGCAACCTTGATATGTATCTTTACCGAGTCCCTCGTCCCGTATCTCTCTGTCTCTCTGTTCTGCTATATATATATATATATATATATATATATATATATATATATATATATATATATATATATATATATATATATATATATATATATATATATATATATATATATATATATATATATAAGACAGAAATAAGAATTGGCAGTCAAGAAGACCTCGGAAAGCAAAGGGGAGGATGTAGTAGCTCAAGATCAAGAATTTGGAAAATAAGAAAGTGGAGAAAAAACGCCCGCCAGGTGGGATCCGAACCCACGACCTCTTGTACCGGTCTTGTGCGGTGACCACTACGCCACCGGCGGGGCTACTTTAGCCTCCACTTTCTGGGGTATTTATGTTCAGGTGTTTTTGTTTCCTGCGCTTGGAGGTGGTAGCCAGCGCCAGCGCCACTTTCTTATTTTCCAAATTCTTTATCTTGAGCTACTACTATATCCTCCCTTTTGCTTTCCGTATACCGTACTTGCCACTTGCCTGAAGCATATACCGTACTTGCCACTTGCCTGAAGCCCATCCAGCATAGCCAGCCATGCGTGCATCAGGGGCCTTGCGCTCGGGCCCATATTTACGCGCAACGAGTGTCCGTCGAGGAGCAAGTTTTTTAAGGCACCATTGTTTGCTTTTCTAACATCGCTATATGGGCAATATTCGTACTGATGTCGGGACTTTTTAACACTGCAAGTTTTCGGTTCGAAGCAGCGCTGTGCTTCGGGTGCAGTGTCATTTGTTGGAAGTTGTTCAATTTCAATGGAAGATATACAGTTTTCCTAAACTGCTGGCTCGAATACATGCACCCAAATCTTGGATACAGGGATATCTAGCGTAATTTTCGTGACCACACTTTTGTGCTGCCTAATGAGGAAATTTAAAGTGGAAAATGTTAGAGCTTTAGTCCCTGCTCGTTTTCACTCGCAAAGGTGACCAATCACATGCGTGTAAAACCCTATACAAGGCAACTCTTTTCAATCGCCTAGGCATGAGAAGTCCTCAAAACTTTTCACATAGTGCTCAAGGGTACCAGAACGACATTAGCAGTTGGCTTGCTGAGCGCATGAATTGATACTTTTGGACATTTGGCACAGCCAGAAACACTATATCCCCATGAACCAAAAGCGACATTTGAACTCCTTTGTACAGATTTGTGGCACGTTCTGTCACGAATAAAAGTTTCCAAGTGAGGATGCACAGCAAGTATTTTTTACAAAGTTTCAAGGTTCTTCTTGACTCTAAGCTCTGTGTTCCAATGAGCATGGATACCTTTGCTTCCTCGCAAGCAGATGTGGGTCACAGGGTACACCTAATGCACAGCTATAGCATGCAGTGCAGAAGATGCAGAACCAGTGTTTCTGGATTTCCTTCTCGTTGACTCCTGCACAAGGGCTATGAAAGAAAAATAGGAGCATATGAGACACAACTCCACATGGCGTACTAATGCATTCTTACCAGTGAAACCCCTCCAAACACTGGTCGCAGCAGATCATGTTTCTCGCGTCCTCTTCGCCTTTCCACAGGACACAAAGTTGAAGGTCAAACTGCTGCAACTGTTACCAGTTGTTAAAAGCACGTCCTGCACAAAACTGCCACCACAAGTGACAGGAAAACAAAATACGTACTTGAAGACTGCCGCACACACCATAAAAACCGCTTTAACCTGATAGTACAGCAGAAAACTTGACAAGCGCTCGCGGAGGACCTCGGCATCAGTTTTCTTCACCAGGTGCAAGCCACTCAATACCTCCCACTCACCTCATTGCTTGTGATAGATGCCAGCAGCACTAAAAAAACGTTTCAACATAAAAACAAAAGTTCATCCAAGCATATATTAGGACGTCAAGAGAACAGAACCCTAACTCATTTGCTGATACTCTTCCGAGAGGTGTTTGAATAGCATTGAATGGCCTCTCTTCTACTTGTTTCGATGATCCTGGAGCTGCAAAGCCCGTTTATGTGGCCGTCCTCGGCACTTCACTATGGGCAGCTTTTTAGTTGAAGATTGCCTGCCGTCTTCCGCAGAATCGCGGTTTTGTAGTGATGGTGATGCCACCCCTGTGCTGATGCTAGTGTATGAATCTCCTGCATATTTGCAGCACTGGGAGGAAGAGGTAAAACGGGCAGTTTAATCGACCCAATTATCGTCGAAATCATTTGTAGAAACTTTCTCCCCTTTGAACGAGCAGGTATACATCCTCTCAGAAAGCAAGCCTGCTGGTAAATGCCTCTGGTTGCCAGTACGCCAAGTTATTGACGAGTGGCTTCAGTTTTCGCACAGTGTAGTTGAAATGCTTGTTCCTGTTCATCCTCTGAAAATTTGTACTGGAAGGGATTGGATCTGCACTTCCCAAGGACCTTCTCTTCACTGTAATGAGGAGCCTCATCACTGTGGCAGCTGGTTTGGTTGGCTGATGCCAGGAAGCCCAACTGAAACGACTTGAACCATCTTTTGTGGACAGCCTTCTTTAAGTCTGTTTGCAGCCTATGCTTGCGACAAACACCAAGAAAGTGACAACACAATACACCCGTTCTCAAAAATATGGTGCGGCCGCAACTCTTCTCTGCCATGGGTACTTCGTGCAGTGCGGCACTTGCTCCCGATGAAAGCGTGCCCTTCTCCTGAGAGACCTGCTGTGCATAAAGACTTGATACCTTCAGTTTTTCAATCTCTTTGCTTATCAATGTGCAAGCACAAGGCGTGAGAACTTGTTCAATATGTGTTTTCACTTCATCAGATCTGCCATGCGGATGTTACGTACACGTTTTGAGCAACATCATTTTGTGGTTTCCTTCGTGCTTCATGAAGTCAGGGAGGCTCAAAATGCTGTGTAATGCTCCATGCGGTTTCCTGGTCGATGACAGGACATTTTTTTATATTCCCATTGTGCGACTTGGGGGGTTCTACATTTCACACACTAGATATTCCCCACCCCGCAGCCATCGAGCTCAGAAAACATGCCTTGCGAGCGCCGGCTGCGGACGGGTCCGTTGTTTGCGGAGACAGACAAAGGCAGAGGGGCAAAACACCAATGGTAGCATCTTGGAGCCTCGACTCCAGGAGCCGACAAAACAAAAGAAAACTCGGACCCAAATTGCAGCTTCCGTACACACTCACTTTGGGCTGACACAACTGCGCGGGCTCCCTGGCCTCGCGGGGATACAAACTCGGAAAGTTTCCATAAACAACAACGTCCCGACAAAAATTCGGAGACCACGTGTTAACTAGCCGCGATTTCCTGCCATATACATGATTGCTGCAAATTCGGCGCTTAAGAAATTAAAAACGCCGCAGCATTAAATAATTTGCCCCACTCTCAGGAAAGTTCACCTCTGCTAATAACTCGCTCCAAGCAGATAGACCTGAAGTCTGTTGTCTATGCTAGGATCGTCCGGAGCCAGAACAAAGGATGCTGCCGTGCCTCCTGCTCGTCTCCGCAAACAAGGCCTCACGTTGGGGCGCCAGATGTGGGGTTCTACATTTCACACACTAGTTATTCCCCACCCCGCAGCCATCACGCTCAGCAAACATGCCTTGCGAGCGCCGGCTGCGGACGGGTCCGTTGTTTGCGAAGACAGACAAAGGCAGAGGCGCCAAGGGCAAAACACCAATGGCAGCATTTATTGCAACGTGCAAACCAAATGCACTACATACAGACTAATCGTAGGCCATAACGGTAACATTGGGAGCGAGGCATTAAACAATGCTAGAGATCGAGATGGTTCGACTCACCGATAAAATACCTAAGCAGCAAGGCGTCGCGCGTGCAAGCGTGGGTGCAGTCTCCCAGCTCGCCCGGACGCGTCCCTTTGTGCCGCGTCCCCCCGGTCCGGACCGGCGCGCCGAAACGTCCGCGCGCTCTCGCATCCCCAATACAAGAGAGCGTCCTCTTGTCATGCGACAACCCACCAGACCTCGCCCAATGGTGGCGCTAGTGCAGAGGAGGAACTGGTTCTCTGGTAAGGCAGAGGGGAGAAGGGTCCACTCCACCCCAGCCGGTGGAGGCGTGCTCCCGTCGCACGAGCGAGGCACGCTGTGCAACGTCGGGCGCGATGGAGAGCTAGGGAGAAAGGGGTTCGCGTGAAAGTCGAGATCCCCACAGACTCCACTCGATTTTTGTGGATATTGCCACCGGTAAAGTATTGGTCACAAATGTGTCGGTCCCACATCTCCGTTACCTTCTCCCAATTTTTTAGAAGTTATCGAATTCCTCTGTATTAACAACTCTGAAACTCCTGCTTGCATTAATGAAACACATTACTGATTAGAGTTCGTACCAAATCAGCAAAGCATGCAATAAGGGCGTCGCGCTCCTCGGCAGATCTGGAAAACTGGCTAGCAGTAGTTCTGAACTCTTTTTTGTCGCGTGAAATTGAAAAGGCTGGATTGTAGATGAGATTGAAAATACAGCCTTGATTGCTGCACACTTTTTGAAGCCTTTGTCGACAATTGCCACTTTTGTGTGGGCACTCTCTGGGTTTTCTTTGAAAAACGACTCCAGCGGCTGTGACACAACATGTAGTTGCTCGCATGCCACAATAGCGTGTGTCACAACCTGACTGCTCCCTCTTCCATCTTAGAATAAAAAGACAAACAGGGGCATACGGAGCTCGTCAGCGCAATAACTAGCGTCTAGCCGCAGCACCTCAAGAAATTAACGAAACGCTTGGCGCATGTGCGCTGTTTTAATAAACAAAATCTGTAGTAACTGCAGCCGGTAAATGGGATTACTTTGACGTAGAACTTTTCTTGGCAGTTTTTAATTTCGCTCATAAGCTGAGATGCTTAATCCTTCCCACGCAAGTCCTTCTTGAGGTTGTGCAAGTCCCTTTCGATTGTTTTGTTTCCTGTAAATAATTAATGCAGTCAAGCATAAAGAGCGGGTAAAAATACTTCTATAGTCATGCTAATATTGGACTTGGATCCCATGTGACTGACAAGTCTCATTGGCAGCTAGGTACTTGCTTCCTCGTTATCTGGGTTATTAAAGCACGGAATGCACGCACAACAATGGCTTCATGCCCATGGGCCACAGCTACATTTCCGTTTGTATATGTATACACGATGATGACAGTAGTGATTTACCAGTGTTCTCGTTCAGCCTCTCAACGATCTTGCATGGTGGCACACTCAACTCAACCAATGGCTTCAAGAACTCTCTCTCTTCAGCTGTCATGCTCCGGCTTTCTAGATATGACTGACTTCATGACTGTGGGTTAACTCTAACTTGGTCACTCCCAGTTTGTGGGTCAAACGACGTGCCACAATGACGACCGTCGCTGGGAAGAGCTGCTTCATTGTCCTGCAAGCAAAATATAACCCAACTGAATGTCACAGAAAAAAATCATGCAAATGTATTTTTTTTACTGAAGCGATTTAATTCAAAATGTATTAGCACGAAAGCAACAGAACCACAGTCAAAGATAGGGTGACCAGAAAAGCATGGTATTTTCATGACGCAAATTCAAAACCGGGGTGCCCAAGAAGCAAAGGAGCCTGCAGAATGCGCACGTCATGCGGGATAGCATAAAGATCCTTGCTCTAGTGCAGTGGTTCTCAAATGGGGTCCGCGGAACCCAGGGTGCCCACGAGGGCATTTCAGGGGTCCACGAAGCCCTCCCCGAATCGGCGCCGCCCCCCCTCTTCATTTATCCTGTTTGCTAAACCTTGCTGGCAACGCAAAAAAGGTGGTTTGGTTACATGAGCTTGTTAAATTTCTCCGCATAGTTTTAACGTTGCCTTTTGAACGATACACCAGATATGCGAAAAAGCCAGACAGACCAAAGGCTGGGTGACTTTTAGCTGCCAGGGCAAATTCTTTGACAATATGACACGCACAAGCATAAAAGTCAGACATAATAGGAGGGCATTGAATAATTATGTTGGCGACTTTAGCTGCAAGTGCGAATTGTTTGACATTATGAAATGATCACCATAGTTAATCGGGGGGTCTTCCATCAGTTTTGCTGGCCCGAAAGGGGTCCCTTCAACACTCATGGTTGAGAACAACTGATCCACTGCATCAACTGGCAAGCCGAAGTGTCTTACCATCGTTCACGCTTCGCTTAAACAACTGATGCACGTACGCAACGTACACGATCGTAAGAACCGTGCACATGACTCGATAAACCACTTGCTTTACTGCCAAGAACAAGTTTGAAAATTCCGTTCACGTTTGATGGGGACAAATCGTCGCGTCGTACATCTGCGGCGTACATCCGGTCTGAGTACACGACGTCGCGTGTATAGCATTGTTCTATATAAAAACGTATTTTTAGCCCCACTGATGTTATGTAGGCTGCCCAGCCAGGAAGATCCATGCTGGAAACCATTACACTGAAGTATATGGCGACTTGTGTTTAGTCACGCACAGCATTAAGGAAATGCTGTTTAAAACATGACTGAAACTGTGGTTACGAGATTCTGA
Source organism: Haemaphysalis longicornis (assembly GCF_048455015.1). Lineage (NCBI taxonomy): Eukaryota > Metazoa > Arthropoda > Arachnida > Ixodida > Ixodidae > Haemaphysalis > Haemaphysalis longicornis. The sequence continues at coordinate 342,523,569 of NW_027526203.1, read as the reverse complement.
CAGCCGACCGTTGCTACCAGGAAGGACATCCCACCACCCGGGGAACGAGGTTTACTTGCATCCGTTTGCCTGAGTCACGGGCGCCGAATTTTTTTTACCTACCGAGTCTATTGATTCTCCTGGTGAGTTAGCATGTGTTGTTGTTTGAAAATGGCCTACATCAAAACGAGGCAATAAAAATGACAAGACGGGCGCCTACCTAGAGCTGCTTGACTGCAGCCGAAGTTGCGTTTTAAGTAGGCTCGCACGGCAGCCCGAAAATGAAACAAGAAGTCGATGAAGCAATCATAAAAATGCCGCACAGTTAGCGGCGGCTGCTGTTCGAAAGCCGTATTAATTTTTGAAATCTGAACACGGGTACTGCACTCAAATCTTTGCTTGTATAAAATATGCCTCTGTGAATCTACGAACAAAGCGCCACGCTTCGTGCGCACAAAATTGCTGTTTTCTTTTTTGCCAGAGTATGCGCCAGCCCACCACCTTTCTTGCCAATTTCCATGTAGCCTATACCTTCGTCCCGTAATAGACAGTTTTCGTTGAGCGTACGCAGAGAGTTGCGCGCGCACGTAGGAGCAGCACAGCACGCGCACCAAAGTTCTCGCGAAGTACCAGTTTTAGTTGACCGCACGCAGAAGTTGGTGCGTGGATAAACCAGTAGCGCCGAAATGCGCGCTTTGTGTGTCACGCAGCGCCACTGAACGCCAGATTGGCGAACGAAACATGTGGTTGTCGGCCAGCGCCAGACGTAACACGGCCCGCGCAGCGCGAAAAACCCGCAACGCAAGAATCCAAAACTTGCGGGCGCACGCAAAGCGCGCGGCTCCGGCTTACGTACTGCGCATGCGCTCTCGCGCCTCCGCAAGTTCCTTGCGTGCACAGAGCTGCTGCATGCGCTCCATAGAGTTTCTTAGTAAGTATAAGAAACTCTATGATGCGCTCAACTAAAACTGTCTAGTAACCGCGCCATCTTCAGAAAAGCACCCTGCGCCGTCCTCAAGGCGGTGAATGGTAAAACTCATCCATGGGAAAAGAAATAAATGAGAAAAAAAAAACGTACGTGGTAACACCTTCCACGTGGCAGACAACGACCGCCGCGATAATGTTTTCCTGAACATAACGAGAGAACTTTCCCACAAGGACCTCTGAATATTATATTTCTCAGTAACATTTGCGAAAAAAACGTCTCTACGCCATTGCTTTCTGCTTCCCCGTGTCTGTCTCTTTGTACGTCTGTCCTTCCGCCCGCAAGTGCGCCTTCTGTGTGTCGGTCTCTGTGAGTGTGTGGGTAGTGGGGGGTGTGGGTGCGTGTGTATTACAGATTGTTAATGGGATGCAAGTAGCATTCTCTCGTGGTGAGAGTGAAGAGCAGCCCGATTCCAAACCCAATTGAAAACTCAAGATTTCAAGCTGCTATTCAGCAGACATAACTCTACATCCACGGAAATTGAGCGCCTGTTCCCTGGGGAGTCACTGTAGCGGACGGGAGTGTCCCTTCAGATGTCGTTGAGCACAAGAAAAATATTGTACTGGCTAGGGGTTTCCGGTCGTGAGCACAGCATGCATCCTGGGTGCGGTGCTCTTCCACAAGGCCAGAGTTTGAACGAAACTCGGGCAAGGCGGAGCTGTGGTGATAATAATGAGCTTGTGATAATAGTTCGGGGCAGGGTTGAAAAGCTTTAAAAATGCGTGCGATTCATGCTATTTGCTGATTATTGAGGTGACGTGATCGGTCCAGGACAGCGCGCTCCAAGGATGCGCGACTAGGCCACGGCGCATCTTTCAGTGTTCTCTCGTTCCACTACTGCACTGGTGGCTACTGGGGGCAAGCAAATCCAACTACTTTATTTTATTGTACTTTTTCTTTATTCGTCTGTATTTCACTACAAAGTTCATTTGATTTTTTATTCCAGGCTTTCATATGAGATTTTTGTGTTTCAAATTTTTAATCTCAAGAAGTAGTTTCTGCCGTCGGTTGCAGACAGTACAATCACGTGACTATGGCCGACGGGCAAAAAAAAAAAGAAAGCGGGTGATACCTCGCCACATTGAAAACAGTTGCTGCTTGTATTACGTTATCGAAACCCTCCTCTTTCCAACACAAACTTTCCTTGGCGCGGCCCAGTCTGCCTGCGTGCTTTTAAAGCGATAGGCTGGCGATACGTATTAGCAACTTGTTTTAGGTGCGCAGTACTTTAGGCCCGCACAATGTCCGTCCGCGTCAGTGCGCATATCATATACAATCGCAAAAAATCACACAGGCACCGGAAAGATTCGAGCCTGTGTCTGGTAGAACAGACAGAGTTAGTGTCAGTCGTCTTACACATTGGGCTACGACCGTGAGTCAAATGGCTCACTCCCTCGCCTATACGCCTCGAGCTTTGCGATCGCTGCGCCGCCTGCCGCCGCTGCTCCGCGGTGTTGACGGGATTAGCGCTGCGCGGCTGATAGGGGCTCATGCAGTGTTTTGGTTCTCTTTCGCTTCTTTCTGCCCTTCGGCGCCCTAAAAAAACTTGTTATGGTGACGTCTGTAAGTAAATAGTACGTCTAGCGCACTTCAAAAGCCGCTGCGTCTTGTTTGGGTGCTCAAACGCCAACAATAGCTATCCGGGAACGCGGTTGTGCGCGCTTCTTCGCCGCTGTCACGGGCGTCGGCGACAGCAACAGCATACCACCGCTGTCACCTCCGAATACATTCGGCACAAGTGAATTTTATTGCAGCCTCGTTTAGACCTGATACTGGCACAGTGAGAGGTGTGTTTCGTTTTGCAGCGCGGACAACGAATGCCGCCTCGTTTCGAATATATACGTCGTGGAAAAATATATTTCGGGGATGTGATTACCCAATACCTGGCAATAAGTTGTGCCGTTTATAAGAATATAAGCCACGCGAAAATGTTAAGTATATTCCAAGGCTCTGCGTAGTGAGAGATGTGCACTCTTGCATGACTTATAGCAAGAACCAAGAAATGTTAATTAAACCACGAAAAAATAAATGGTCTTGAAGTCCGGAAGAAACAGAATAGCTCGTACGGAAATAAAACAAACTGAGTGTAGCTTCTGGAATGCTAAAGACGTTCGTGTAAACTTAAGCCGGGTAGGATTCACGAGACCAACTAGCGTGCGAAATGCACTGCTATTTCGCGAGACATGGGGAGGAGAGAAGGCGGACGCTTAACTATCGTTGTGTACCAATGCGGAGCGAAATCAAGGAATGAACGTTTTAGTAATCAAACACACAAGCTACCCGTCCACCTTACTTTAGTTTTTAGACTTCAACGAACAGCTAATCACTCGGCGGACGCATTTTTCGAGGTATACAAGTTCACAACTGATAAAAGGTGCCGTTAGAAGAGTGCGATATCTGATAAGGCCTCTAATTTCCGTTTATGCTTTATTCTGCAGGCTCCCTGCGTCATATGACTATCCTTCGAATAAATGTTTAGTCGCGGACGCGCATTACTCTAGAAACCGTTCTCCGCGCTGCTCGCGGAGGATATATGTGGCATATAGGAATGTTTGCGGGCACTCAGCTCACGACAAGACGCCCCAGCATTAATTTTTTTTTGTTGTGCTCTGATCCCGGGTATAATTTTGGATTATCCATCGTACTTATTTCGTAGAATGTTCGTGAAATTTATGTCCAGGGTGGTGATCAATATCTGAGGTGTGATATTGGCAAGCATAACTGGCGTGCTGTCAGGTATAAGTGCTCCGTTAGGTTATATAAGCGGACAAAACTGATTTACATCGTAGTGTGTAGTCATAGCATGACCATTTGAGGAAACTATGCTTACGGACACACTGTTAGTAAATTTCAGGGCAGTGGAATCACAATCATCTCCATATGCATATCCCGGTTTCGCGACACCGACCTGTGATGCACACCTGGTGCTTGTACAGACCGAATGTGCCATAATAAGATCGTGTGAGCACATTTACGCTCTCGGAAATGTGCCACATTTGCGAACAGAGGGAGTGCTCCACATAAATATCAGTTTCCAGCGCCTACAAACGGTAAATCTCAGTCGTGAACGTGCCGCAAAAGCAACGGCGATTGTGGGGAGCCGGGCGGAGACTCCCGCGGCTACTTTCGAAACGGGCCGCTAGGGGGATTTCAGTGGCGCCCCTACAGGCCGTGCTCGAGGCGTATAACGGTGCGGAGTACCTAAAAACCTCCCAATATCCGTCCACGTCCATCCTTGCGCACACCACCATCAAGCGGAACTCGATTTGAGCCGTGAGTTGCAGTTTTATTTAAGGAATAATGAGGGTGCAAATCACGGCTCAAATCGGATGACGGTATGCCGCAAATCGGATGTCTCTCGGGGCGCAACTTGAATGTCATTTGGAGTCCCCGTACTCCGCACCCTCGCCATTATCCAAGGAGTGGAGATGCTGCCATTTTTCTAATACAGTGCACTTGCGCGTTTTTCCTCGCTTTCGTTTCTTTGTCTTTTGGCATGGATTTGTGGCAACACGAGGCAATCAAAACGCCGAGCCACAGAACAACACATATATTTATAACACGTCAGCAGCTGACGGGCCAGCGGCAGCTATACCTGGCCGAACACTCGGAGTGCTTAGGAGCACTGACCGCTCGCGCCACGAGGTTCGTGCAGTGCGCCTCAGAGTGGTCTTCGTCAATGCTGCTACAGGAGGTGCCCCCTCGAGCTTCGGAGCCATGGAGTAAGCCGGAAGGATAGTTAGAGGCCGTCTTGTGGGTTTTGTTGTCTGTTGCGCCTGGGGCGGCTGAGGAGGGTGATCCGCAATTAGTATTGTGGCTTCGTCTGGTTGTGCAGAGAGCTGCTCCTCAGTGAAGGCTGGTTTGTGGCGATAAACAGAAATAGTGTCCCGTCTGCCATCGAAATTCACGGTGAAATGCCTAACAGCATGATCAATGACGCGGTAGTGTACGTCGTGAGAGCGCTGAAGTGGTTTGCGCACGGCGTCACGGCGGACAAAAATGTAGGGGAACGTCGTCAGCTCGATAGGCACATGGGCATCCGCACGCTGCTGGCAGCGTGTTGTGGGCGCACGAAGTGAGCAAAACGAACCTCGTAGTCTGGTCACGTAGTCGGTGGGATCAGGCACGGTATGATTCCGAATCAGTGAAAAACTCTCCCGGCAGGCGTAGCAGTGCACCAAAGACCATCTCTGCGGGCGTGCAGTGCTGATCGTGCTTCATAGTTGCCCGAACACTCGGCATTACCAACGGAAGGACGGTAGACCGATGGGTAGCGTCCGGCTGTGCCCTGAGTGCGATCTCGAGGGAGCGGTGAAAACGCTCAACGAGCCCGTTGGCGACGGGGTGGTACGCTGTGGTGCGGATGCGGGAAGTGCGAAGAAGGGTCAGCAGGTTATTGAGGAGTGCCGACTCAAACTGGCGACCTCGGTCGGTGGTGATAGTTGATGGGACAATATAGTGGGAAACTCAGCCCGCAACGAATGCGTTGGCGATGGTTTCACTACGGATTTCGGGAAGAGGAAACGCCTCGGGCCAACGCCTGAACCGATCCACGCAAGTTAGTATGTATGTGTTCCCTTTTGAAGGAGGCCAGGACCCAAAAATTTCTACGTGCACCTTGTCGAAACGCTCAGTTGGTGCCGCAAACGAGCCGAAAGGGACCTTGGTGTGTCGATTAACCTTTGACTGCTGGCATACGAGACAGCAGCGTGTCCACTCGCGTACGTTCTTGTTGATGCTCGGCCAAACGAAACGCTGTGTCAGCAGGTGTTGCGTGGCTCGTCATCCAGGGTGCGATAGTCTAAAGAAGGCATCGAAAACAATGCGCCGGAAATTCGCCGGGACGAGTGGACGCTGGGTGGGCATGGAAACGTCGCAAAGCTCCGGGACAGCACAGACTAGAATGGGTACTTCACGAAGGTGCAGCGCGCCGGGATTTTCGCGAAGCGCTATTATGTCGGCGTCACCTTGCTGCGCTGATGCGAGTGCGGCTAAGTCGATGTCGGCCGAGTTGTGGGAACTGGAGACTGAAGCGGCGACACGTGAGAGCATATCAGCGGCAGCATTGTCCTGCCCTTGCACGTGCCGTATGTCCGTTGTGAATTCCGCGACGAAAGACAGATGCCGGGTTTCACGGGTTGAAAATTTGGTGGAATTCGACCGGATGGCGAAGGTCAGAGGTTTGTGGTTTGTCTAGATATGTAACTCTCGACCTTCTAAGAAGTGCAGGAAGTGACGTACAGCCATGTACATTGCCAGGGGTTCTCGTACGAAAGTGCTATGTCGTGACTCCGCGGGTGACAACTTGCGGTAAAAGAAAGCGAGGGGTTGCCAGTCATTGTCCACAAACTGTTGCAGGACAGCTCCGACTGCAGCCTCAGGTGCATCAGTCATTAGGCAAAGCGGAACTCCCGGTCTCGGATTGACATGAAACGTTGCCTGGGACAGCATCGTCTTGACATTCTCGAAAGCAGTTAATGCTTCTGGAGACCAAGACAGTGAAGATACTTTTGGTTTGTTTCGGTTGAGCATGTCTGTCAGCGGCCGAAGGAGGGCGGCGCAGTTCGGGATGAAACGGCGGTAAAAATTTAGGAGGCCAAGAAACTCGCGGAGCTTGCGTATGGAAGATGGCTGCGGAAAGTCTTGTATGGCCTGTACTGTTGAAGACAAGGGCCGAATGTCATTCCTGTCTACACGGTGGCCGATGAAGTCCAGCTTGTGAGCACCAAACTCGCACTTGGCTCTATTGACGATAAGGCCGTATTCGGCAAGGCGACTGAAGAGTTGGCGAAGATGCTGAATGTGTTGTTCTGCGTAACTACTGAACACAAGCAAGTCATCGATGTAAGCGAAGCAGAAAGGTAATCCTCGGGTCATGGTGTCAATGAACCGTTGTAAAGTTTGTGCAGCGTTGTCAAGGCCGAACGGCATGCGCACGTTCTCAAAAAGTCCGAATGGCGTGATTATTGCCGTCTTCGCCATATCCGCCGGCTCCACAGGTATCTGATGATAGGCCTTAACAAGGTCAATCTTAGAGAAAACCGTCGCCCCATGTAGTGCTGCTGAGAAGTCTGCGATGTCCGGAAGCGGGTAACGATCGGGAACAATGGCGTTAAGCAACCGGTAGTCTCCGCAGGAACGCCAGTTTCCAGGTGACGGCTATGGTACCATGTGCAGCGGGGATGCATAAGGGCTTGACGATGGTCGAACGATTCCGAGCTCAAGCGTATGTTCCAACTCGCTACGTGCGATCTTGTAGCGATCAGGCGGTAAGCGACGAGCTAGAGCCGCCGGTGAATGGGTGGGCCAGTAGAGACAGTGTGGTAACTGGCGTCATGACGGAAAGGGAGGAGGAAGTTGGCAGGTCGCAGAAGGGAGGGGAATTCTTCAAGAAGCTTGTCGTAGACCGACTTCGACGAGGTGTTTGCCACCGGTAAGAGCGGTTCCTTCGATGCTATAGCAAGCACAGAGAGGTGCGTTGTACCATCAATGAGGCACTTCCTGTGCATGTCAACTAACAAGTTGTAGTGACGCAGAAATTTTGCGCCCATGATGGGGTAGGCCACATCAGCGATAAGAAAAATTAATCGAAATGTTCTTCGGAGTCCAATGTTAAGGGACAGCGATTGCTCTCCGTAGGTGGGGATGGGGGTCTTTTTGGTGGCTTGTAAGCTGCTTGTGGCTCGCCTGCTTTTGCGGAACACGGCTGAAGACGGTATGACGCTGACCTCCGCGCCGGTGTCGGCGAGAAAACGCAGACCAGTGCTTTTGTCCGTCACAAAAAAGAAGTGGGTTACTTAGCAGCTGACACCACTCGCCGCCTCAAGTGCTGTACAGGGGAGTTTCCCTTAAAAGTGCAGGGTGCTGTAAACTTCCGCGCTGCTGTTCCAAAGTTGCGATGATACCAGCATGCGCCTTGCCTTGAAGGCGACGGTGAACGGCGGCGCGAGAAGGAGCGGCCGCTCGAGGGAGGGTGCTGGCGCTGGGCTGAGAGAGCGACGAGTTGATGTGATAGCTTTGTGATCTCACCATGGAATTCCTCGCGCAGGCTCTGAGCGCAGGTGGAGACGGCGTTGTGGGTGCTACCTTAGTGGGCCCGGAACATTCCGGCAGTGATCAGTTGAACACGGGACGTTCGACAGGAGTGGATACGTGCATGACGAAGTCGGCAACTTGGGCTAGCTGGGAAATGGATAAACTGCTCGCGGTCGCCAGCACCATGCGGACGGAGGTGGGCAGGCGTTGAAGAAAAAGCTCTCGAAGCAAAGCTTGATGGAACGTGGCTTCCTTTTCTCCAAGGAGCTGTTGAAGGTGACGCAGTAGGGTTTGCGATAACCGAGTTCTTCAGATTGTAGAAGCTACAACCCTCGCTGTTCCGACATTGTCGTCCGCTTGATGAGTTCACTCGTAATGGAGTCAAACGGGGCTGTCGCCGGCGGTGAAACAGGTCGCGAAGCTCGGTTGCGATCTCGGGAGGCAGCGCAGACACGAGGTGAGTGAAGGTTTGGCTCTGCGACGTGATGCCAGCTATGGCGAACCGGCTGTTTACCTTCGCGAGCCAGAGCTGTGGGTCCTCAGGCCAGTACTGGGGAAGCTGCAGCCAAAGTGCAGCCATGTCACCATGCGCGGCGGAGGTTATTCGATGGTTGTCAGCTGCAGCGGTGGCTCCGAGCTGGGCATCCAAAGCGTAGGGATTGTCGTCTGCCATGTCCGATGTCCGTGATCACCAATTCTGTGGCAACACGAGGCAATGAAAACGCCCAGCCACAGAGCAACACATATATTTAGAACACGTCAGCAACTGACGGGCCAGCGGCAGCTATGCCTGGCCGAACGCCCGGAATACTTAGGAGCACTGAACGGTCGTGGCACGAGGCTCCCGCAGTGAGCCTCAGGGTGGTGCTTCGTCGTCTTCGTCTTCGTCAATGCTGCTGCAGATTAATTTAAACGGCTTCTTTTCTTCTATTACGTGTTTGCGTCAGTTTCTTCTATTTCATTTGTTCTTCGTAGTGTGCAAGCAGACTCGGCCACGCCACAGTCTCCCTAGAATGGGGGTTGTAGCGAAAGAAGACCAGCGTCTGGCTTCCGATGTGGTGATCGAGTCGATTAGCGAGGCAGTGCGCACCCCCGATCCTCCTCTTCCTCTTCTTCCACTCCCGCTGCTGTCGCCCCCTGCCTGCGCATCTTTATTTCTTAACATACTCCCGCCGCCGCCAAGTTGCTTAGGACCTAGCAGGCAGTTGCAGGGGTAGTGGCAAAGTCCGTGTCCCACTACGACATGTTGTCCGACTTCCGCAGCGGTGCACGATTCCACAGCAGCGATGCTTGTAAGCTGGCTGGGGGTTCTAGTGGAGCATTTGGAAGGGTGTCTCGGTGCTGTCGATCTCTGTTGAGAGCGTTGTCATTCGAGCGAGGCAGTACAAGTCCATGGCCAACGTGACGGGCAATGACCGCTTGCGGAGTTGCTGGATCAAAGTGACTGAGGTGATAAAGGTGAAGATTACGAACGGTCAACCGGAAAGAGAGACCATGCTCCTGGTTTTCAGTCACCACGCAGCCGCCAGTTTCAAACGGGAACAGTTGATGTAGACTGCCAAATTTCCAGAGAGCGTCACGATAGCGTGATGGCATTGCCGCCGCTTCCACGTTTGATAGTACTTCCATGAGGAAATATGTGCGTTCGATCGGCGTATCCGTTATCTCTGCGAATAATAGGACTTCGCTCTCGCCGTACCCAACAAGGTACAAAGGCTCGTCCCGAATCGAGTTGCGCTTGCTGAAGAAAGGGTCGTCACCATAGAAGCATCTGTTCTGCTTCGCCACAAGGATACCTCCCCACCGGGCCTTGACGAGCGCAGCCGCACCTGGCTTCCGGCGTCGAAGCTCGCTCATGGAGCGTCGAAGGAGCAGGCGCTTCGTTATCCCCTGATGCGAGTCCATCTTCTGCACGAACCGCGTCTTTGTTGCTGAACCGAATGAAAACATATTTGACTCGAAACCGGGTTGCTGAACTGCTGGCGAAACAAGAGGTACCTCACCGACGTAAAGGTCGCAAGAGGGAAGCTCGGAGGTCTCCAAAACAAGAGTCGCATCATTGACGCTAAGGCCGTGGCAGAACGGGTCAGACGTCTCCAGAGCGGTAGTCAAGTCGTCGAAGCGAGGGTTGCGGAAAGTCTGTAGCGATGTCTCTGACGTGAGAGCTGTGTCGGCGACGCCAGCAGCGCGGCAAGGCCGGTCAGACGTCTCGGAAACGGTAGGTGCGTCAGCGACGGCGAGGTCTCGGCAGGGTCCCTGAGATTTCTCCACAACGGCAATCACGGCAACACCAGGGTTGGGTGTTCGCTGGAGCCGCTCTCCCGTGCTGAGCCCCTCGGGGTCTTGCTTGGAGTCCTGAGATGCTGCAGCGCCTCCGTCATCGTTGTCCTGTTCTTCTACCGCCACACCAGTCATTTCCCAGACAGGCGGCACGTCACCCGGGACCATTGCCCGCCAGGTCTCCTCGGGAAGCGAGCACATAGTCGAGGTTGCGATTCGGGTAGTAAGCAGCGCCGCCTGAGGTTTAAGAACGGGGCTTGCGGAAGAGTCATGGCTTGCGGAGAAGCGTACGCGCGTTCGCAGGGCGCAGATACGCTCGTCGAAATCGATCGCTTCCGAAATGTCAGCATCAAATTCTTCATCCTTCAGGTTCTCCTGAACTTCAGCGTCGAGTAGGTGAAGTCTCACCTGGTCATGCAAGATGAGGTCGAGGACATTTCGTCTATCAAGGGCCGTTGCTGCCTGGCTCCCCAGCAAGGCGTCGAGGACTGTCATGGTCCCGGAGACGGTCGCTCGCAGGACATCTCGGCGAATACGAAGAGCGTCCATGGCACCAGTCGATGAAGCAAGACGCTGGGGTTGTGAATACCAAGGGGACAAGGGCTGGCTTGGGCACGAGGCGAAAGGGGTGGCGGCCGGGGGCAAGGCTTCCAGGATAAAGCAGTACGAAGGTATCCAAGCCTCGCGTGCCTCGGAGCCGCTGCGCCGTCGAACGAAGATTCGCTCGTGCTCCGGTTCCCGGGTTTCGGCACCAGAAAATGTGTAGCGAAAGAAGACCAGCGTCTGGCTTCCGATGTGGTGATCGAGTCGATTAGCGAGGCAGTGCGCACCCCCGATCCTCCTCTTCCTTTTCTTCCACTCCCGCTACTGTCGCCCCCTGCCTGCGCATCTTTATTTCTTAACAGAGGTTCTGCGAGGGTGTTATGCACCGGCCCTACACCCGTGACATCACGTTCAGGCTTCACTCTGCACGCACTATTCTACAACTGTTACTTTTCAAATTCACAGTGTTATGAATTTTACGAACCGGGAACTTTAGTTCCTCAAAGCTCCCAATCACGGGCCAATCGCCCAAGTGGCCATGTGTTACGAAAAAAGGAATAGCAACAAGGACAACAATTTTCAGATTTGTTTGCTTTATTTTATTTTGCTCTTCAGAGCTTTTGTTCGAAGGAGCTCTCCATATTCGTTTTTTTTCATAGCGTTCAATCCTCTCATACCCTCTCATCTTTCGCGCCCTTTCCACTCCCGCTTACCGTCCCTCTGACTTCAAGCAGTTACTTTAATTCTTAGCTCTCCCCTTTACTCGCTTTCCATGCTCTGCTTCCTGCCATACGACGGTGACGCTGAACAAAACCCGTTGAAATGTGTCAAGATCAGTTCTGACAATAGGTACGCGCCGTTGATTGTATTGTAGCGAAGATAATGAACAGATGCAACAGGCCATCAAGCTGTCGGAGTATGCGCCGTACCAGCATCAACCATGTGGAAGAGGAAGGTAGGATTATGTCCAATCCAGACGCGAGGATATGCGTTAAAGACGTGTCAGGGGAGGGAGATCAACGTCACAAGGTGCATGCGCGAGAAACGAGCTGGGTTATCTCAACACTCGGACCTGCGTTCCTACCGGCTTCACCCCTGCGAATAAACCCCCTCAACCGGCTATTGGTGCGTCGACTGCCTCCTTGACAGTACATGTAGTACGTATAAGCTGTCGTGCAGTAACTTTTCCACAAGAAATGTGCGCCACGCAACCCCTCGAAGGAGTCTGTCTGCCGCGCTGATAAACAAAACGCACAGTCATGCAACGCTTCGTTCGAAGCTATTTTGCGAGCAGGCGATAACTGATGCGCACGCTCCGGCTGCAGACGGATAGACGCGCGGTAGTAACCTGCGGAAGCCATGTCCGCCAAACCACCTAAAACAAAGGCGAGGTCTTGGAAACACGTGTCCACTGATCAAATTGCGCACACACAGGTTGACGGTCGACTGGTGGCGGTCGATGGTACGGTAGTGTGAAGTTGGGCTTGTTGGTGATGCATTCTTCTCTCTCTCTTGTAGGCTAACAAAATTCGAGCGCACGTGAGCCTGCGCTCGGCATCGTCAAGGCTTGCGCGTAGGCTTGCGCCACGTGAGGAGCTCCCGTCTTCGTCGTGGTCGTCTTCGGCGCGGCAGACCCGTGGCGCGTCCGTCGCTACAAGGCTCCCCCAGTACAGCCGGAGTCCGTTGTGTTACCCACGCGACGTTTTCGGTCGGTTGAGCTTGGGAATTCCGGGGCGGGGTCGTTGAGACGGGGAAGCCCTGCGTGGGTCGGACGGAGGGAGGCGGCGTAAGCCTGCTTGACTCCGTCAGCGGCGACGACGTCTTATCGGCCGTTAATGAGAAGGGTGGCCGTCTTGGGTTGCCGCTCGCCGTACGAGGAACGTACTACATCGACTTGCTCTTTCTGTTCCCTCTCTCTTGGAATCCGCTGTCAGTGTGAGGACAAGCTAGTTCGACCCTCAGCCGTGCTGCTCCTCCAGCCTTGGACCACTAGTGCAAGCTGCGCCAATTTTTTTCTAATTTAATTCAAACAAACGTTAGGAGCGGGGTTCATGCATTTCTGTCAGGTTATGCACGCCAAGCTTAACGCGCAGAATAGGTTTTCGCTCTCCTCTACTGCAAAAATGTAGCATGGGAGTCCTGACTTTTCTTGGGGTACCTACTGCTCTCGAGTCTCATTCTTAGGCATTCGTGCGCTTCTTCGATGAGACTACTACCTTCAATTGACAGGATGTCATGCATGATGATATTGTGCTCAGTAATCGTTCACAGGATTCGGGCTACCAGTTATGTAGTTACGTGTAGTGGATGATGTAGGCTGCTCACTCTTCAAACTTCTTATAGCGCATTTGCTTAGCGCCCGTGTTTGTCTCTTTTTTGTCCGCCATACCGTCTGGTACGACGTTTTTTTCGCCATGCTTAATTTGCTAAGATTCTTCATGCCGGAGCTATATACGCTGTTTTCGAACCCCCACCCCGCCCAAACTACTTGGTTCACTAAAACGTTTTTCTAATCGTTGCATGAGAGTATCACAGAATCTCAGCAAGAAGAAAATCGCCCTGAGCCAAGGAAAAAAAAGAAAATGCCGACCGCCATGAATAATCGATTGTTGACGTTAGCTTTTTCTATCATCTTATCATTACTCTCGCCTCATTGCGGATAACGCCGTGCACACAAAGGAAATACACTAGGGCCACAGGAGCGACGTGGAGGCGGGATATTGGTGCGCCAGCTCTTTTGTTTGGGACGCAAATAAAAGCTCCATTCCCCGGCCCCCTTTCGGCTCTGTTGGGACGCGGAAGAGGGCAGTGAATGCTTAGCGATGCGCGCTGTGAGGAGACACCATGCGCCAATCATGCGGGATCGCTGTCACGCCGTGGGCGAATTGATCACCGCCGCACCCTCATTGTGGCCAGCCCGTCATCGCTTAATCAATGAGGCTGACTCTGTTACGGACGCTCAGGCGAGCGAACGGGAGACGTCCGCCATAAATCTGTCCAGGCGCGAGCGAATGCGTTCGCTTCCTGCATACCCGACCCGGTGGGGCTTTTGTTCGCCGCAGGGGAGAGATTACACGTTATGCCACTGGCTCGCTTCTGCTGGTCGATGTGTGTGGCTGCGCTGCCAACGTTGCGGCGCCGTTATACTCTGTACGTGCTACTTCTACGTCAATGGCGATGAACTACAGCCCTGTTATTGCACCGCACAAAGGAAACGGCCGGCGGTTTTGCAGCATGCAGAGAGCGGCGACGTAGTCCACTCTTTGATCCTGTGGAACGGGACTTTTACGTCTCGGTGGCGCAAGTCAACCAGCACCAAAGTGTGCGTTCCGTCTATGCGACCTGCATTAAAAAAAGGCCGCTATAGCTTAAAATAAGAGGCTTTCGAGGACGGTTGCCCCCGGCCACAGAAAAGTGACGCTCTTATCCTTTCTATCCCGTATGCCATTATCGACCACATCGAAAGGCAGGAGGGCAAAACGCCCCGTTTCGTTCCACCTCAGCATTTCACCGACGGCGCAGTTCTTTCTTTTGGCGAATGTCGCGTCGCTTTAGCCCCATATGTTTACCTACAGAAAATATAGAGCACAGCCTCACCGCGAAGCATCCTGGCGGATCTCGGTTCTATCAAGTAAAGCGCGTCTGCAAATGCGCTCGGAGATCAAATTGTGGAAGGATGCCGGAAGGATGCGTTTAATAATGTACGTGACTACACAGAAATAGCTAGAAATACATTTTTTTTGTAATAAGGGGCATATATTGGAAAACAAAAAAAAGCTGGAACTTATTCAACAATAATTGAAGTGTGAAAAACTGGTGTTTGAGTTGCGCTTATTTTAACTATGCCTTGTGACGCCTGCCGTGGCAAACTGCTGTAGCTGCAGCAAAGCGCCGATGATCTAACAGGCTTTAAAGACGCACAAGCCCAGTAGTGCAATGCGTGCGCCTTTTTCACCTTGGCCTCCTGGAAGTGGACCCCATGGAACGCAGTATCCGGTTAAGCCAACCCCCGTAGATACTCCGTTAAATGTACCGCATTGGCTTTGTGCAAGTTACTTCTATAGTTGGTCAACAATGCGCAGAAAATGAGATGGCTAATGCGTGTAGGCGCTGTTGTGAATGATGCCGCTACATTACATCACACCTCGAGGAGTAACAGAGCACGCTGTCAATACTGGCATTGAAGAGAAAAAGACCTTACGACGAAAAGCAAAACAGTGCCGAGAAGGAGCTCAAAGACAAAACAGTCGCATTCAATGGGCCAAAAGAAAGAGTAAAAGAAAGAGCAAGGAAGGGCACCCTTGAAGCCGCCACGCGCGAAGTACACCCAGCGCATGTAGACGTTATGCGGGAAAAGGAGGAATGCATCTGGCAGGGCGGAAACTAGGCTGCACCAAAGCCCCTCCATCTTGCCCGAGAGTGGCTGTGGGGACGACACTGAGAGGGCGGCTACATGAAAAACGACTCCGTGTCAGGGCACGCAAAATGCGCAGCCTGAAAGCCGCAGCGGCCGTCGGCCGGCCCAACAAGTGAGCGCGCTCGGCCGAGCGTGGTTTCGCGCCACTCTCTTCTGAATGATGCGGTCGCTCGCTGTGGAGCCGCTGAACAGAGCTTGGCAAAGTGGGCGCCGTCCCCGGAAGTGACATACATGGGATGAATATGGAAAAACGCGGTCCTAGAAAGGGAACTCGAAAATGTACACAAAGTGGCGGTTGTTTTAGCACGCCTGTGACCACTTTTTTACCTAACAAGAATAGCTTAATTCTGTAAACAGCTTCGACAACAATCTTATAAACTGCGAGCTGGATACAAGCAACGTCTTATATATTTTAAGCCCATCATGTGCATTCGCGGCATGTTTTCTGCGATTATTTTTTGGCTTCGCCTTTTCTTTGAAGCAGTTTTCACATCCCGTCGCGAACAGCATTTCTGTCCTAGCGTAAATGGTAAGTTTGTACAGGTAAGACCTTCACAAATCTGCTAAAGCTCGTAGCATGGCTGTGTCAATGTTGTTGAGCGCGAAGGAAATTTAGGCTTATTCGAAACATGAATACACAATCAAGAGTACCACCGTTCTTTTAACTGATTTTTGGGAAAAGACGTAAAAATCGGGTGACAAATGGCACCGAAGAGATGCATTAAAAATTAGGAGCCACTCCACAATGTGAAGGTGGATGACTAGCGAAGCTTTTTGGCACAAACATAGAGATGACATAGAATTTAGGCGAAAAATATGAGAATATTTTATTTCTCTCGAGCGTCGACGCGGTCATCCCTATGGAAGAGTTCTGCGTCTCGGACACAACACAGACATAGAGCCGCTCTAGCCGCGAACGCGTAGTGAACTTGGATGCAGACAGCGCGTCTATTGTGCCATTTTCTGCTGATACGCGCCCTTCGAGCGAACGACCGGTTGTACACTTTTACTGTCGAACCGCACGAGGCGCTGGCTTGACGTTGGATGAGCTGATGGTTCAGATTGACGCTACATGGAAAGAGCCGTTTTCTGGCTTCGAAGTGTAATAGTAACCATCCGTTAAAAAGTTCGGCTAACGCTAACACAACTTCAGCGTAATTACAAAAATCAGCATAATTCCGAAAATTTGGGCACCAATTAACAGCTCCTTTCGGCGAATAATTAGCCTTTTCGTCTCGTCTGTTATGTGAGACTGAATTAGCCTAATTATGCTCCTTTATTTTTGTTGTTCAATGAAATGTAACTTCTAAATCTATAAATGTGCAGCATTTTGTGCCCGACAGTGTATTCTAACCCTGTGCTTTATTTTGTCACCTCATTTTACTTACTTCTTTGCTGACCTCACCCCTGTTATATAAAATACCCCGCCATTTGTGCATGAGACAAAAGAATATAAATGAAATGTCTCTACCGGTACCACACGTAGTAGAACCGGTTTATACCCAACCGTAAAATAAATGCATCGGCCAAACGGCAAGTGGAATTTTGACCGCCCGGGAATGGAGATCAAATAAAGGGAATCAGCTATCCAGCGACCCATAGCCAGGGGTAAGGGCCTGGGGAGACCCCCCTGATATCCCCTAAGACGTAGCGCAAAGGGTTGGGTTGAAGGGGAAGGGAACGGGGGGAAGGGAATGGGGGCAGCGAATTTTTGTTCTGATCTAAAGATGTCTGACTTCTTTTCAGGCCTGAACTCTCACCTCAGGGAGAGCATCAGACAGTGGCAATTCACAAAGTTTGCGTCCCCTGCAACGTGGTTGCCGCTCAGCCACAGGTGCTGCTTGCTTAGAGACATAGAAAACCTATCAGGGGGTGGCAGCACTATACTCGGGGACAACTTTCTGTGGCAATGGAGAGAAATTTTGACGAAACAGCGTAAAAAACGGGGACACTAGGGGAGAAAGACGACAGGACGACGCTGTCCAGCGTCGTCCTGTCGTCTTTCTCTTCTAGTGTCCCCGTTTTTTACGCTGTTTCGTCAAGATGATGCATAACCAGTACCAACTCGCCCAAATTTTGATCCATCTGCAATGGAGAGAAAGCTACGTGAGGGGGAGCGAAGTGGCCGGCCGAACCACGACATTTCGCTGCGCAGTTGGAAGTAGTTCTACAAACATTGTTCAATGCGCATAACCTATGCAATTCAAAAACATATATTTCTTTTTTTTTCTAGCCTTGCATTGACAATGCCAATAAATCACCACAATATAATCGCCAGTAAGCGTTACTTTTTTTTAAATTTTTGGTTGTTTTTTTTTTTTTGGTTGCGGAAATTACCACTGGTGGCACGACGGCTCTCTTCAGAAAAAAAAATGGCGTCTTCATCGACAGCAGCTACTTTTCCGTCCGATAGCCCGCCAGTTAATTCGCCTCAAAGGATTTTCAAAAAGCATCACAAACAAAATCTTACAAACATGACCAAGCAAGTTGTCTGCAACGTGTACGCCCAAGTGAGACTGACGCAACCAGGACTCTCCGTCGTTTCCGCATTTTGTTCGGTTAGCCAGCTTACCCGCGTAAGCGAGCGTACGGTCGCACGGCTCAAGAATGAGGTTTTGCGTGGCACCCCGAAGTCCCCAAAGCGCAAAAGGCTTCGTTTCTCGACTGGGAAACCGCCTGCAGTTACAGGAAAGACAAGAGTACAGCGGTACGGCAGCTTCACCCTTGCTGCTCTCCGACGGAAAGTTCATGAGTACTTCATTCGCAACGAGGCGCCAACTGCAGAAAAGATCCTCAGCGATGTGACCAGCGACCCCGACATGGGTCTGCCGAAGCTGAGTGTCAGAACGATTCGTCGGCTTCTGAATGACATTGGATTTGCTTTTCGGAAGCGAAAACGCAACTCTGCGCTCTGGAAAGGGATGACATCATCGTGTGGCGGCGGAAATATAAGCTGGTATCTTATCGGGACATACTAGATCATTACAGCCTTGAAAGAGCGAGATACCCTGCACCACACAGAACTTTAACTAAGTGGCAATCGGTGGTTTGGCGTTTGCTCCAGACCAACACGTTCCCTAACCCTGTAGCCTACAGCCGCTCGTATACCCGGGGCTGTAGCTGAATGCAAAATTTGTAAAGGCAGAGTGGACCTCCAGCACATGGTTTGGTCGTGTTCCATCAAGAGTAAACAGGTACAGCAGAAAGGACGCCCTTTCTTAGACATTAGAACCGTGGAGCAGTGGGAGACCGCGCTGCTCAGCTCCGATTCCGAAGTGCAAATCGAACTCGTCCGGATAGCTGAAGACGCCGCCGGGTTCCAAGGACTCCTGGCTGCCGCCTAAAAGGGGGAAGACGACCGAGTAGGATATCCAACCTCTTCCTTTTGCCACCGGGCACAAAATAAAGTTGTTCTCTCTCTCTCTGCCGACCCTTCGAGAAATGCGAAAGCAGAAATAGTACGTGGTTACTGTGTCGATTTGGCGGACAGATAGATAAATGTCCATTCTGGCGATTAAAATAAAAATTTCGTATGTAACATTATTTGACAGTTGAAATGTAACAAGAAAAAATAACGAGGGAAGTTCTCGTACAGCCAAATATTTTATTGCTGAGAGTTACTTATGAACACCACTCGGCATGCATACTGGCGTTCACTTTATTTTTTTCATGGCGTTTTTCTGTATCCCTGCCTCTTATTCGTATTTTGCATGCTATTCTGGTTCAGCAATGAAGGGACAAGTATGCATCGACATGTTATAATAATGTATGGATAGCACTCATTGACTGGATTTCTTTAGCCATGTGGGTGGTGTACGTTCTGCGAACTTTTTTTATTTTGGTGTCTTGCGGTGCCACCAAAAACTAAACATACCGGCCTTCGTAGTAGAATGATATTAGGTGCAAGCAATAAATGCCTTCTCTGTCTTTACTAACCCTTATCCCCAAAGAAAAACTGACACGTATTCCTTTCATTTTCACAGGACTATATGCTACCTCGGCGAGACTTGGGTCAATGCTGGGCACACCAAGGGCACGGTGTGGGAGGACACCACTGGGTCATCACCGTGAAAGACGCCTTTCGCAAGGGTCTAACTACTGGGCTTCATGCACCAAGTGGCAAAGGTGGTCGGCTCATCGTCCTTCATGCTGGAGAAGGGCTTTGTGGACGGGGCATGTCTCATTTTTCGTGCGTCAAAGAGTGCTTCCACTGACTACCACAGTGAAATGGATGGCCCACGCTTTGAGAAGTGGTTCGCAGAACAATTTCTACCCAACATTGAGCCACGCAGTGTTATTGTCATGGACAATGCTCCGTACCACACTGTTCGGACCGAAAAGCTGCCCTCGACGTCCTGGCGCAAGGCCGACATTCAGTCTTGGTTGACCGCAAAAACCATCCCGTGGTGTGATGACCAGTTGAAGCCCGATCTCCTTCGGCTGGTTAATGAGAACAAACACAAGTTTTTTGGATACCGGATTGAATCCCTGGCCAGAGTTGCTGGTCATTTCATTGTTCGGCTTCCTCCTTACCACTGTGAATTCAACCCTATTGAAATGGTGTGGAGCCAGGTTAAGGGGTATATTGCTGCCAACAACACTTCATTCACTCTCGCTGAAGTTGAACGACTACTCAACGAAGCCATCGCCCTGGTGACTCGCGAAAACTAAGTCCGGGACTGCGCTCATGTGGAGCGTCTTGAAAAAGAGGCCTGGGAGTGGGATGGTGCAATCGACACCAGAATCGACAACGTCGTGATTCCGCTAGGTTCCGACTCCAGCAGCTCTAGTGACTGCAGTGGCAGCGAAATTAGCGGTGTAGAGGAACTGTGATGAAACCGGTGTGCGCTGACTTATGTGGTGCTGATCGTGTGTGGCGAGTGACAAGGTGCTTTGTTTACGGTTCTGGTGACCGGAAGCTTGGAAGTACGCTCGGTTGGTGCTGCTTTTGTGTGGCAACTTACAGAGCCCCCTGTTTAATTTTCCGATGCCCAGCAGCTTGGAAGCACGCTTTGTTAGTTATGTGGTGCTGCCCTTGTGTGGCAAGTGACGAGGTACTTTGTTTTCCTTTCTGGTGGCCAGAAGCTTGGAAGTACGCTCTGTTGATTTATGTGGTGCTGCTTGTGTGCAACAACTTACAGGACACCTTGTTTACCTTTCTGATGCCCGCAACTTACGAGGTAGCTGCTCATACAGTGCTGGATTTGTGCAGCACTAGGAAATCATTAGGAGTGCTTGTTGCCAGAATGCGAATTAGTCTTCAGGCTGTCGGTTGTGTGGTGGCGGCTAAGATGCACTTGCTGTACCTTTGTCATGCATAAAATCAAACCTGACGACGAACGCTGGTAGCAAGCAGTGAGGAGTGGCACGTCACGTATCCTGCTTCACCCAGAAGAAATGCAATGGGAAAATTTGATTACAACCCAAGAGGTTGTAAACAGCCTCTGCAAATAGCAGTTACTTGGGCATGAAATGACAAGACTGGGAGAATTATTTTACAAGAACTGCGAGATGGTAGTGATGTCCAGAAATGCATTGTTGAGTTGTCTATCATTTGTAATTGTTTCAGTCATCTGAAAAAAAAAATATACTACCATCTGCACATTGTAAGTGAGGTAATCATTTGTACTCACTTGATGTTTTGTTGGTCTTTTCGACTACAGAGGGTAGATTGCTGAAGTAAAAGACCATTTACGGCTCAAATAATTTCTTTTAAATGCGTATTTACAGGGTTAAATGGTGAGGAGTATTACGAATTGTCAATGCCTCACTTTCAAATCTCGAAACGCTGTGGGTTTCCCTGCTACCAGCCTTAGCTTTTGTAAAAATACTAGCGTCCCGAGGCCCTGGGATATGAGGTCGAACAGCCGAAAGGTAACGGCACGCTCTCATGAAACAGATGTTACAGAAATGTTCACTGCCATGGGGATGGGAAGTGTCACTTTGTCATGTTTGTGGTGCAATGTCTGGTACATCTATGTTGTTTTCACATTTATCTTGAAGAAATTACGGTACACCGTACTCAGTGACGGCGAATAACTGCTAACAGAGCCAGAAATGTTTGTTTGGAAATACGTGGCGGCGTGACTTTGAGTGCTAAAGTGGGCTTGAAAGATGGGGCTACGGTTTTACAAGGTTTATTCCTGTGACTGGCGTTCATGCGCCTGTTTGTGGTTGTGTGACTGCTTGGAGTGGCTTCCAGGTTTTGTCCAGCTGATTATGCAGGAAATAAATAAATGAAACAAAACACATTCTTTCTTCTGCTTCAATTTTTCACGTAGCACACATTATTCCTGCTGACTAATGCTCACGGTGTACCGATGTCAAACGGTTTGCAATTGGCGGTTGCAGCCCTCAGTGTCGGAGTTTTTCTGCTGGTTCTGGAATTGTGTGTGCAAATCCTGGCCATAGCCACAAAATCGTACATTTTTGCGAAATTTTGGAGCACTTTAGCGATGGTGGGGTGTCACGTCGCCGCCAAATGTAAATTGGTAAATTGGACGGGTAGGACCATCACTGGTGAACTCACGTGTTGGGCTTGGGAACAAGTAAGAGCAAGGTGAGGCCAACATCAAATTTACAGCCATGAATACCAGTCAGCTATTTTTTGATGTAGAGCCAGCCATGCTCCCACAACATTGATATAAGTGACAAAGAAAGGAGGCTGTTGCAGCCAACTGGAATGTTGATGAAGAGTTAGCGGCTACACGCAGCCAACGCGAATTCTGTTGCCTGGTTTGGAAGCCAATTGAAATTTTGTTGACAGGCCCAGTTGTGGTGTTCTGGATACGGTGCTTTGTTCGGCAAGTGAGCCAAGAAGTGTGCGAGTGATCACACATTAAAAAATGGAAAGGGGTGGCTTAACCACCAATCTGAGAACGGCTGGATATATTGGCGTTTGGCAAAGTTAGCTAATGCAATGTACTTCACGATATCAGTGACCACATTACTGGCAAAATGTTCAGTGACCAATTGTTTTTAAACTTTACGACCAGCGCTAACTGTGCAGGTGTTTAGACAGCGTTACGTTTTTCATCCGTCCAAGTGCTGACACGCTTTTATGCTGTAAATAGGAGGAGGAGGAATCAACTTTTACTGAGCCCAAGAAATCGGTGGTGCGCGCTGGCACCAGACGGGGTGGTTCCCTAGTTACGGGACCCATATGTTCCCAGCAGCTCCTGGCCCCTGTCTGTCAGTGCGAGCTGAGTCGGCAGGGCGGGGCTGGTCAACAAGGTCTCCCATCGCTCAAGGGGTTGGGGATTGGGGGTGTTGTGGGGAAGGGAAGGAGGGGGGGTCTTGAGTTTTGTACACTCTGTCAAGATGTGTGGCAGGGTGCCCCTCTCTATTTTGCAAAACGGACAGAGCGTATCGTGTTCCGCAGGGTACATGAGGTTCATCAGTACGGGATGCGCAAGCGATCCCGCCTGCGCTCGACGCAGGATCGTCTGTTGCTGCCTAGTCAGTTTGGGGTGCGGTTCCGGCAGTCTGCGCCTCTCCTCTCGGTACATCCGGGTAATGTCCCGAAAGCTGGTAACCGGGTGCGGTAGCTCTTCCGGCTCGTTCTCGGCCCGGATTGACATTTCTCGGGCATGGTAGTCGGCGATGGTGTTGCCTGCTACCCGCGAGTGAGCCGGGACCCACACGAGCTCTATGGCTCTTCCCGGTGGCTTGCACTTGGACAGAATGGCTCGGGCCGCGGAAGAGATTACCCCCCTGCGGAAGCTTCCGTATGCTGTCATTGAGTCGGTGACCACGGTGTGCACGCATGGCTGTGCGAGTGCCAGGGCCACGGCCACTTCCTCGGCAACTGCGGGGTCTGTTGTCTTCAGGGACGCGCTGACGATCAGCCGGTCTCTGGACGTAACTACCGCCGCTGCACGGTCGCTGTGTTTTCGGAGCGAGGCGTCCGCGTAGAGGACCCTGGGGTTCTCTTCCAGCTTCCGGGCCATTGCTTTTGCCCGCGCGGTTCGCCTCTCGTCGTCCTTGCCTGGCGTCATGTTCCGGGGAAGGGGTTTGGTCAGAATGCTCATCTTCCAGTCTTCCGGAAGGGCTGCCTTGATGGGTACTGGCTCGATCTGCCAACCTATCTTGCGTAGGACGGCTCGTCCGTGCTCCGTGTGACTGAGCCGGATTCTCTGATTCGAAAGGTGGGCTTCGATGAGCTCCTCCACCGTGTTGTGGACGCCCATGTCTAGCAGTCTTTGCGTGGACGAGTATATGGGAATGCCTAGTGCTTGCTTCGTTGCCTTGCGAAGCATCGTGTTTAGGGTGTCCCTATTCGCCTTCGTCAGCTGGAGATACGGGGCGGAGTAGGTAACCCGCGACACGACGAAAGCGCGTACCAGGCGCATGGCATCGTCCTCTTTCAGGCCTCGGTTTCGGTTAGATACCCTCCGAATCATACTGAGTATCTGTTCGGATGTAGTCTTGATCTTTTTGACGGCGGCGTGTGCCTTCCCGTCGCTCTGAAGTAGTAGGCCGAGAATCCGAATCTGCTGAGTTGGCTTGATGGCCGTTCCGTCGATGGTGATGGTCACGTTCGGCAGCGGCTCCTTCTGAGGTTTCCCCGGTTGGATCATGAGCAGCTCAGATTTCTGGGGAGCGCAGCTCAGTCCGCACGACTTGGCGTACTCTGCACGGTCGTTGCCGCCAAGGCTTCCTCCACCCAGGCATCGGACCCGGCTCGGGCCGTCCACACCGTAATGTCGTCGGCGTAGAACGCGTGGTCCACGCCTTCGATTTGCTTGAGTAGATCGGGCAGGGGCAGGAGGGCCAGATTGAAGAGCAGGGGCGAAAAGACCGACCCCTGAGGGGTGCCCCTATCGCCGAGCTCGACAGGGTCCGACTTCTCGTCCCCAATACTGATGGTCGCCGTTCGGTTTGACAGAAAATTTTTTATGTAGCCGAATGTCTTGCGGCCGCACCTGGTCTTGTTCAGATTCTGCAACACGCTTGCGTGGGACACGTTGTCAAACGCTCCTTTAAATAGGCAACTTAGCCATTGCAGTATGACTGCTATCCTAAGGTATGAAACCTGCGCCACGTAGTATAGCGAGACACGCCCGAAAGCCTGCATGATGTTCATTAAAGATGTTGGAATAGGAAGGCGTGGGGATTGAGCGCAAGATTCATGGGTTCTGCAGCGCGAGCTTCCCCTATACGCTTTCCGAGTTGCGGGTCACCGAAACTTCTTGGGGCCTGCCTAACTCAGCGCGATCCAAATGGGATTTCACTTCGCGCTGTAGTGTGCGCGTGCTGCCCTAACGATATAGCGAGCCTGCGCTATGTAAGCACGCTACACGTGCCCGTTGTGCTGCCCAGTTTTCGGCTAAAGCAGAGTTTAAATATCAGTGCCTGCCCTCAAAACTGCAGCGCTGGCAAAATTGACGGCGTTTCTGGGCGGTTCAGAGTTCGACGGTACCGTCCACGCTATAATATATTAAGTCGGTCCGACTTCTCCAGTGAAAGCGTTGGCTTTTGCTTAGAATCAAATGAAACGTAAAGAAGGAGACGTCAATATGCCTGCATGATTGGTGATTGCGGTTCAGCGAACTCAACCAAAGAGCTCATGCGAAAAAATGACCTGTAGCAAATGCGTATGCGTCACGCCGAAACCGAAACCGGGAACTACTTTGGCGCAGTAACACTAAGCAGTCCCCCCCCCCTCCCCCCCGCCCCCCCGGGTAGCTTTGTCTCCATTGCCACAGAAAACCAGCGGTACTAACGATTCATGGAGGAAGTTTTCCACTAATCCGGGTTGGCTGCTCCTAACTTTTGCGGCTTCCGGGAACCGGTAGTTTGCCTGGCGAACTCGGTGCATTGTAACGGATCAGCTCGGTCTAGCCGTGCGACCTGTTTCCTCCTCGTGCCGACTATTTCGCTCACAATAACAAGAGTCTTCAGGCTGGTGGCCGGAAACCCAGCGGAGGGGATCAGTGCGGCCCTACTAACCGGTACTCAGCAAGGAGAGTTTCACAGGGCGGTATAATTACCTGTTTCCTAATTACCAGTGTCATTTCGAGAAGTAGCCTTGAAGGTAAGAGATGATGATGATGAGGATTATTATGATGATGATGACGACGACTACTACGACGACGACGGTACGAGGACTACAGCACTCACGCTTGCTTGTATCACTGCATTCCGCCACTAATTTTGTGGCATCTTTTTATATTATAACCACTTCTAGAGTCTATGCGGCTAATGTCATTTGAAAGGCGGTAGCAGGAAAAATCGCAACATTCCTATCGTCTATAATTACGAAGGTTGGAAATAAAATATGCGCCCTAATTTGGATGGCCCAATCTGTAATAGAGCGGCTACCTGCCTAATTGTGCAACACCTCGCCGGTCCATATTCGGCGGGGAAGCAGAGCAATGTCTTTAAAGCTGAATTTTACGCGCTGTCGCTTCCCTGTGCTACGAGGCACACCGCTGTGAACGACGGCGGATTAATTTCGTTTACCTCCGCTTCCCCGGTGTGCATAGATATTTTGAACAGTTGGGCACGCTTGTCTTGAGCCTCCGTTGGAAAAATAGCCACTGTGGTGTGTATTTCATCTCGGGATTTAGTACTCAGCAGCACAGGCACTGATGCATTCGGTTGCTATGGCAACTGAGACAGAAGAATATCTTACAAAACAATACATTGGTTTAAAAGTTTACCAAGTCAAAGACGACTCAGTTGCCTTCAAGGGAAACACGTTTATTGGAGCGAACTTGTGCTCCCCTAACAACTCAAAGAATGCACAGGCGGCGAAACAGCAGTCAACAAAGTGACGTGCTCAAGCGAGCGTCGGCGATTCGAATGCCGCAGCGTCTGCTCTGCAGGCTTTTATCTTTCGGCGCGAGTGTTTCTGGAACCGTCGATTTACATCCAGAACGTTGTAGATCAAAGATGAATATTATGGGCTAGTGACGTTAGGGCGAAGCTGGATGTGGTAGCCCGTGCCGCATAAAAATGAAGAATGGAAGATGCGCTTCGCTTGAGACACAGATAACAGAGCCGGGCGTGGCCGGGCAGAAAAAACAATCAATAAATAAACAAACCCATGCATGGTTCGCGGCAATATGCTCCAGAAGGCCATTACATGAAGTGGCCCTGCAACACCTTTTTCAACTTTTTTTGAAATCTAAATGCTTGGAGAACGTAGTCACCCAACACACCCAGTACTTAGACTAGGGGTCGCGAAGTGCCTCAGCCACAAATTACTTCTCAATGCCCATCAAGGGCCCTATTCTCGGCTGCACAAATTCTCAGGCAAATTCGCCATTTTTTTGCGTAAGCACAACGTAAGCAATCAGTGACGTGATGCACGTATAGCTCTGACGAAATGCAGTGTAATTTCACGCTTCACTCATAAAGATCACAACTAAGCTTAAAACTAAGCTTAAACTTAAAAAGAAAAGCGACAAAACGAAGCAGAAGTGGAAGGCGTATCTGGTGCGACGAGCAAATCACGGGGTGCCGCCCCGTGCGGGCGATAACTATAGCTTTCGCAGTGGTTCCAGACGCGAAGGGAACAGTGAAAGCGCTTATCGAAAGTGTTGCAGGGACCCTTTAAGCGTTAACTTTAAAGGGCCTCTGCAACACTTGCGATAAACGTTTTCACTCTTTCCTTCGCGTCTGGAAGCACTGCGAACGCTACAGGTACCGCCAGCACGGAGAGGCACTGCGTGATTTGCTCGTCGCAGCAGAACTATCCGCGTTCCCTTTCACCTTTGTTTTGTGGCTATTTTTCTAAAGTGGCTATCGAATGCGTTCATTGCTGCAACTGAAGGAAAGGCGCCCGATAGCTGCTACACCGCTGTAATGACGTAATTCCAACGGTCAAAGAACACCAAGACCGGGAAAGAAAGAAAAATCTTTTGAGCAAGTTTCTAAGTTATCTGATGGGAATAGAGCAATAATTTTTGGCTAAGGTACCTTGCAACCCCCTAATCTAACAACTGAATGTGTTGGTTGACTACGTTCTGCAAGCATTTAGGATCTAGAAAAAAAAAAGTCAAAAAAGCGTTGCAGGGTCCCTTTGACTCTCAAATATCAACAACAATTTAAAAAAAAAAACGACGGCTAGTTCATGGATCGTGCTCAAACTGCTCGAAATAGCACTACATTTTACATCAAGGACGACATGAAATAGATTGAGCTTGCGGCTCTCACAGCGCAGTCAACGGTACTGTTCAAGTGGCGACATCGAAATAGCAGTAAAGAAGTTCATAAACAAAATTGTGGCAACTTTGGTGGCATGGCAGCGCGACATTATTCGATAGAGCACGCTTGACCACACTCGTGAAGCCTGTTTGGTGACTGTTTTTTGTGCGCGTAGGCGCACATCGGATCACTCGTATACCATCAGCACCAGTTTAAGCCTCCTGATTAATGCCGTTTTGCGCACAAGGGCAGATATTTTTAGCAGATGCAGGGTGCCGTGGCAGCTGTCACCCCGACGACAGATGTGCGCTAGGAGCTTTGTATCTCCACCCAATAACGTTCACATACAGCCTTGAACCATTGCCTGCGCACCAAAAAAGTTTTTTGCTAAGGGTCGTTTCAGAATTACAGCACCTGTTTTTCTTTGTGCGTCCTAATCTGCTAGCTCATCGCAAAACAGCTTCCACTGGCAAGCGCTGTATCTGCGGGGAAGGGGGCCCTGTCTATGCACAGCTTGCATATTCACAAGCAACGGGCTTTGGGGATAGTAGATTTTGAGGCGCCAAATATTCGCGCATCCGTGACATCTGTCATACAAGGGCAATCCCCTGAGAGGGGAACCTGTCATGTGGTAAGAAGAGCCCATACCCGAAGGGCGATTGGCCCCAGAAGAAGATGTTGTCAGAAAAGATGAAGACAAAGAAAAATCAGCATACGGGATGGTGAGAAGGATTTTGAAGTGACCAATCGAGAAGAAACACAGGGTAATCGAAGAGGAGGAGGAGGTAGCTTGTTCAGCGAATGGAAGCCGCACACGATAGAATGCGAGGTGAAGAGGAAGAGAACAAAGTTGGAGTAGAGAGAGTGGAACGGGTTCTTTGGAGGAACGGTGGGAAGTTCGGGCCGTGCCTGCACAACGCACCAGCGGCATCGCACCGTTTGGCAGCGGGCTGCCCGGAACCACCGATTACCAGCAGCTGCGCTCTGCTGGCCTCCTGCTGACCGGCGGCATCGCACCGCGGGCGACCCGTCGAGCAGTGCCCCACGACGCACCAGCGGCACCGCACCGTCTGGCAGCGGGCAGCTCAAGACCACCGATTACCAGCAGCTTCGCTCTGCTGGCCCCCTGCTGAGCCGCGCTGCTCAGCGAAGCCGAGTCATCGCACCGTGGTCCGCCGGACCACGACGCACCAGAACGGGCCATCGCGACGTTCGGCGACGTTCGGCGACGCGGAAGCCAACCAACCCACTGGGCCACGTCATCTGCATCGCACCGTGGTACCGGCGGTAGGATTTGTTTGAATGTGACAGATGCAGTTAATGTGTTATAGTGACTTTAGGAGTAGATTTTTGGTAGTGTGAGGTTGTGCCTGTTTTTTTTTTGTATAGTGTGATATGCTTGTGAGTGTGTTATGTTCGCGTTCGTTTGAGGTTTTGGTTCTGTAAATATATTGTGTGGTCATCAAATGAATCAACTTGAGCCTCATTTCTCCGCCGCGTGAGACGCGTGACAGAACCAAAGCCCTTGAGTAGAAAAGGGAGACCGGTCATTTTAATTTTGGGGCCTAAAAATGGCCGCCCGGAAGATACTGCGTCTTCATGGACCAACTGCACAGCCCCGACCTGGCAAGAAGTAGCGGGAATTCAGCGACCTCACGGACTCACCGGCACAGTTTGTGTGGTGGCGGACTCTGTCGGAACTACGTGCTTCTGCGCATGTCGCTCCAAACTCTAAGGAGGACAACGTGTGAACCTTGGGCTACGTGACTCTTCCTGACCGCATTCACTGTGTTCTGGCCAGAGGACCCAAGTTCGCCGCCGAACCAGAAAAGGGGGCACCCAAGCTGCTCAGCTTGGTGAGCCAAGTGTACGGACTGGCTCCCGAAGCAGAAGCTGACAAGTGCGTGTCTGAAGGAGTGGACGTTCTCGTGAAGTGCTGACGAAGGAAATGTCATGTACCAGTTTGGCAGACAGAGACTTTTTTGAGGACCAATGCCCTATCTTTGATACCCTCGGAAAAAGAAGGTTTTTTTTTTAGTTTTAAAGGAAAGCTTGTTTAAATCAGAATGTGAATAGCCAATTTTATTAGCCTTCACATTCCGAGACAACATGTGCGAGAAGAAAGTAAGAGCAGAGGCCAAAAAGTTGTGCAAAAAGTTAAAGCTCGACGGCGTGGTTAAATCCGCAGAAAAAAGTAATCGTTTGAGCCTGGATATGTTTTTCACTGCGAAAAACGACAAAGTAGACATTCCGCTAAGGGTAACTGTGTCTGAAAACGGTACTTGGTAAAAGTGCCTGGGGTTGTTTTTGGAGAAACATTTGCACCTGTTGAGACTCGAAGATCCGTTCCTTGTGCTAAAATCGGACGAAGTCATTGAGTGTTTAGAAAAATGCGATAACAAAATCTACATGGCATGCTCATTTGACATAAAGGCTTGTATTACTTTACTCATTGCCACATCGTGAACTCCTGCTTTGTGTTGAAGAGTGCATCGACACGCACGGTTTCGTCGCGATTCAAAATAGCAGAAGTTTAACAGTGCAAGGATTTTCAGAGCTTTTAATTGTCTACCTATACTCGACATTCACACCTTGGGACGACAAGCTTTTTACAGGGTGTTTCAGTGAACACTTTCAAAAATTTCTGAAGGTAAGCTTTTCAAGAAAAATAGGAATTCTCTTAAGGAACAAGCTATCAGGTTCGGCGGACGTCAGAATTTATGAGAAACATGAGAATTTCATAGTTAATTAACTAAAACTGTGTAATGAACTTTTTAATTAGCGAAGTTTGGTGGTTATTGCCAATGGCGACTTTGTAGCCATGGAGACGATGATAACCGATCAGTTTTTAAAGCAAAGAAAAATACACTCTGTAGAGCCCTGCAGCCCACAAAAATCAAGTATTTTTCCCCCATGTAACCGAATTGCAGCAAAATAGAGAGACGAACTAGTTGGTTCGCAATTTCCATGAGTGAAACTTAAGTGCAAAAATTTTTCACAGGGACGAGAAAGGGAACGACACAGGCGCTTACTATTAACTGAAAGTTTTAATGAAAACGAATACACATTTATACCACCCCCAGACCGAACAACCCAGCACGTGTGCCCTTCGCACATGCGTACGGCCGTATAAGAGAACCGTCCCATTCCCTTCTTGTTTCTCTTCTCCTTTCCCTCATCATCTACCCCCTCTCCTTGAGAAGTTGCACTTCTTTATCTAAAATACTCAGCGACGGGTGACTTATACAATCGGGACCCTTAATCCGGATATGGAAGGCTTCTGCAAGTTCCCTGGTGGCACGGTCTCTGTGCTTAAAAACTACTACCGTGTCCGTAAAGTGTGGCTGACAACGTGGCTGATAACCGCATTTAGAACAGTGCTGCGCCAGGTGTGTGTAGGGCTTTCCTGTCTTAATGTACGCCTGAGGGAGCATCATTCCTCTTTGAAAGGAAAGCCCTACACACACCTGGCGCAGCACTGTTCTAAATGCGGTTATCAGCCACGTGCCGGCACCTTACTGCGCAGTCCACAACGCGTTGTTTTTGGCGGTCCCATCTCCCCGCGAGGGGGACTCGAGAAAATGCGTCGCATAGGGGGTGGGTGTATTGCGTTAACGTTTAGTGTTTGGGGTGTTGGTGGTAGTGAATGCGTTGTATCAGCAGCTTCTTGACGTAGTTTGATGAGTCAAGGATATAAGGCGCGTTCATAGCCTCCCATTCTGTGTCGGCTTTGTGGCGCAGTGGGTAGAGCACCATGTACATTGCGTTCCGCTCGCAGGGTCGAGGGATCGAAACCAGGCGCCGGATAGTATTTTTTTTTATATAGTGTAGGGGGAGGGGTGCGGACTACGACGGTGCGGACTACGACGGACGTCAACGCGGGTGACATCGTGAGTTACTGAAATGCTCTGCATTTAAAAAGCGCCGAAAATCGCTCTGAAGCCGAGGCCGCGGGAGCATCGTTGGAAATACAAACAGAAGCAATGGAAACCAACCGAACTGAGACTGCGACGGGGTCCGCCAAACGCCCACACGTCGATTCGGAAGAAGGAAAAGACAACGCAGCTGGGGACGCCAACATCGGAGAGCCACCAGTGAAAGCAACGCAGACTCAGCGGACGACGCCGAGGAGCCGGCCTCCTGAGCGGCGCCCATCGGAAACGCCACCCCAGACGCGGAACGCAGGGGACAGCGCAGTGGCGGGCGGGAGCGCCTAGCCGGGCGATAGACGCGAAATGTAAGCGCCACGCTCTCGTCCTCTATGTGATTTAAAATGTCTGAGGAACCCACACTGAACGTAGCTACACTCAATGTCAGGGGTTTGTCGGGGAAAAGGAAACAAATCCAAGTGCACCGATTGATAACGGAGCGTGACGTTGATGCGTTGGCAGTTCAGGAAACTAAAGTTCACGGGGAGGAAGAGACTGAGAGCATGGTGCGGCGTTTCACGTCGAGGTTCTACGCGTGTGTTAGCCATGCAGTCGGTACTTCGGCGGGGTTCGTGCTTCTTGTGCGAAAGGTGCCGGGTTTGATCGTCTAAACCGTAACGTCATGTGTGTCAGGAAGACTGGTGGTTTGCGACTTTTCCTTTGCTGGTCACCAGTGGCGAATTGTGTGCATTTACGCACGGACTTCAAAAGACGAGCGGGTCAACTTTTTCGCCTTAGTACGACAGCACCTTTGTAATGATAGGCAGATAGTATTATTAGGAGATTTTAATTGCGTATTAGCCGCACGAGACAAGGTAAGCAGCAGGCCTTTTAAGGATGCGAGCACTGAGTTGTTGTGAAGGCAGATTGCGGAATTCGGGTTAGAGGATGTAGCGGAATGCATGGAAGGTGGAAGAAGTGTGCAATACACTCACTTTCAAGGCACAAGCCATGCCCGACTGGACAGAATATACTTATCGTTAGACATGGCGCCAAAATGCCGCAACTACATGGTTTTGCCACTGTCCTTTACTGATCATTGTCTTGTAGCATGTAGAATAGGGTACAAAAAACGGCGTAAGACTTTTACATGGGAGTTGTGGAAGCTAAACGCGACCATTATTTATGACGAAAATTTCAGCGAAGTAATAAAGGACCAGCTTAGCAAAATAGAAAAAGGGAGCCACAATACGTTTTCAGAAATATGGGAGCTCGCTAAGCAAGCAATTAAAATTAAAGCTATTGAGCGGACCATATGCATAAAGTATGAGCAAAACATGAAGGAAACGACGCTACGAGCAACATTTAACAAGTTGACGGAGCAAGAAAGCTCAACACCAGGTGTGTTCAAAGACGACATTAGGCAAATTAAACAAAAACTGGAGGCTATTGACGAGGAACGCTATCACGGAGCACTCGTACGTGCAAGAGTTGACCAAACGAAAGTCGGTGAACGGCCTACTAAGAGGGCCTTGGGACTCGAAAAAGCACATGCTAGGCGAAATCATATAGCCGAAATAGAATGGAACGGCATAACATCTCGAGATAACAAGCACATCGAACGTGCTTTCTTCGAGTATTATCAAACGCTCTTTTCTTTTCGGCCTGTCAACAGTGAAACCTTTAAGAAAGAATTTTTAGACAACATGCCGAGGCTCGACAATGAGACGAAGGAACGATTGGAGCAGTCAATAACATCAAAAGAAGTAGAAGAAGCAATCGAAAATCTAAACCCAGGGAAGCCTCCCGGCCCAGATGGTTTAAGAGCGGCATCCTACAAGGCGTTTAAAAGTGAAATAGCGCCGTTGTTAGCGGCGGTTTTCAACGAGGTTTATGATTTGAACTCTCTGCCAATGTCCTGTGGATCAGCTCACACAGTTTTAATTCCAAAAACAGAAGATATAGGAAAACTTAAGAAAGTCACAGCATATAGACCTATCTCGCTTACCAATGTCGATTATAAAGTATTTATGAAAATTCTCGCCAATAGGCTTCAAGGTGTGATACATGAAATAGTAGGCCCTCATCAAACACGCGGCATACGAGGACGGTCCATATGCACTAACATTCATAAGGCTAGGTGTGTGCTTGAGTGTAGTGACGCCACGCGAGTGCCTGTCGCTATGCTTCGGCTCGACCTTGAAAAGGCATTTGACTGCGTGTCACATGAATTGTTGTTCAGTATTCTGGATCATATTAATGTTGGTTCTGTTATCAAGGAGGGGGTGGCGCTCGCGTACCGGAATTGCAGTACGCGGCTGATTGTGAACAAGACATTGGGAGCGCCCATTAACGTGGAACGCTCTGTGCGCCAGGGCTGCCCGCTCAGTCCACTATTGTTCTGCATTTACATTGAGACGTTATGTTTGCGAGTTTTAAAAGATGTTGATATTCGGGGGTTCCGCCTTCATGAGTCAGAAGTCAAGCTTTTGGCGTATGCAGACGACATTGCTGTTCTCTGCGAAGACAAGTTCAGTATTATGAGGGTAGTGGACATAACAAAGCTATTTAGTGCAGTTACCGGGAGCTCAGTCAATTGGGGAAAGTGCCTAGGGTTTTGGCACGGCGAATGGCAGTCAACCCCCGGCACTTTTGCCAACGTCAGATGGGTAACGACCCCAGTGAAGTACCTCGGTGCCCCTTTGCAGTTCTATAGGGACAGTGAGCCGTATTGGCGTGAACAAACCCAGGAGATTCGCGCAAAGGCGGATAAGTGGAAGGGGGCTTTTTTGTCAACATTTGCTAGGGCAACGGTGTGCAATTTGTTTTTCATTTGTAAATTGTGGTATGTAATGCAGGTACTGCATTGCTCTCGTGCGAATGTGCAAAAGCTGCATCGGGTGTTTGCGGTTTTTGTGTGGGACTCAACCTGGGAGAGGTGCAGCCGCACCAACCTGTTTAGGAGAGTGAAAGATGGGGGACTGGGGCTGGCGCATTTATTTGTGCGCCAGCTGGTCAACAGATTTCTTTTCTTAAGGGATGTAAGAGACCCCTTTCTTCGAACAGTATGTCAACTGAGGCTGGGCAGGGTACTTCCTGACTATGTTGTCACCACCGAGTACCTGTCGGGGGGTATTTTTGGATTTTGGAAAGAAGTAGTTGGGAGTGTGAGCTTTTTGAGTGCACGTTTCTCTAAAGATTATTTAAGCACAGTGAAACGGAAAACCTTGTACAATGATATTGTGGATGTTGTCTTCCCTGTGCCCTTGCACAGAGCTATGTACTGTGGAGGACCCGGCCAGGATGTGCTCAAAAGGGTGAAAAGAATGCAAGTACAGCCTGGAGTAAAGTCTTTTTTCTTTCGGCTACACACGGGAACATTATTAGTCAGGACTTTTATGGAAGAAAGGGGGCTTTTTGTGCCATGGGGGACAGATTGCTTTAGCTGCAAATCGCCGGAGACGATAGACCACGTTTTTTTGCATTGTTGGGAGGGCGTATATTTTTGGGATGTTTTACAGAGGACACTTTGCAAAGACTTCCCGCTAAACCCTCATGGCATACGGTATCTCTCCGTAGACAAAGAGGGTGGAATGCCTTATGACTTAGTCATGGCGCTGGGCCTCCACAGCATATGGCACTCACGCACAGCAAGGCTGTACAACGACGTAGATGCCCGTTCCGCAAAGCAGTACATCAGAGAAAGTGTAGGTCGTTATGTGGAGGTAATTAAATCTCAAGAGGTATCGCCTGTGTGGCTGCCAAAGATAGAGCAGCTTACGTCATTGAAAGAGTTTGAAAGGACATCACTAGGCCTAAGTCGGGCCGCCTCACCACGTGTTTGTCGTATATATTTACGCTTTTGATCTGTGATGTGTTGTGAATTGTCGAATCCAGGCAATAAAGAAAAAAAGCCGCGGTGGCTCAGTGGCTAAGGCGTTGCGCTGCTGAGCACGAGGTCGCGGGTTCGATTCCCGGCCGCGGCGGCCGCTTTTCTGATGGAGGCGAAAAGCAAAAACCCCCGTGTGTACGAGATTTCGGCGCACGTTAGAGATCCTCAGGTGGTCAAAATTAATCCGGAGCCCTCCACTACGGCGTGCCTCATCGCCTGCGTTGCGTCGGCGCGTTAAACCCTACAATAAATCAAGACGTGTCCTTTCCCCCTTTCAGAAAAGCCACTACAATGGCCTCCCTCTAAGACCTCGGCACGCGCCCCGAAAGCCATATTTTGTTGTATAAGTGTATGATGGTTTCAAGAGTGTCTCCGTGTAAGTGTTGTATCATGCTGTATGTAATGTTGTACGCGCCTAGAGCTGCAAGTATTACAATTTCTCATAGCTACCCTCAGCGCATGAAGCGAAAACGGGGACTTGTACAAAGCATTTGATTTATTGTTATCGCGTAAACACTTCTTTACACATGATATTTTATTTTGCATGAACGTGTTCGTGTAGTGTAAAGAGCTGAAAACATGTTCGAAGTGTTTTGCTAGTGAATTTGCCTGGTCTTCATATGTGCTCCCTCTTGCGCTGATCAGGCCCGGGTTGTGTCCATTGTCTTTCAAGTTTCCGTATGGGTGTCAAAACTGTGCGTGTGCGTGCGCGTGTGTGTGTTTGAGAGAGAGATGGGCAGGCACGTTAACTCTTCCTTTTTGCCTCTCGCGGAACGCGCTTTCCAAAAGCCTTTGCCAGTTTAAAAAGATATTACGTTAACTGATATAGGGTTTCGCCGGAGGATACCCCACGCCTTGTTCTGGGCTTCTCGTGCCCTCTATTAGATTGGCGAAGGCGTTCCAGAACCAATG
The DNA here is from genome assembly GCF_048455015.1 of Haemaphysalis longicornis. Taxonomy (NCBI): domain Eukaryota; kingdom Metazoa; phylum Arthropoda; class Arachnida; order Ixodida; family Ixodidae; genus Haemaphysalis; species Haemaphysalis longicornis. The sequence continues at coordinate 342,487,504 of NW_027526203.1, read as the reverse complement.
TCCGTCAATGCCGTCAATGTCCGTCGATAGGGGACGGACGAGCTGCTTGCACGGCAGATGCCTCCGTTTCGAACGACGATGAGCAGAGAGCAAAACTTATCGAAACATTCATCCAAACACACTCTCCGGTTAACTGATACTGCTTCACGTGGGAAGGGTGTACGATGTCTACCGTCACCGCTGAATCGCGCAGTACCCGGCACAGTATGCCGTTGACTACAAGCTCGCGTACGTAGGGCTCCAAAAGTTGCATGCTGTCCTAACCCTTGTTTACAATATGAAAAACACGCTTACTCTTTTTGTAACTCGCAGAAAAAATGTCCTGTCTCTCCGCAGTTGCAACATGCGAACTGTTTGCTCGTTTCAGAAGCTTTTTTTCGGCGCTGCGGTAGTGCGTCTGCTCCCTTCTCATTTTCTCGGTAAGTTTCGCTTTCCTTAGACCCTTCGCTTAGACCCTTCGAAACCCCTCGGTAAGTTTCGCTTTCATTAAAGAGAGGCCCTTTTCTTGAAAATCCGCCCTTTTGTCCTTGAACAGTCATGTTTCTGCCTGAGATCGTTCTGGCCGTGCTACGACCCCTGCGCACTGCAACATGCCACAAACTCGTCAGTGCATTCAGCTGTCCTGTCTACAGTGTTTGCGTCCGGCCGGTCCTGCACCCAGTGCCTCATATTACCCGTTAGTCAACGGTAAAATTGCGCGAAATCAAAGCACTGAACCACCTCCTCATGCTCGCCGAATGCCTTCGCTTCTTTGAGCCACCCTTCCATATTGCTCATACGCTTACAAGCGAATTCCGCGTATTACTCGCCGTTACCTTTCTCCGCCTCACGATAACTTCTACCCAAATGTCTCCGCAAACAGCCTGTACTTACGCAGGAGGCTCGACTTGACAGTCTCGTAGTCTTCCGCCTCCTCTTTCGGGAAGCAGGCCATCACGTTGGACGCCTCGCCTAGCAAAACCATAAGCAACCGCTGTTGCCAAGTCTCACAGCTGAACTGGGCCTTCTCGAACGTAGGCTCCAAATTTACGAAAAACAAACCGATGTCCTCTCCTACCTTGTAAGGTCACAAAAAGGTCACTCATTCGAAACGTAAGTCGTTCGTCACCTTTCCCTGCACGCTGCTGTCAGCCCGAACCTGAAGTCGAGACATTTCGAGCTCCAGCCGCTTCAGTTGTTTTTTGCTGTTTTCTTTCCTCCTGCCGGAGTCTCTCTCGCTAGATCTCATCCTATCGTCTCTCTCTCTCTCTCTCTCTCGCTCGAGTTCCGATGCTCGCTTCTCTTGTTCGAGCTTATGCTCTCGTCTCTCTCGAGTTCCTGTGCTCACTTCTCCCGCTCGAGCTCCTGTTCTCGCCTCCTTTATAATGGTGCTGAAATTTTTGTCGCTCCAGCTGCATTTCTCAGTTTCGTGTTTCTGGCTGGCACTCAGCTTTTTGCAACGTGCTGTTTAGTGGTCTCTCGTTCATAATTGGGGGATTCTAGATTTCACACACCAGTTATTTCCCACCCCGCAGCCATCCGCGCTCAGCAAGCATGTCATGCGAGCGCCGGCTGCGGACGGGTCCGTTGTTTGCGGAGACAGCCAAAGGAAGGGGCAACAAGGGAAAAACACCAATGGCAGCATTTTTTGCAACGTGCAAATAAAATACACTGCATACAGACTGATCGTAGACCAGTTCAGACTAGACGTAGAACCATTGGGAGTGAGGCATAGAACAGACTAGACGTAGAACCATTGGGAGTGAGGAATTAAACAACACTAGAGATCGAGATGGTTCGACTAACCGATGGAATACCGGAGCAGCGGGGCGCCGCGCGTGCGAGTGCGGGTGCAGTCTCCGAACTCGCCCGGACGCGTCTCTTTGTTGCGCGTTCCCCGGGTCCTGACCAGCACGCCGTAACGTCCGCACGCTACCGCATTCCTGAGACAAGAGAGCTGTCCCCTCGTCATACTAAATTCCACCTGAACTCGCCGAACGATGGCGCTAGTGTCCAGGAAGAATTGGTTCTCGGGTAAGGCAGAGGGGAAAAGGGTCCACGCCTCCACCCTGGCGACAACGAACACGCTGGTCGCTGGCGCCCTCCCTATGGCTCCCGTCGCGTGAGCGAGGCGCATTGTGCAACGCCGGCCGCGATGGGAAGCTAGCCAAAAGGGGGTTCGCGTGAAAGTCGCGATCCCCACATAATGCACCCCGAAAGTTCGTTGTTGACAGGCCCCCCAGCCAGTATACCCTCTATCAGCTCTGGCTTTCTCAGCGCATATGAAACAAACAAGCGCAACTCTTTTGCAAGCTCCAGCAACTGCGACTTTTTCAACGCTTTCAAAATCATGGTTGTCTAAAGTACTTATTTCCCACTAAACCAAAACAGCCTAGCGCGAATAACGCACGCGACAAAGACACGTTCTACCAGCTACCCTCTGAAGCCTGGTAAAACTCGGGGAAGAAAGGTCCCGCACTTCTCCTTGACTGCCGTAAATTCTGCGAAATACGAAGCCGCCTTGAAATCCGTGAAGTGGAAACCGCATCGCTGGCCCAGTTGTTAGATTAGTGAAGACGTTCCAAAACCGGCTGCCGTCAATACCGTGGTAGCATGGTGGATGAGCGGCTTGCAGGTGAGTTGTCTCCGTTTCAAACGAAGAATAGCTGTGAGCAAAATTTAACTTGGTTAACGCATGGCCAGACGAGAACAGCGATGACACAGGAGCAGCACCCATGCGTGTTTACAGCATGACAGTCGAACGGACAGAGTGACGCTCGCAGTCGAGCCCGGGAGACCAACTCATGGGCACTCGCGGGAAGTGCTTTTTTATAACCAGAAGTCCCAACGGTAAAACGGAGTTTGCTCACGGCACTGAAAAGTACCAATACACGAAAACACCCTCCCCAGATCCGGTGATAGAAGCCGGCGCAAGCTGTGTCGGAGAAATCGGAAAAGGAGGAGTTCCCCGGGCGCCGTGGTTTGGAACACCCTCCACAGGTCTCGTGATAGCCGACGCATGGTGTGCCGGAGAAAGGGGGGAAAGGAGGATTTGAACTGACGCCCGCCGTTTGCAGAGACAGGTCCGAACATGCCGCCGTTAGAACCAGTTTGTTCCACGTTTTGCAGCTGACCCATCAGCAACGACGGCCTGCGTGACAGCCACGCTCCGAGTTGTCGAAACTTGTTCGATGCTCGGAAGGAACTGCTTCACCGCCACACACAAAACTTCAGCGCAGTGCACAAAACTTGTATTACGAGCGCGCAGGGCAACGGCGAATTACTTCGCGCTGAATCGTAACAGCCCCTAGTTTTCTTGTTCCACCACGGCCTCCTTGGGTTTCGCGGGGCACCGGAGACCTGCGAAACAGATTTCTCGGTGGCGTAGATGATGTGCGCCGTGACGAGTTCGGTTGCCTCCTCAACGTGTAGGTGTGTTATGGATGTGTAGTGTAGTTTACATGTCTCTGCGAATGTATTTCAGTTCGCTATAGCTTCGTTGAACTGTTAAAGCAAAGCTTTACTAACGTGTGAAGCCGAGTTTCGCCGTCGCCAGCAATTTGACCTTCATTTGACCATAGTTGCGCCGTAGCCTTGGCAACATATCACGTGACTCGCCGCGCCGAGTTCCGCCACCGCCGGCTCGGGCATGCGCTCTCCGCAGCTTGGTCGCCACCTGATCGCGTGACTCGCCGCGCGCCTGGCTAAGAGGAGCGCCGCGCTCGCTTAGTCAGTGCGACCTTGGCCATGGAAGAGAGGGGAAAGGCCCGTCTTCTCTGAGCGTTGTGTGGGAGCTGGTGGAGGCTTTGAGCCGTCGTCGGCAAGCGGCGTCTGACAACCGCGCGAATATCGCCAGGCGAGCTGCTTCACTGAACAGGGTCGGGAATGCCGAGCTCACGAACCTAGTGTCGAGACTGAGGAAGGGCTTGACGATTAGTACATACCTGAGTATAATAATCGCAGCTAAATTAAAGGTTAACTAAGTGAAACCAAACTTAACCACGCTAAACCAAGCTTTCGCTTTGCGTAGCCAGGGTTAGCTGAGCGATTTTTTATGGAAATATAAACTATTTTGGCTCTTACCCAGGTATGTTTGGGTTGTTTGGAAGTGATCACTTCCGTACGTGTTTGTGTCCACTTCCCATTCTTGAGATGAAAAGAGAAGTACAGAGCCAATAGTTAGGTGGAGGTGTGAGTACGTGTTGTGTCCTGTATTATGGTATGTAGGCTGCTTCTTACTGAAAACGGGTGTTCCCGATGAAGTTAAAAATTTTTCAATAAGGAGACCCTGGGCATCCGTCCAAGAGTGAATTATGTATACTAAGGTCACCAAC